>NW_028274808.1:39851969-40155000 GCF_037043125.1 Eumetopias jubatus
AAACAGAAAGGGCTGGCCAACTGGAGACTTTGTCCATTTAACAAACTATGATGGGAACTAATTTCTATTTGAAAAGTTCGCTGAGTTAGGAAATGTAATGTTTATTATGGGGCCGTGTGTATCCATTACTTTGGATTTGAGAGTGCAAATGCAGTGGATCAAGCATGTGGCGGCGTGCTTTTCCCTGTGGCTCAGGTCAGACTTCCTGGCCGCAGACTCTGAGGCCGAGATTCGTGTGCAGGAAGCTTATCAGGCCGTCCTTTTGGGATCAGCCCCTGCTGGGGATCAGAGGAAGCAGGAATGGGCAGAAAGGGTAGCTGGACTGGCTGGTAGTCACACAAGGCCTTAGCTCATCTCCTGGGGGGTAGACTGGTGCTTTAGAGTTGTTCTGAATTGGAGTGAGGCATCCGGCCATTGGATGCGGACTGCCCTCAGCAGGGGAGTGTGACTCCTGGAGAGGCAGCTCTCTTTAGTCAAGGACAGATCCAGAAAAGGGACTTGGCTGAGAGCTTTTGGCCATTAATATTTCTACCAGCTCAGGGAATGAATACTTTTGTCCTGAGAGGGGTGGGCAGGGGGATATCTGAGTAATGCACTGTGGGATCCACCACTGTCCATTGCCAAATGTCTGCAGTTTCTACATGAATGTTTGTTTTATAACAAAATAATACAGATATATTTTTAAATGTTATTTGCCATAAAGAAAGTTAGAAAGGAACAGCTTTTTTCTTGTTTTTGTTTTTAAGATTTTATTTATTTAAGAGAGAGAGAGCAATCAAGAGAGCACAAGCAGGAGGAGGGGCAGAGGGAGAGGGAGAAGTAGGCTCCTGCTGAGCAGGGAGCCTAACATAGGGCTCGATCCCAGGACCCTGATATCATGACCTGAGCTGAAAGCAGACACTTAACCAACTGAGCCACCCAGGCATCCCAGGAACAGCTTTTTGATGTTACAGTAGGGTTGACCAAAGGGAATAAACCTGACAGTTAGGAAGGTATTATGCGCAGTGTTGGAACCGGTTAGGGATGCCTCAAGTCACTGGCCCCTGAAGTTGAAGTGACTGCTCTGGGTCATGGCTCATCCCTGGGCTCTGTGTTCCCTTCTGGTATCACACACCCCACACTTTGTTGATTAGAAGTATTCTGCCTATAATCCCCACAAGTTGTCCATGAATTTCTGCAGTAAAAATGAAAAACATTGAATTCTGGAGTGTATTCAGGTTTGTATTTGATCTCCAAATTGTTTGCATGCATTTCATGGTGAGTTCTGCCTTCTTTTTCTGTTTTGTTAAGGTGCTTTATCACACTGAGGTGGCCTATGATCCAGAGGGAATTTTAGGGACCATCAACTCCATTGTGATGGCATTTTTAGGAATTCAGGTATTTGTTCATTTCATTAGGGTGTACATTTTTCTGACAGTTCATGATTATTCATTCATCACTAATTCAAAAACTATTTCATTAAAACAAGTAATTGGAAACATACCTTCTATGGTCTAATAAATTCTGTTACATGTGACAGATTGTCAGAACTAGAAATTGCTAAAATTCAGCACATGGAAATAATTAGGTATAATTCCTATATCTCCCCCCCGCCCCCCCCAATTCTCCTTGTTTATATGGCTTATTTTAGCAATGGAGACAGAGTAGTTTCTGGGTAAAAGGTCTCCCTGCTGGAGTGTGCAGGATGTTTGCGTACTGGTGGTGTTGGGAAGTCCCTGTGTCCCCTCTTGTCACATTTATTTCTTTGTGCACACTCTGTATGGTTTCAGGTTATGCATATTGTATGCCAAAGTCAATACAGGTTGTTCTTGGTTTATCTCACATGCAAATTTGTTAAAATTCTGAGCAGTCTAGATTTTTTTCCCCCCTAAAGTTCTCCTTATTGGTGTTTGAAACTACTATTTGAGCAGAGCTAATTGGGGGGAGGGAAAAGCATGTAAAGCAGCTGATGGAAGGCTCTGATGAAAATATTCATGTCCATGTGGCTTTTGAGTACCTGAAATGTGGCTAGTATGACCAAGGAATGAAATTTTAAATTTAATTTCAAATAGTCTCTGGTGGCTAGTGGCTGCCATATTGGGTAGTGCAGGTCTAAGGCATGTAAGTTTTGGCGATTCAGATTTAGAAATACTGTTCTATACTCACCTCTGTAGCACTTTATAGTTCACAGTGGGTGCTTTCACATATATTCATTTAATCCCTGCATCTGCAGATCTGCAGGGGTGAATCTGCGCCACAAGAGCAGCCTGGGGTAGGGTTAGGAGTGCAGACCTGAGGCCACACGGGATGGGCTTGAACCCTGCTCTACCACTTTCCAGCTGGGTAGCCTCGGGCATGTTTATCCCTCTGTGCTCTGATAGCAACTACTTCAGGAAGGTGTGGAGAGGATTGAATGAGTTAATTCATGTAAAATTCTAAGAACTGGCACATAGAAAACATTCATAAATTTTAGCTTTAGTTAGAAATTATTATGAACATTTTCTTATTCTTTGATGTTTTTCAGAAATTAATTCCTAATTTCAAGGGATTTTAGGCAAAGTCCAGATTGTACTGTTTCTGTTTCTGTCCCGGTCCCTCTTCTGTACTGTCCCGGTCCCTCTTCTGTACTGCTGCCAGACCGGGCCGTCCAGCAGGCCAGTCTGAGCTGGTCCCTTCTTACTGTTTTTTTGGGGTGGGGGAGAAGTGACTTTCCTCAGCTCCTTCTCACGCACGGGAGAAAGCCCATGCCTCACCAGTGAGACCCACAAACCTACCTGCCTCCCACCTTCCTGCCCTTCCCAACCCTTTAGCCTGTCTCACTGACCTGCAGCTCAGGGACGCATGGTCTTTTAGCCATTTGACCTGTTTCTGTGCATGCTGTTCCATTCTGCCCAGGATGCCCTTCCTGCCCGTAGCCTCAGCCGGACGGCACTTCCTCCCTGGCGTCTCCTCCCATCCTCCCTAGGATGGCCAGCCGTCAAGGGCAGGGGTGACGTTCCATTCCTCTCGGTAATCCCCGCATCTAGCAGCTTGCCTGGCAGATGAGTCTGTCTGTTGAGTGATTAGGACAGTGGATGAACACGAAACGCGAATATACTTTAAGCAGTTCTCTTGGTCAATCTGTGTTTTCTTCTCCAGGCAGGAAAAATACTCTTGTATTACAAGGATCAGACCAAAGACATTCTGATCAGATTCACTGCCTGGTGTTGTTTTCTAGTAAGTAACTGGTAAAATTCCGTCCATACATGTTTCAAAGAAAGAAAACGCTCAGCAGCACTGGACAGCAGCTGTGACCACAGCACAGGAGTTACATTCTCCACCAGAACAGCGGAGGAGAGGAACACATCTTCACACCTGAACTCTCAGGTTTATTTTCTTAGGCAAATGTCTTTATAAGTAAGAGTGTTTGCCGCCTAACGGCCAGCCGGAATGTGACGAAATAGTGTGGGTCCCGGTGGGGAGCCAGGCCAGGAAGAGCAGGGTAACAGCTTTCGGAAGTCCGCTTCCAGATTTCTCGGTGACGGAGAGTTGAAAGTTGGGCTGTTCATTTTATCCCTCACGTTTCCTCTCTAATTTATTTACTAGTTTACCTTCGACTCAAGAGAATGCTTTGGAGAGTTTTATTTTGGAGAATATTTTTAGTTATGCATCTTGAAAATAGTTTTCCAGTTAAAAGAATAAAATATAAGACACAATTTTCAGCCCTTCCTAAGTAATTAAATAACATATTTTCCAGTTTTGAAACACAGTTGTTTTTTGAGATAATATAAAAAAAACTAATATCCTTCTCCCCCTTTTGTAGGGGCTTATTTCTGTTGCTTTGACGAAAATTTCCGAAAATGAAGGCTTTATTCCAATAAACAAAAATCTGTGGTAGGTACAGAAAACAGAGTAATTTTAATGTTGGGTCGATGTTGCTGATGCTGGATATACTCCTCAGGAGCCCTGAAACACCTCATTCGCCTTGTAGGTCCATTTCGTATGTCACCACACTGAGCTCCTTTGCCTTCTTCATCCTGCTTATCCTGTACCCCATCGTAGATGTGAAGGGACTGTGGACGGGAACCCCATTCTTCTACCCAGGTAAACAAACCTCTAAGCTCAGAGTTGATTTGAAAGATTATTTATTTAAGAGAGAGAGAGAGAGCATGTACATGCAGGGTGGGGAGGGGCAGAAGGAGAGAGAGAGAGACTGAGAGAGGAAATCTCAAGCAGACTCCACACTGAGCATAGATCCCACCTCGGGGCCAGATCCCAGGACCTTGTGATCATGACCTGAGCCAAAACCAAGAGTCGGATGCTTAACCGACTGAGCCACTTAGGCGCCCTAGACCCAGTCATTTCAGTGACTCACTTCAGCCCTCCAGTTCTAGTGACAGTTACATTTTTCTGACCTCAAATTTCTGGTCTAGAAAAGATAAGTTCATGATTTTGGCTCTCCTTGTAGATTTACTAATCAAGAATTACATCATTATAAATATTTTCTGATTTTTTTTTTTTTTTTTATTTGAGAGAGAGAGAATGAGAGATAGAGAGCACGAGAGGGAAGAGGGTCAGAGGGAGAAGCAGACTCCCCGCCGAGCAGGGAGCCCGATGCGGGACTCGATCCCCGGACTCCAGGATCATGACCTGAGCCGAAGGCAGTCGCTTAACCAACTGAGCCACCCAGGCGCCCTATTTTCTGATTTTTGATCTAGCTTATACTTAAGTATTTAAGATATGCATTACTTATTTTGGGCAGTAGCCAATAATGTGTGTGCTTTTTGTTATTTTTCATTGGACTAAAGTCAAATTTCAAGAATTAAATAGATCAGATGTGACTCAGGAAAATATTATTTTCTGTATCTCTCCTCCAGGAATGAACTCTATTCTGGTGTACGTTGGCCACGAGGTGTTTGAGAACTACTTCCCCTTTCAGTGGAAGCTGCAGGACAACCAGTCACACAAAGAACATCTAACTCAGAACATAGTTGCCACTGCTGTTTGGGTGCTCATTGCCTACATTCTCTATAAAAAGAAGGTTTTTTGGAAAATCTGACAGCTCCAGCTGAAATGTGTTGCTGGCAGACTCTAGT
The DNA here is from genome assembly GCF_037043125.1 of Eumetopias jubatus. Classification (NCBI taxonomy): domain Eukaryota; kingdom Metazoa; phylum Chordata; class Mammalia; order Carnivora; family Otariidae; genus Eumetopias; species Eumetopias jubatus. The sequence continues at coordinate 39,857,024 of NW_028274808.1, forward strand.
GGGCCTGGGGGGAATGTTGAAGCAGCCTTTATTAAAGGGAACCGTGAATTATAAAATCAGTAGGATGTGTATTTCCTGATGATTGGGGAACATGCTGATGCGCTCTGGCTGGTGTACTATGACGCGGCTGTTCATCAGAACTCTGTGTATTTGAGACTTAGATGTTTGGAATATAATTGTCTTTTTTCTCCATCTGTAAATGGATATATTTAGAACTTCATTTTAAGGATTTCTCATTTAATTCTTCAAAAGGAAACTGCCATGGGCATTTTCCTTGTGTGACGGGTAAAACAACCTAAAGTCTAATTTTTATTGATCTTGTTTTCCTGTAGACTGCCTTTCCAAGTGCACACATGCCAACCAAGAAGACCATCATTTCTGTTGTGGCTGATCAAATGGGATGTGTAGCGATGCAGCCTAATATTTTTTGTGGCTAAGTGCAGTATAATATTTCAAGAAAGAGTAATTTCCTTTTCAGATCTGCAAAGCGTTGGTGGGTCCAAAAATGCCTTTCTATTGGCAGGCATTCTCTCCTTTTCCCCACTTGGAAAAGATGTTAAAATATAGATGTGTTATTCCCAGCCACTCTTGCTTATAGTTACAATACTCACGTACCTGTTCGGCTGTGTCCCCACTCGTCTTTCTCACTGTGTGTCTAGATGGTGGCTGGCACCCGGGGCTATAGTGTGGCAGAGAAGAGCACAGTCTTGCTTGTGGCGCCAGCTTTGCTATCCTTGCCGTGTGAGATGTCTGCCAGTCCCGTGGCCTCACTGGGCCTCTGTTCCCTCATCTGTGAAATGAGGGAGATAGTGATGTCTCTCTGGTGCCTTCCAGCTCTTAAGCTCATTGAGGTGGGATACATCAAGAGCTTTTCTGAAATCCTTAGGAAAATAATTTTATTACAGAAAACTCTTCAAGATAAATGATAATGAAAAGGTTAAAAAACCCCACCTCTCATTGGAGTGAATCTTTTCAGAGTGGCCCTCCACGGTGGAGGCACTTTCCTGTGGGCATCACAAAACTGAAGAAATAGTTTCTCAGGAGTGAAGACAGGAGACCACGCAGAGAGAAACAGCACTTTTCATATGATGCATCATCATGCTTAACGAATTTTCTGTGAGAATTCTGTCCGGAGGAACAGGCGGAATAGGTTGTCAGCCCACCCTTCCGCGGTGAGACGGGGCCACCTCCACGTGGCTTCAGCCGTCACCACAGCACGGACGACTCTCTGGCCTGTGTGGACCTCTGCCCCGAACCCTCAGCCCCACTCGTCACTGCCCGCGGGACCCTCCGCCCGGACGCCCGCCGGCACGCCAGCACCCCGTCTTTCCGCCTCTCTGCCCAAATTCACACTTTCCCTCTGCATTTTCCTAGCTCCGTGAATGGCTCTTCCTCTGGCTCTAACTGTGAAACTCCGTCACTTTTCACTCACCTTACCTCCTCTATGCCCCCTTTTCCATGCTCCGCCATTCCCGGGTCTTCCACCTGAAACTCCTGTCTTCTCGCTGCCGCTGCCTTGTCGCTCTAGTCCGGGCCTCCGTCCCTCAGTCCTTCCTCTGTCAAGTCACTATCCGTCGCCTCCAGGTTAAGCTTTATGCAGCAAGAGCTCGGGTAAGACCCCCTCCATACAAAATCTTCCCTCGAAGTTGGGACCGCTTTGCCGGACGTGTGTATAGTATATACAACCACCCTCGGGGACGCGGGACACGTCTTCCGGCTGCCTGACCCGCCCGCGCCCCGCCCGCGCCCCGCCCGCGCCCCGCCCGCGCCCCGCCCCCAAGCCCGCACCCCGCACCCCGGGCCCCGCCTCCGCCAGCCAGCCAGGCTCCTCCCCGCCCAGCACTTAGCACCTCCTGCTTCTGACTTTGGAGTCTTCCTGCTTTGCTTTTTCCCCTTAATTTTCCCCTGGGTACACTTGACCTTTAGACCCACTACTTCTGAAACACCTTCTCTAATCTCGTATTCTCATCCAAAAGTAGTATTTTCTTCCTCTCAAAGTACCTTACTCATGGCGTTTTACCGCTTTCTACCTGGTATCATAGTTACACTTGTGTACCTGTCTCATTTCCCGCACTAGACGGTCAGCTTGTTAAGGGCAAGAATTATGTCTTGTTCATCTGTATATGACTCATGGTGCGCACACAGTGCCTCGTACTTAGGCGCTAAATAAACATTTATCAAAGCAAAGCAATGGTGGTTTTTGTTTTTAATATTTAAGTGCTGATAAAATTACTGTGTCCTGAGTGCCCCATGAAAATGTTCCTTTTGTTAATGTGTAAGGGGACAGTTGGTGAGGAAACCTGCTGCCCCCTTCTCTTGCAGTGAGTCATCGTGGATGGTCACACTGTGTCATCCCAAGTCCTGGCAAGTCAGGCTGAGTTGGGTCTCTCTGGATGAGTTATCCAGAAGCATTTCTCTCTTTTTCTTTTTTATGACAGAGAGCGCAAGAGAGCGCAAGCAGGGGGAGCAGCAGGCTCCCCATTGAGCAGGGAGCCCAATTTGGGGCTCAATAACAGGACCCTGAGATCATGACCTGAGCCGAAGGCGGAAGCCTAACCTACTGAGCCACCCAGGGGCCCCTCCAGAAGCATTTCTTGAATGGGGGAATATATATCAGGGTGTATTGAACGGTAGGGACAAGGAAATCCTGATTCAGCTGGGTTTTAAGGAAAACTTGGCTCATACAAGAAGGCCTGAGGTGGGCTGGCTCCAGCTCACTTGCCTGTGAGGCCAGCGCACCATGACAGCCACACATACTCAGGGACCATGACACCCACCCAAAGGACAGGGCATCTCCTTTTGTGCATCTCATCACTTCGTTAGACTGAAAACCCTCCCCAGAAGCCTCTCAGTAGCCACCTCCTTGTGTCTCACTGGCTACGAGCCTCTCATCTGACTCGTGAAACCAGCTGTGACAAGGGACTGTGGACTGATGAGCCCACAGCATGGCTACATGGACGACCTGCTTTGGCAGGGGACGAGTGTGCCTGAGTGAGTGGCACAGTCAGGAGAGTGTCTTACAGGGAAGTCGGGGTCGAGTTTTGTTTTGTTTTTTTTTTTTAAAGATTTTATTTATTTATTTGACAGAGACAGAGATAGCGAGAGCAGGAACACAAGCAGGGGGAGTGGGAGAGGGAGAAGCAGGCTTCCTGCTGAGCAGGGAGCCCGATGTGGGACTCGATCCCAGGACCCTGGGACCATGACCTGAGCCCAAGGCAGATGCTACAATTAACAACTGAGCCACCCAGGCGCCCCTGGGTCGAGTTCTTAAAGTAATCAAGTAATAAAGCCCAAAATACTGTTCTAGAGTAGGGATGTAGTACTTGGATGTCGTTTATTCATTTTTTTGTACTTCCATTTATTTATATGTTTATATTTATAATTAAGTGAATAAATTGTTGCTCTTATACTTTTTGTCTTTTCACTCTGGCCAATAAAGGGCATCTTTTATAAATGTGCGATAATCCAGGATGTATTAAAGGGTGTCAGCTTAAATGAAATTCCAACATAATAGTTTTTATTTTTCCTTCAATATAACTGTTTCGCAAATAAATGGGGGAGAAAAATGGACTTTTGAGAAAGCTTCTCAACATATCAAACTGCTTTTCAGGAAGAGATCTCTATCAATTGTAAAAAATTAAGGGTAGGTCTTTAAAAACACTAGGCAATACACGGTAGGATCCATGACCCTATTAACAATGCAGCTTCTGGCATAATTTCAGCTTTTGAGATTTTTAACACTCCTTTTGTTGGAGCTTTGAAATGAGGTGGGAAAACACACTGCTAGTGTTTGTCTTTAGTTGCATATCTGTGTAATCTGTTTTCACCAGAGTGTAGTGTAGCCAACATTTTTCTCTTGGTAATCAGTATTTGTTGGGCATTAGTTTTGAAAACATGGGTGTTTTTTGTTTTTTTTAGGCTACATGCATTTCCAATTCAAAGTTGATAGAAATGCTAGATGTTTGCCTTATATCGTAAAGTGCCTCAGACCTCATAAATCCTTTATCTAATTTTGTATGTCAGAACACTGCCATTGACAAAAAGATGCCATTATCTTGCTGGCTTTCCTCTCCAGAATTCCATCCAAAGTGCTAGCTCTGAGGACAGCTAGCTGGCCTTGCTCCCTGCAGGGTGGAGCGTGTGGCTTCCCACAGTGTCCATTACCATTTCGGGTTCTGGTGGAATTCTGTCCGGACTACTAGAGCTGGACAGAAAATCAGGTCTTTGGTTTTCCCACCTTTTATGGCTGTTTGTTCTTGTCCTTGATTACTTGTAGTCATGCACTTTTATTTCGAGACAGGATAGTTTTCCTGCTGATATTAAACTCCAAGTGTCATTTAGCTTGTAGACCTGTACCTCCATGTAGCCAAATCCTGCCTGTGACACAGTTCTGCCCAGGAGTCAGTTTAATTCCAGGTGATGCCTGACCTGTGTCAAAGAGAAACAAAGCCATTTTAATGAAGGGGTGAGGGCAGACTTGACTGCACTGAGGGGTCAATGACTAAGCCCAGTTCCCTGGAAAAAAAGGCTGGAAACTGTTTAAAGGCTGGGGTGCTAAGGGAAAGGCAGCGAGGGGTGTGATGGGGTTGGTCTGTGTGACAAGGCCATGTGGATTTGAGAGTTGGAGCTTCTCCCCCTATCTTTATGATGGGAGGTGGTGGGGAATGTTGGAGCGAGGTGCCCACCTGAACTAGGCCTTTCTCCTCCTGGATATTTATGTTTTGGAGACATCTTGGGTCCTTATGGAGATAGTTTCCGGTGGTAGTTTCACAACTCAAAGGGCAGCAGAAGGATTTATAATTGCCAGCTTTCTAAAAATAACTCTAGGAGGGGGTTCAGGGACCTATCTGCTCATCACCATGTTTTGGCCAAATACATTCTGTGAGTGTGCAGCTTTCTCAGGTGGGCATTTTAAGGGGGTCTAGGGTCATCCTGGGTACGCGGCCTCACGCTGCTAGAAGCTGTGCTGGAGTTTGGTCATGTCTCAGTGCAAGAGGTGTGGATGGGTCCTCAGGAGCCAGAGGTCAGCAGTCCTGCCCTGCCCTGCCTTGTCTGCAAACTCCGTCTGAGTTCCCATTTTATTCTATGGCATTTCCCCTGCAATTCTTCACACAGGAGTGGCACCTCTGAATTAAAAAAAAAAAAAAAAAAGAGTGGTTCTTTTTTATCTGGTGCCTACACATTTGGGTATCAGAAAGTCTTGTTTTGATGTATGTTGCCCCCAAATACTAATCTGAGGAAGGTATAAAACCAAAAGGTAAGAGAGTGTTTAATTTGAAAGCTGTCAGGGGCCGACACATTCCTCAATCAAAACAACAGGATGGTTTATATATTTGTAATCAACTCATATTAAATTGATAAACACTTTAAAACGAGGTAGGTGGAATATTTTCTGAGATCAGATGTCTACTACTTAAACCACTTTATTGATTTTAATACAGCTGACCCTTGAACAACACAGGTTTGAAAATGGGTCCATTTATACACAGATTTTTTACAGTACGGTACTATAAATGTATTTTTATGATTTTCTTAACATTTTTTCTCTAGCTTACTTTAAGAATATAGTATATAAATCATATAACATACAAAATGCGTGTTAATCAACATTTTGTGTCTCACTGTAAGGTGAGTAACTCCAGGTCAGTAAGGTTTCCAGTCAACAGTAGGCTATTAGTAAGTTTTTGGGGAATCAAGTTATAGGTGGATTTTTGACTATGCAGTGGGTGGGTGGGGGGTGTGCTGTCGCCCCCAGATGCCTCCCCCCGTTGTTCAGGGGTCAACTGTAGATCTAAAACTTTTAATGCAAAGTAACTAACTTCTTAGCCCTCTCATTCTTAAGTAAAATCAAGCCCCTAGAAACAAGCATTTGTTAGATGTTTACCTGATATATTTCAGGGCAGGCAAAGAAGAAAATAAACCTGCAAGCTAACACTGGCCCAGCGGGACACACGAGGTGCCTTTCCACAGATGTCACATGAGGGAAACCTTAGTCTTCACAGCCTGTGAGGGAAGTCCCATCATCTCTGTGTCTCAAGGCTGAGCCTGAGGCACAGGGGAGTTAACCTGTCTCAGTACAGGGCAGTAAGAGGCCGGGCAGAGCCAGGGCTGGGAGCCACGCCACAGGGCACCTGGGCTCGGCGGGAGGGAGGAGGTGCCTTCCCTGGGCTGCTGCACGTCGGACCCCCACCCACAGCTCCCTCAATGGAAGTTCACTCAAGTTCATTCTGGCGTAAAGGTTTTTGGTATTAAAACTTCCTGAATGAAAAGGTCTGAAAGTATGTTGATATGTAATACCTACCAATGCCTAACTATGAATAAGACCTTGAGATCATGAATAATATTCATTTAAGTAAAGCACACTCTTGTTCAGAAACTCACCAAGAATTGAAATACATTTTTAAAAGCCCCAAACTTAGGATGATTTTTATTTACAAAAGAGGTTCTTTTGTTTTACAAAAATTACAAAAAATGACTCTGAAAAATAGAAATAGCGTCTCAGACTCTTGGGAACTACTTTTAAGCAACCAAGGAGCTGGAATTCAGAAGGTTTTCTTCTTTCTAAGAGTTGTAATGGCAACATTTATGAATAATGCTTTATGTCTTCACAAAAAATGCCACGGCTCGGAGCTGCCTTTCCTCTGGCGGAAAGGGCTCTGGTCAGGCCAGAGTCTGAAGGAGCAAGATCTTCTCATTGATGCAGAACCTGTGCAGCACAACCATCAAGTTCTCGCCACAGCGGGACACCTGGCGCTCCATGGCCAGGCGGAAGTCCTCCTTCACGCCCTTGGTGATGCCCCGAGTGACCGTGTGGTGCCTGAGGGCAGGGACAGGGAAACAGATGGACACCATAGTTAGCGCTGGCACCACTGGTCAGTGTTTCTGGGGCAGGAGTAAAACCTGACTGAAATCTAAGTAAAAAAAATGCAAAAAGGAAGAAAAGCGCTACCCAAACAATCCCCCTACCCGTTCCTTCTCAGAAAGACATAAAACTAGAGACATGTTTCCCACTCGGTAAAAGGCTATTTTAAACATCTAAACGTCTGGTAAAATTGCTTCTGGACTCTTGCAGCTCTGACACTATGCATCCCTCTGCTGACCTGTGCACGGTTCTGTCACTTTGGGTCAACTGGGCCCAGTCCACATGGCCCCACAGTTCATGTGTGGACAAGGCAGCCGAGTGCAGAGGCAGCAGCAGGGAGGAGGGAAGCCAGAATGAGCCAGTCACCACACTAAGCAGGGGCCTGGGGCTCTGTGATGAGGCTCAGAAAGGCCTGGGGCTTGTGCTCGGCCACTGGGGTTCCAAGTGCGTTGCTCTCCGGTGATGCCAGAACAGGACAGCTCTGCTAAATGCTGAGCCCATCCAGACTCACGTCTGTCTGAGAAGCAGCAGGAGGAGTTGGAGGTCCCAAGACAAGAGTCTGGCAGGGGTGGGGAGAGAGAAGCTGACTCACTGAAGAACAGCCAGTGCCCTGCAAAAGCCTACTGGGGACCAGATGTGGTCCACGTGCTCAGGAGACATGCACGTCTGTGGAAGGGTCAGTGGAGCACGGGAAAAGTTCTAGCTATGCCCAAAAGCTGTGCTGTGGAGAAGGAGTTCACAAAGGAAATCCCAGAAAACTTAAGATGTCAAAATGAAGAAATGAAAAGAAAAATCTAGCAAAACTCAACGGGTTGTTAAAAGGAAAGGAGTTTCAACTACCGGGTCAGTAGTTTAGTAGATTAGACCAATAGAAGGCACCTCCATTCCCCACCTCGACTGCCTAACTTCCCTCAGACACAGTAGCAGGGATTTAAAATTAGATTCTTATGTATTGGCCAAAACAAAACTGTTGAAACCACTCTAAAATGTTCGTTTTTTTTTTAACTTGTGTATTGTCATATAAAACAGTACAGCAGAAGTCAAAAAGTTGCAATGCAACAGAAGAAAAAACAAAACTCGGCTCTGTCAGACTAGTAAAGATACTACCTACACGACAGTCTACAATGCCCACGGGCATTTGGAAGAACTACGCAAACGGCAGCAGTGCCAGGGAGAAAACACAGTTCTTTGGGGACGTTTCTAGTGAAGTCGGCTGGTTAACTCAGTAATAAGGACGTGGGGTCAGGGAGGCTGAGCCCATGAGGCCCACTGGGAATAGGCGTGGACCCACTGGAGCCGTCCCGAGATCCTGTTCTTCTAGGACCCAGACTGCAACCCCTGATGCAAGCCAACCCTTGAGCAAATGAGAATTACTGGTATTTGCAGACAACTAGCTAAAGGGCTTTGAAAGCTCAAAGCAAACTTTTCCCTTCGTGCTAGTAAAAATATAATAAAATGTCGTGTCCTGCTGATCATGGTTCAATGGTATTGTTTCTACAGATAAAGCAGTACAATTCCATTATATTTCTATCGGTCTCTATCCCTCTGGTGAGTTTGGATGAAGAAGAGCATTAGTTAGCTTGTGTGGTTAAGGACAGGAGAAATCAGCTAATAAATGCAGCATACCAAGTATTTTCAGTTTAGAAAGGGAAGGTCTGAAAAATCAGTAAATGCTGTACTAAGGCCCGGTTAGACCAGAACATCAACACTGCTCACTAATACGACAATCCACGAACAAAAATTTACTTAAAATGAGCTCCAGCATCCTTAAATATTTATGACTGAATGCCTTATGTTTTATCAAAAGAGAATCACAGTCTAGAGCCTAACCTAATGTGTGCTTAATCTAACACAGTTTTATATAACTTTTTTTTTCCAGATCCATAATGATTTTTAAATCGAACACAAAAACATTGGCAACTTATGGAAAAAAAATAAGAAATGTTACAATATTACAACCAGATGGTTTGCCAAGGAATGCGGAACAAATTAAAAAAATAAATAAAGCATGAAAAAGAGCACTGAGGAACAGAGAGCTGGAAACCATGGGCAGTACGACATGTTGACAAAACGGCACACTATGAGCAGGTGTTTTTCCACGTGGTACCTGTCAGCAGTCTGTATGCTGGGCTGAAGCACAGGTAAGAATTCCTGCTGCAGTAACCCCATGGGAGGGCTAGAAGGCCTTTAAAAAACAGCAAACAGCAGCATTCAAACACCCACACCGACTCACCCTGCACTGCAAAAACAACACGCCAGAGAAAATGCACGAGACTGGAACAGACTATGCAGAAACCCTTGAACCTCCACGGGCCCCCGGCCTCAGCGGTGTCCTTCAGGAGGACGGGAGAAGCTAGCAGTCCTCTCCCTGCACCTGCTGTGGGGGCACGTCCAGAGCATCTCGTTCCTGGGCCCCGAGCTCAGGCCCACTCGAGATTTGGTGTAAAAGCAACCACCAAGGAAGAGGACGACGAGACGCAACTGAACGGCAGTGCGGAGAGGGTGTCACGCTTGAGAAGACACATTTTTGAATCCAGCCTCCTTCACTCTCCATTCTGCTCATGCCCCCGCCAATCCCAGAGATAAACTCGGGGGCTTTTGATAACCATCTTTGCCAGGATTGAAGCCCCAAACAGAAGAGGCCCTTCTGGGACGACTAGAGGGGCTGGCAATGTTTTTGATCAAGAAAGGTTGAGCTTGAATTTCAAAAAGTATTGAGAAAAGGAACAGATGTGGGGCGGGGGGAGGGAAGAAGTCTGGGACCCATGGCTTTAACAGAATTCGAAACAAAGATTTAGTGCACAGGACACAGTTTTTCCATTTTCACCCAGTCTAATGCAACTATGGTACATTGGTACACTATGGCAAATATCGGCAAAGAAATAGTTCTCTATTTAAAAATGCGTAAGGACAAAGCGTCTTTGTTCTGTTGGTCAGGCCCCGGGTGCCCTCAGGTTGGGACCCACTAGCATCCGAGCAGACCAGGATGGACTCACAACCTTACCCAAGGGGAGGGCATGTGCACTGCTCATGACACCTCTGCCACTCGGCTGGAGGCGTCGCCCAAAAGGTCTGTGATGGTGTCAGAGAATTTGTTTGGAACCCAAAGGGAAAAGGAATATAGATAGTTTTACTCAAGATTCTAGTCCTACCCCCTTAGTAAGAGCTCTCTGGCTCTATGCAGCTTGCTTCTCCCGCTGGTTATGCATAAGTAATCTGAAATGCAGGCTTCAAATGAACTTTGAGACTCGCACGGTGAAGACTGGGCAAATTTCTAGAAGGTCAGCTCCCTAAGTAACAATCCCTATTCTTGCTTCCAAACAGACAGAACAGCAGGTTTCCTAAGAGGCTTAATGGTCTTCTAAGACATTAAAGTTTATACTAACCAAGGTGGAAGAGCCTGGAATTCTCTCCAAAGCCTAGAAATGCATGCTGTGCATCCCTGCCTTGCCCTAAACAACTCTTTACAGTGATATTATCTTGGTGTCCAAGAGAGCCTGCTTTCATTCCTTGTCCTAGGGGTTGTCTGCATGAAACCATGTCACTGTTTGGCTCGATACAAACTGGCTACAGAAGAAAGGTTCAGTATAATGAAGTTTGAGATCCAACTGTTGATTTTCTAACAGTCCATTCACTCGTATTTCCACAGTTAAGCACTATCTGAAGTGAGATATCATCTATAAGCTTAACCTTAAGCAAATGTAGCTGATGCCTATATTATAATTTGTACAGTTAAGCGTTAATGTGAATTAACTAAAAAGCTATCAATATTAGGTATGTTTTATATATCCAGACTCAAAACCTGGAAATCTTTTATTTTTAAACCCACAAAAGGGGTTACCTAAGTTCCCATATCAACAAGTCATCTTTGTTCTCGACCACTGTTAAGAATATTTTTACCATGCATTGTCTGCCCCCTAGTTTTTATTTGCAGCCTTAGGGAAGGGGATGGAGATGGGAAGATGAGCGTGTCCAGCCCATCTTGCCTAAGCCACCTAACACACAAAGGGCTCGTGTTTTCAAAAAAGAGCACTTGGTCTTGTAATTTAGACATTTAGAATATCTATTAATACTATTTAAAGACGAAGGACAAAAACCCCACTTAATCTTCCCATTCTTTAGAATGGATTCCATAAGACCCTCTTCTCAATAGAAGCAAAGTAATGTTTGCGATTATACATATCCCAATGCACATCTCAAGCTTCCCTCTCAACATTTCTAAGGCTCTATAAAGACAGAAGGAGGTGTGGATTTTCGCTCTCAACAACTGAAAACTCATTCATTTCGCAATTGAGAGAAAAAGGACAAGGTTTTCAGCCTTAGCACCGCTCCCTTCTCACTTGGGGCTCCGTCTCTTGCAGTGACTCTAACACTGACTCACGGCCATGCTGAATCTGCAGGACGCGAAGGACCGAGTATGAAAATAAAGCTACACGTGGCATTAACAGCACAGAGGAGCTATTATCCAAACTACAATGAGTACTGAAGGATAGAAGCAAGATTTATGAGCTATTTAAAAATCATAAATGGTCACTAACTTCATCTAGGTGTGAGAGGGCACTGCCCGAGAGCAGGCACCCCACCACTATTTCTTGGGCAGGGGTGTTTTTCTTAAGAGGCACTAGACCCAGCTAGTTTCCCTTGTATTGTGCAAGCAATGATTGCTTGGGAAGGCCTCAAATAAATACTGAAATCCAAGTACAGTTTATAAATAAAGAGTGTAGCTTTTCCTCATCCATTACAACTTTAATTAAGCATAGCTCTTTCCTAATTAAAAACATTTATGTCTCACCAAAAATTTATAGGATTCGCCTGTAAATTTTGGAAAGGAAAAGATATCATGAATGAGACTTCCGTTTAGTGAAAAGCCTTCAAAAGTGACAGAAATTTAATTTAAACAATGCTTTATCAGAAATGTAGTTAAGGAAACACCAAATTTCAAAAGGTACCCAGAATCAAATCTACTCTCCAAAACAGAGACCAGGTTTGGATTCCTTTCTGTGAAACTTCTCAAAACTACAGAAACTTACAAATATTTCCTACAAGCACATGAAAAGGTGAGCGCTTAGCATGGGAGAGCAAGACAGCATACTTACTTGATCAGCATTCCTTGATTGGGCAGTAATTCCAGATGAATTTTCCCACCTTCCTGAGTTCTTAAGTAGGCAAATTCCTCCAGCATATCGATATCTGCAGGCCAGATTCAGGTTAACCACGTGCAGAAACAAGGTGCCCTGCTCTCTCGGAGGAGGACCGGGCTGGCAGTGACCGAATGACTTGCCCAAGGCCACCCCGCTAACCAGAGTCAGTACTGGAACCCAGGCTGGTCTGATTCCCAAACTGACGATTCTTGTACCAACCAGACCACCTTGTAAAGATAAATGTTTCTCCTACAGATGCTAATTAAACAGACTCTATACGATCGTAACAGCAAAATCTTTTTTCTTAATAAGAAATGAAAGAGGCAGTGGGGGTGCTAGATCCCTGGAAACGGTGCTTGGACAAGGACAGCACGTCCCTCACAACTCGAAGGTGGTCTTTCCCTAACCGTATGAAACACGACACTCCCTACGGCCGAAAGCAGCTGCTGGGGTGGGCCACACAGGTGGTGGGTTCTCAGTGGCAGTTGTAACAGCTGTGACACGGTGCTCTAACGGCTGACCCCGGGGGACAGCCAGTGCCCCCAGGAGAGGTCCCACGAGGCCCTGTGCTGACAGATGAAGGCCCATGAACTACTCTATTCTCTGGCCTCACCAGCCGCTCTGGGCCTCTCAGGAACCTGAAGGCTATTAATGTAGGCATCTTGGGTACCTGCCTAGAAGTCGCTGGAGGTGGAAAGTGGAGTTGAGCTGACTGGTATTCCTGATTCCGTGCATCACCTCTGTGAAGCCTTTTAGGACTCTCATTGAGACCAACTGCCACAGGCCCATTTTTAGTCATTCTTCCTCTCTTCCCCCAAAATAGTGAAAACCAGTATTTCTACCTGGAATGATTCATTCACTCTTGTACCATGAATTTATTCTAAAAAAAAAAAAAAAAAAAAAAAAGTCAGAATTTCTTATGCTCACACAGGAAAAAGGATACTTGTAACATAGTTGAAAAAATTCTCGTATTGGAAATTTCCTTGTTGGCAAATCTTACTGACAGCTTTCAAGAAAAGATTCTCTCCCCGTGGCCACTCTTGCTGAAGCAAGACAATCACGTGGCCCAGCGCCATGTCATCCCTGCTGTCCGCGAAAGCTCGGAGCTGCAAGACAAGGATTTGTGCAGACTTGGAAGGAAAAGGAAATCATGGAGTGATCTTAAATATACCAAATAGCACTTCCTGAAAAAATGCCGCTATATGAAAATATGTGATCGAGGGAACAAAGCAGAACACACACCTGCCCCATGCAAACAAAACTGCCTTCTGAGGGGGTGGGTCCCAACCACAGAAGCCTGGCTTCCCTCGTGCTGGGAACAAGGTCACTGAGCATCCTGACGGGAGCGGGACACGCCTGGCAGGCCTGAAGCTCGACTTTGGGAAAAGGGCGAGAGAAGCTGAGTAGTTCTGTAGGGCAGAGAGAAGTTGGGGATTTCTTTGAAGGGGGCAGTTGCGGGTAGCGAGTGGGCCAGAAGGCGAGTAGGAAAGAAGGGCTGGAGGAGAACGTGGACTGGGGAGCAGAAAGGCAGCAAGCAACAAGGAAGGAAGTGGCAGTGTGAAACGCATAACCGGCCCAAGGACTAAATGAGCAGCTAGGCCCCAAATCACACTTTTAAATTGTTTGTGTTGCCCCAAGGGATTCTAGCAATGAGTGAAGTCTGGGAATTACAGCCCTAAAACAGAGACCCAGTACTGCTGTTCTCTTGCTCACAAACCTGGGTGAAATGCACACTAAGGCTCTGCTCCACCTGCAGCCAAGGGCCTGGCGTTCTTCCAACAGCCTGTAAACCTTCCCAGCTCTGCTGGTCTTCATCCTAAAGCCTGAAATGCTTTCACCCCCGCCCCCCCATCTTTAGGATAACAAACTTGCCATCCCTCTATGAACACAAGGGCATTTGTAATCTCTTCTTCTAGCTAATATATTCTGACATACGTTAATTCATAAAATATTTACTGACCATCTCTATGGGCAGGTTATTTGGATAACTGTCCCATGCTTATTTGTAAACTGCTCAAGGATGGGGATCATTTCCTACTCATTTGTGCCTAGTGCAGTCCATAGTTGGTATTTGTTCATCGCTAGCCCATGTGCTCTCCCCACGACACCAAGTCACTCCAGATCATCAGAACAGTGTTCCAAATTAAACTGCGTTCATGCTACTCGGCTCTCAGCTTACCTTTTTTTTTTTTTAAAGATTTTATTTATTTATTTGAGAGAGAGAATGAGAGATAGAAAGCACGAGAGGGAAGAGGGTCAGAGGGAGAAGCAGACTCCCTGCTGAGCAGGAAGCCTGATGTGGGACTCGATCCTGGGACTCCAGGATCATGACCTGAGCCGAAGGCAGTCGCTTAACCAACTGAGCCACCCAGGCGCCCCTGCTCTCAGCTTACCTTAAAGCAAGCCAGCATTAGATGCAGGCAGAACGGCATGATAGCCTTGCTGGTACAAGGCAGCAACTTCAGATCTGAACCTGTGGGCAAAAGTCCACAATATGTCTGTTATGAGCAAAGAAAACAGCTTTGAAAAGCATATATTTAAGATGCTTTCCAGAAAAAAAAGATAAGCAACAGTCACATGATTTCAAATACAGTTAAACCACGAGTATATTTAAGTGATGGTGAAATTGGTTTTTGAATGATCTCTGGATTTCATTTATCAATCTTCTTCCCTAACCTTGCTTAAATACTTTTTATTACAAAACATTTCAAATGTAGAGAAACAAACACAGGTGTCTGTAATACTGTGCTCAACACTCAGCTGTATAAAATGTTAAGTTTTTGCTTTAAAGATTTTAATATAAAGTATCACAAATTTAGCTGAAACCTCTTGTGCACCTTGTCAGCTGCCCTCTTCCCTTCTCCCTGAAGTAACTATTATCCTGAAGGCGCTGTTTTTCATTCCTTTGCAACAAAAGAGGAAAGTTTTGCAAGTTTTCAGTCTACTATATAAATGGTTGTCATATTGTATGCATCCTTCTGCAAACTGTTTTTGATACTAATACCTATAGCTCTAGTTCATTGATTTTCAATGTTTATACAGTATTCTGCTTTTTACATATGCCACAATTCATTTATCCATTCTTTTGTGGTGGACAGTGAGATTTCCAATTTTTCTCTATTACAAACAATGCTAAAATAAACATTCTTATATATATTTTCTTGTGCACTTGTGGGAAAGAAACTTTAGGCAACAGTTTTCAAACCAAGACCTTAATCCTTTCCTTTATGGTGTGTGCTCTTTATATCCTAAATCCTTCTCTACCCTGAGGATGAAATTAGTAAGAAATCATGGAGATCCTGTACATACATATTTACATATGTTTATGTATCTAAAACAAAAGGTTCATGAAATACAATTTACCCTTTTTACAGGAGATGAACTCATTTTAGTAATAATATTATATTCTACCTCATTAAAAGAAGAAAATGGTTGAAATTCATTACCCGGGGGGTGAGGACCCACTTTGAAAAGCATTGATCTGAGGGATTTAACTAGAAGAGGAATGTAACTAGGTAATGAGATGTTCGACCTGGAATGGCTAAATTGGTCTCCACAGTGATGGTATGAGTTTATACACCTTCCAGAGGAGACGAGCAATGTGTGTCTTCACAACCAACAGTATTGCCACTCTCATTCTGACCTGTCTGATATGGTAGCTTACTGTTTTAATCCGAATGTCCCATGTTGCTAATAGGTTGAGAATCCTTTCAAATAGTTTGTGGTCAGTTTGGATTTCTGCTTCTGTGAATCTGTTTCTTGATTCTCTATTCTGTTCCATCGGTCAGTCTCTATGCCAACACTACAGTATCTCTACTACTATAGCTTTAAAGTAAGTCTTGAAGTCAGCTAGGTCTAATCTTAACCCACCTGATCTGCTTCTGTTTCAGAGACACACTTTTCTGAAGGGGTCTGGGCTATACTTTTTTTTTTAAAAAACCTCCCATGTACCTTAAACAGCTTCAATAATGATCAAGACTATCATGCTCTTGTCTTCTAGGAAATTTTAGTGTCCTAATAAATCTACCTACCACTCACAAAGACCTTTTCTTCTTTTTCTTAAAAATAAAAATGTTTACTTGAAATTATATATTATGCCACATAGTTTACTTTTCTGTTACATATTATTTATTTTTTATTTAAATTCAATTACTCAACATACAGTACATCATTAGTTTCAGATGTAGTGTTCAATGATTAATCAGGTGCCTATAACAGCCAGTGCTCATCACATCACATGCCCTCCTTAATGCCCATTGCCCTGTTAGTCCATCCCCCCACCCACCTCCACTCCAGCAACTGTTTGTTTCCTATACTTAAGAGTCTCTCATGGTTTTTCTCCCTCTCTGAAGACTTCCCATTCAGTTTTCCCTCCGTCCCCTATGATCCGCTGCACTGTTTCTTATATTCCACTTCTGAGTGAAACCATATGACAACTGTCTCTGACTTCTTTTGCTCAGCATCATACCCTCCAGTTCCATCTATGTCGATGTAAATGGTAAGTATTCATCCTTTCTGATGGCTGAGTAATATTCCATTGTATATATGAACCACATCTTCTTTATCCATTCATTTGTCAATGGACATTTCAGCTCTTTCCATAGTTTGGCTATTATGGACATTGCTGCTATAAACATTGGGGTGCACGTGCCTCTTTGGATCACTACATCTGTATCTTTGGGGTAAATACCTAGTAGTGCAATTGCTGGGTCATAGGGTAGCTCTATTTTTAACTTTTTGAGTTTTCTAGAGTGGCTGCACCAGTTTGCATTCCCACCAACAGCGTAAAACAGTTTCCCTTTCTCTGCATCCTCGCCAACATCTGTTGTTTCCTAAGTTGTTAATTTTAGCCATTCTGACTAGTGTGAGGTGGTATCTCATTGTGGTTTTGATTTGTATTTCCCTGATGCTTAGGGATGTGGAGCCTATTTTCATGTGTCTGTTGGCCATTTGTATGTCTTCTTTGGAGAAATGTCTGTTCACATCTTCTGCCCATCTATTGACTGGATTGCTTTTTGGGTACTGAATTTGGTAAGTTCTTTATAGAGCTTGGATACTAGCCCTTTATGTTATGTCATTTGCAGATATTTTCTCCCATTCAGTAGGTTGCCTCTTATTTTGTTGACTGTTTCCTCTGCTGTGCAGAGCTTTTTATCTTGATGAAGTCCCAATATCTCATTTTTGCTTTTGTTTCCCTTGCCTTTGGAGACGTGTCAAACTAGAAGTTGCTGTGGCTGAGGTAGAAGAGGTTACTGTCTGTGTTCTCCTCAAGGATTTTGACGGATTCCTGTCTCATATTTAGGTCTTTCATCCATTTTGAGTTTATCTTTATGTATGGTGTAAGAAAATGGTACAGTTTCATTCTTCTGCATGTTGCTGTCCAGTTTTCCCAACACCATTTGTTGAAGAGACTGTTCTTTTTCCATTGGATATTCTTTCCTGCTTTGTTGAAGATCAGTTGACCAGAGAGTTGAGAATAACCAGAGAGTTCCATTTCTGGGTTCTCTATTCTGTTTCATTGATCTGTGTGTCTGTTTTTGTGCTAGTATTATACAGTCTTGATTATAGCTTTGTAATAGAGCCTGAAGCCTGGCATTGTGATGCCACCAGCTTTGGTTTTCTTTTGCAATATTCCTCTGGCTATCCCGGGTCTTTTCTGTTTCCAGACAAACTTTAGGATTGTTTGTTCCAGCTCTGTGAAAACGTGAATGGTATTTTAACAGGAATTGCACTGAATGTGTAGATTGCTCTGGGTAGCATAAACATTTTAACAATATTTACTCTTCCAATCCATGAGAATGGAATGTTTTTCCATTTCTTTGTGTCTTCCTCAATTTCTTTCATAAGTGTTCTGTAGTTTTTAGAGTACAGATCCTTTACTTCTTTGGTTAGGCTTATTCCTAGGTATCTTATGGTTTTTGGTGCAATTGTAAATGGAATTGATTCCTTAAATTCTTCCTTGTCTTGTTGTTGGTGTATAGAAATGCAACTGACTTCTGTGCATTGATTTTATATCCTGCCACATTGCTGAATTCCTGTATGAGTTCTAGCAATTTTGGGGTGGAGTCTTTTGGGTTTTCTACATGAACTATCATGTCATCTGCAAAAAGAGATAGTTTGACTTCTTTGACAATCTGAATGCCTTTTATTTCTTTTTGTTGTCTGATTGTTGAGGTTAGGACTTCTAGTACTATGTTGAACAACAGTGATGAGAGTGGGCATCCCTGTCGTGTTCCTGACCTTAGGGGAAAAGCTCTCATTTTTTTCCCTATTGAGAATGATATTCACTGTGGGCTTTTCGTAAATGGCTTTTGTGATACTGAGGTATGTTCCCTCTATCCCTATGCTGTGGAGAGTTTTAATCAAGAAAGGATGCTGTATTTTGTCAAATGCTTTTTCTGCATTGAGAGGATCATATGATTCTTGTCCTTTCTTTTATGAATGTGATGTATCATGTTATTTATTTGCAAATGTTGAACCAGCCTTGCAGCCCAGGAATAAATCCTACTTGGTCGTGGTGAATAATTCTTTTAATGTACTGTTGGATCCTATTGGCTAGGATCTTGGTGAGAATTTTGGCATCCATGTTCTTCAGGGAAATTGGTCTGTAATTCTTTTTGGTGGGGTCTTTGTCTGGTTTTGGGATCAAGGTAATGCTGGCCTCAAAGAACGAGTTTGGAAGTTTTCCTTACATTTTTTTTTTTTTTTAAACAGGTTCAGAAGAATAGGTAATAGCTCTTCCTTCAATGTTTGGTAGAATTCCCCTAGAAAGCCATCCAGCCCTGGACTCTTGTTTGTTGGGAGATTTTTGATTACTGCTTCAATTTCCTTGCTGGTTATGGGTCTGTTCAGGTTTTCTATTTTTTCCTGTTACAGTTCTGGTAGTTTATAAGTTTCAGGAATGCATCCATTTCTTCCAGATTGCCTAAGTTGTTGGCATATAGTTGCTCATAATATGGTTTTTTTTTTTTAAGATTTATTTATTTATTTGACAGAGAGAGACACAGTGAGAGAGGGAACACAAGCAGGGGGAGTGGGAGAGGAAGAAGCAGACTCCGGCAGAGCAGGGAGCCCGATGTGAGGCTCGATCCCAGGACCCTGGGATCATGACCTGAGCCAAAGGCAGACGCTTAACAACTGAGCCACCCAGGTGCCCCTCATTATATGTTCTTAAAATTGTTTTTATCTCCTTGGTGTTGGTAGTGATCTCTCCTCTTTCATTCATGATTTTATTAATTTGGGTCCTTTCTCTTTTCTTTTTGATAAGTCTGGCTAGGGGTTTATCCATCTTATTAATTCTTCCAAGAACCAGCTTCTAGTTTCATTGATCTGTTCTATTATTCTTTTGGTTTCTATTTCATTGGTTTCTGCTCTTTTTCTCTTCTCCTGCTTGGTTTAGGCTTTATTTATTGTTCTTTCTCCACATCCTTTAGGTGTAAGATTAGCTTGTATATTTGAGACTTTTCTAATTTTTTGAGAAAGGCTTGTATTGCTATGTACTTCCCTCTTAGGACCACCTTTGCTGTATCCCAAAGGTTTCCAACAGTTGTGTTTTCATTTTCATTTGTTTCCATGAATTTTTAATTCTTTTACTTCCTGGATGACCCATTCATTCTTTAGTAGGATGCTCTTTAACCTCCAAGTGTTTCTTTCCAAATTTCCTCTTGTGATTGAGTTCAAGTTTCAAAGAACTGTGGTCTGAAAATATGCAGGGAAAATCCCAATCTTTTGGTACCAGTTGAGACCTGATTTGTGACCCAGTATGTTAACTATTCTGGAGAATGTTCCATGTGCACTTGAGAAGAATGTGCCCTCTCTTGCTTTAAGAAGAAATGCTCTGTATATATCTGTGAAGTTCATCTGGTCCAGTATGTCACTCAAAGCCCTTATTTCCTTGTTCATCTTTTGCTTAGACGATCTGTCCATTGCTGTGAGTGAGGTGTTGACGTCTCCTACTATTATTGTGTTATTATCAATGTGTTTAATTTGGTTATTAATTGGTTTATATATTTGACTGCTCCCAAGGTAGGAGAATATTTATAATTGTTAGATCTTCTTGTTGGATAGACCTTTTAAGTGTGATATAGTGTCCATCTTCACCTCTTAGTAAGTCTTCAGTTTAAAATCTAATTTGTCTGGTATGTGGATTGCTACCCCAGCTTTCTTTTGATGTCCATTAGCATGACAAAGTGTTCTCCACCCCCTCACTGTCAATCTGGAGGTGTCTTTAGGTCTAAAATGAGTCTCTTGTAGACAGCACATGGATGGCTCTTGCTTTTTTTATTCAATCTGATACATTGTGTCTTTTGTTTGGAGTATTTAACCCATTTACATGCAGAGTAACTACTGAAAGATAATGAATTTAGTGCCATTGTATTACCTATGAAGTTCCTGTTTCTGCAAACTGTCTCTGTTTCTTTCTGGTTTATTTTACTTTTGGGCTCTCTCTTCACTTACAGGATCCCCTTTAATATTCCTTGCAGGGCTGTTTTAGTGATCACAAATTCTTTTAGTTTCTGTTTGTCCTGGAAGCTCTTTATCTCTCCTTCCATTCTGAATGACAGCCTTGCTGGATAAAGTATTCTTGGCTGCATGTTTTTCTCATTTAGCACCCTGAATATATCATGCCAGCCCCTCTGGCCTGCCAGGTCTCTGTGGATAAGTCTGCTGCCATTCCTATCCCTGTAGGTGAAGAACCTCTTGTCTGGAGCTGCTTTCAAGAGTTTCTCTTTACTGCTGAAGTTCACAAGCTTCACTAATATATGTCAGGGTGTTGATCTATTTTTATTGATTTTTGAGGGAGGGGGTTCTCTCTACCTCTTAGATTTGAATGCCTGTTTCCTTCCCCAGATTAGGTAAGTTCTCAGCTATGATTTGCTCAAATATACCTTCTGTCCCTCTCTCTCTCTTCTTCCTCTGGGACCCCAATAATTCTAATACCGTGTTGCTTTATGGTATCGCTGGTTTCTCAAAGCCTCCCCTCATAGTCCATTTGTTTTTCTTTCTTCCACAGCTTCCTTCCTTTCCATCATCTTGTCTTCTATGTCACTGACTCTCTCTTCTGCCTCATTTACCCTAGCTGTTAAGAGCATCCATTTTAGACTGCATCTCAAAACATTTTTAATTTCAACCTGATTAGATCTCCTTTCTGCACTAAGAAATTCTCTAGAGTTTTTTATGCTTTTTTCAAGCCTAGCTATTAACTTTATAGTTGTTATACTGAATTCCATCTCTGACATCTTACTTATTTCCGTATTAATTAGCTCTGTGGCAGAGTATTACCTCTGGTTCTTTCTTTTGTTGTGAATTCCTCCTTCTAGTCATTTTGCCCAGAGAAGAATGAATGAACGAGAGAACAAAATCAAAAATATCAACCACGACCCAAGACAAATACAGACTACACGAATCTGAAGAGGTCAGAAACCAAAAAAGAAAAGAAAAAGAAAAAAAAAAGAGAAAAAGAAGAGAATATACTTTCCCAGGTGGACAAAACAGGGTGATCCACTTGGTCGTGGGTGTTATTTTGGTCTGTTTGTCAGAAGACACTATATCCCAAAATTGTAAAGAAAGCAAAAAATTATATATGTATTGAATACAGTGAAAGGAAGCCAAAAATGAAGAATATATTTATAAAACGTAAATGTAAAAATGAAAGTTAAAAAAAAAGACTTAAAAACAAGAAGTTGATCAAATAAGAAACTAGTTGAAAAGGAAAAAAAAAAAGGAAAATTTTAAACTGAAAGACAAATGAATCAGGAAAAAACCTTGAATTCTATATACTATTTTCTCCTAGCACTGGAGTTTTGCAGTTCTGTGTGCTCTGTAAACTTGGTATTTGCCTGATGATCCAGCTGGTCTTCTGGGGGGAAGGGCCTGCTGCCCTGATTCTCAGGTGTCTTTGCCTGGGCAGAGGTGCACTGCCCCTTGCCAGGGGGGTGGGCTCCGTGTAAGCTGTTTTGGGTTGCTCTATGTGGCTTTTGTTCCCTGAAGGCTTTCTGTGCTACTTTAGAGGATGAAAATAAAAATGGCCAATCTCCAGTCCCGGAGCCGAAACACTGTGGCCCCTCTCTCTTCAGTAAGCCCTCAGGGAAAAGCAGTCTTCACTTTTGTGTACACACCAAACTCTGCAGGCTCCTGTGGTTTGCACCCCCACCAATCCTCCCAGGGAAGGGAGGAGGGTTGCTCCAAGCCTGCCACTTGCAGGGCCCCTGCATGGAGAGCAATACTTTTTCTTCCAAAAAAATGTTATCATTTTAGTTTTTCCATTTAGTTTCAGCTCCATCTCAAATTAGTTTTTGTGAATAATGTGACATGCCTGAGGATGTGGATTGCTTGAGGATCCTTTTTCTGGCTACACCAGAGGCCCTTTGTTCCAGCACCAATTGGTTGAAGAAGCCTTCCTTTCTCCAAAGAATTGCTCTGGTGCCTTCACTGAAAATCATGTGACCATATTTGTATGGGTCTCTTTCTGGATTTTTCACTCTTATGCCAATACTGTCTGGGTAACTGTAGCTTTATATTAAAAGTCTTGCTATCAGGTAGGGTAAGTTGCCCAGTTTTGTTATCTTTTTCAAAACTGTTTCAGCTATTCTAGATTACACTTCCCTATGGATTTTAGAATCAAATTTGTCAATTTCTACCAAAAAAAAGTCTCCTGGGATTTTGATTGGGATTGCACTGAGTCTATAGATACATTTGGGGAGAATTGGAACCCTAACACATATGAGTCTTCCAATCTATGAACATGATTTTGCATACTTTTCAATAAATTTGTCCCTAAGTATTTCATGTTTTTGGATGTTATTCTATTTGGAGATTCCGTAGGCTTGTCTCATGTAGCCACATACGTAGCCGCAGTCTACATATGTTTTCTGTTTTCAACCTTTATGCCTTCCTTTTTCTTCCCTATTGTGCTGGCTGCAAGCTCCAGTATGCTGAATTGAAGTGGTAAGAGTAAACACTCTTGTATTGTTGCTGATCTTGGGAAAAGCATTTGCTATTTTATAGTTAAGGATGTTGAGGAACAACTATTTTAGTTTGCTAAGATTTTTTAAAAATCATGAATGATAAAGGCAAACATAACAGAACCTATCTGTATCTATTAAGAGAATCATATGATTTTTCTCCTTTACTATGCTAAAGTGGTGATATTACAGTGTATGATTTTTCTACGTTAAACCACCTTTGCATTCCCAGCATACTTGGTCATATGTGTTATCCTTCTTATATACTGCTGTATTCAATTTGCTAAGATTTTTTGGGAATTTTGGAATCTATGTTTATGATGGATACTGGCCTTTAATGTCCTTTTCTGGTAATGCTCTTATTTGTTTTGCTGTTAGGTTATGGTGACCTTAAAAACTGAATTGGGAAACATTCCCTCTTTCTCTCTTTTCTCCAGGGGTATGTGTAGGGTTGATGTTATTTCTTCTGAAGTGCTTGACAGAATTCACCAGTGAAGCCACTTTGATCGGGAGTTCTGTGGGAAAGTTTCTGATAACAATTTAATTTTTTTGATAGATGTAGGAACATTCTTATTTTCTATTTCATTCTGTGTCAGTTTTGGCAAGTTGTGTTTCTCAAGGAATTTTTCCATTTCATCTAAATTGTTGAATTTATTGGCATAAAGTTATTAATAATTTATTCTCTTAATGTCCTTTTGATTTCAGTACGCTCTGTGGTGACATTCCTTCTTTCATTCCTGCTAGTGGTAACTTGTGCTCACTTTCTCATCAATCTTGTTAGGAGTTTACCAATTTTTTCTCAAAAAAACAATGTTTAGCTTTTCTAATTTCCTCTATTTCATTGATTTTTGTCTTTGTTATTTCCTGTCTTCTACTTTCTTTGGGTTTCATTTGTTTATCTTTTTCTAACCTCTAACGTGGAAACTTAGAACCCTGACAGTGAATCTTTCTTCCATTCTTGTAGAAGCATTACAACTAAATTTATGTAGTTTTTCAAGCAATGTGCTACTTGAGGTAAAGCTCAAAATAGCCTGAGAGGGAAATGCTAGGAGACACTTCTTAACTAAGAATCATCTGGAAGTTTTCCGAGAATTGGTAAAGATGGGAAAAGGAGTTCACGGATATTCTTCAGAGATAACAAACTTGGGAAGTGAAGAGAACTTTCGAAGAAAGACAGATTTACAGGTGCTTATGAAATCAGTACCAAGGACAAGCTTGGCAAGGGATTAACTTTTTATACAGTTTGTCAAACCCCTTAGATCACACAGTATTATTTCATCAGGAATCTTAAAGAATTTCCCGGCCTTGGGTCCTACAGCCATATTTACAAAATAAGAATAAAACTTGTCACTGTACCTTTTCTAAATTTGGGCTTTATTTTTGAGGGTTCCTCCTGTGATTTGCCTCCATCTTGAATGGGGAGTACCATGTAGCACATCAAATCAAGGACTTTTTCACATGTCATCTAAAGCAGATCAGATGAAAAAGCACCAATCTGAAATTTTATCCTTGAAAGCAAATCAACAGAACACTAATGTGTGTAGCAGACAACTGGGCAATGTGTGTACATGGAGTAGCACTACCTCAAGACTCTATGAGATCATTACTGTTTGCTCAACAGCAAATGTAGAAAAAGTAACTGAGATTGAATCGAGGTACTAGATCTTTGGGGGAATAATAACTCATTCTTTGCTATTAAAACAAAAGAACAAAAATTAAAAATTAGTCAAGTATTAACTAAACTACCCACGTGTTTAACAGCACAGTGGTCCATCTTAAAGACATTTACTAACTCACTGAATAGAAAAATCAACAAAATGGGTACACAGAGTACTGAACTACATGGTATGATATAGAGCATAATTTAAAATGAAGGAGAAACACACACAGGCTAAACTAGCTGGAAAAGTTTCAGGTAGGAAGGTTACTCTTATCTCAACCTTAAAGGGAGGGAAGAATTTGGAATGTGGAAAACAGAAGAAAGGGTTTTCAGAGGAGAGAAAGACGTAGGGAAGGGCTGGGTATTGTTTATAGGTGATTAGGTGAGGGGAAGGAAGGCGTGGTTTAGGAAAAACCGGTCTAATGCAGTACTTGTGAGGAGGGAAGCCTCAAGTGCCACACTGAGCAGGCTGCTCTCGATCCACAGAGTGAGCCATTACCTTCGGTCTACCTGTTCAAATTCTAATAACAGCCAGATTCCATTTGGGGAGTGTATTCTATGCATCTAGCACAACCTTCTTATTATCCCTATTTTACAGATGAGGAAGTGGAGTGTTAAACCTATGCTTCCCACCCTTTTTCATGTCTTGGCGCATCCAGAAAATACTTGTAAGGCTGCTCAGAGCTGGCAGCACTAACCTGGGGGCCCTAGCTGCCTCAAGCCACAGCTAACTGAGAGCGTCAGTCTCTTGGCACATCCAGAACCCACCCAGGGCCATAGCGTTGTGAAGCTCCAGCTTTAAAAGCTTGACAGCTTGGTAGTTAAGAACTTGAACACTGGAGTTAGAAAGCTCAGTGAGGGGCGCCTGGGTGGCTCAGCTGGTTGGGCGACTGCCTTAGGCTCAGGTCATATGACGATCCTGGAGTCCCGGGATCAAGTCCCACATCGGGCTCCCTGCTCAGTGGGGAGTTTGCTTCTCCCTCTGACCCTCTTCCCTCTCGTGCTCTCTATCTCTCATTCTCTCTCTCAAATAAATAAATAAAATCTTAAAAAAAAAAAAAAAAAAAGAAAGCTCAGTGAGGTAACTTGCCCCAGGTCACAGAGCTAGTAAGTGGTGGGGCCATGATGTGTTCTCCAGGGTCATATGCCCACCTCCAGCCAATCTTTTCTGTAAATTCTTCCTTGACTACATGGACCCTGGTGAAAACACCCTTTCCTGAATGCCTACTGTGCATATGTCAGGGGCATAACACTTAGTATTTGATTTTTAACTGTCTTCTATAAATAGTTGCACTTTTCTCTGTAACTCAAATTATATGTCCTGAATTAGGGATCCCCCATTCCCCATACCCTGCTTATATCTCCACCCCCAGCACATGGTTCAACTCTGGGCACCAAGGAAGTCAATATTTCAGTTAAGTGGAACAATGACAACAATTTTGTAGAAAGCAATAACCATAACTTAGAGATGGAAAAAGATTATCGGCAAAAATCTCAGTTCAGAGCCATGGATTAGAGTGGTGGCAAAGGAAATAAAGCGCACTACACCAAAGATATTAGCTTCACACTGGAAGAATCAAAATGATTAGCCAGAGTAAGAGTCAACCATGATTTGAGAGTTTTACATCTAAGGGCCAGAGAACGAAGGAAACTCACATCTGGACACACTGGGTCTGAGCTGAAGACAGACAGCTGAAGGCAGCTGAGATTCAGGAAGCAGGTTAAGGGGCGCCAGGGTGGCTCAGTTGTTAAGCATCTGCCTTCGGCTCAGGTCGCGATCCCAGGGTCCTGGGATCAAGTCCCACATCAGGCTCCCTGCTCTGCCGGAAGCCTGCTTCTCCCTCTCCCACTCCCCCTGCTTGTGTTCCTGCTCTCGCTCTCTCTCTCTGTCAAATAAATAAATTCTTAAAAAAAAAAAAGCAGGTTAAGTGAGAAACTAAGGATGTAGGCCTAATAGTGATCAGCTTTGACTGAAGTCCTCAAAGAGAATGAGTTTGCCCAGCTTGATTAAATCTGTTTATTTTATATTCCCTAATATGATGCTGAACAGCAGTGCCTTGTGTAACTCTCTAATTTTACACAATATATGGATATCTGCGTGGATAAATATGTGCTCTCAAGTTCTCAGGAGGAATTCATTGAAACTTAGAATTAGGTACCTGATAATTACATATATAATGGCAGAAAAGTATTTTCAATTTTCAATGCACAAACTTTATGTGCTCTCTAATTCTTTCCTCCTAAATATCATCATAGCAAATTATAAATCATATTTCAAAGTTGAAGTTTAAAAACTTTATTCAGGGTTACTAATCACAAAGTAATCAACTTAACGTATAGAAAGGTAAGAAGAAATCAGAGTTTGTGTGTTAAATTGTGGCCTTGAATTTATACTGTATAAAGAATAAAGAATGTGCTTATCATTTTCATTGAATTCAAACATTTATTAAGTATCAAAGCTGTGCAGACCTCTGTGGTATGTGCTATGAGAGATTCGAAGGTAAAGCACATGGTCTCCACCCTGTGATAAGAGGGGCTCACAATCACAGAGGAAACAGACTTGTTTACATATCTGCTCCTGAAACACCCCTATGAGGTGTCATCATCGTGTAAAAAGAGAATCTGAGGCTCAGACAAGCTAATGGAAATCCTCCATTTCCCACTTAGTAAATGCCTATTCTGTCCAAGTACAACAGGACTGATTCTGTTTTAAAGGGATTCCAGATAAGAAAGCAAAGAATAAAAGAAACCATCCTCCAACAAAATGGAAAAGGAGGAAATCTGAAAAGTACCAAAGCCTAATTTCAGGGAAGCTATAACTAAAGAGAAAACTAAGCAAAACAAAATTATCAAGATTTTTACCAGCAGATTAGGTGATAAAATCTAGGCAGAAAAATCCTATTTCAAATAAACATGCACTGAATTAAAAGGCCACTCTAGGAAAAGAGGAAGCCCCAGGGTAGCTGAGTGCATCTGAGGGTCCCTGGGCAAGGCGCACACTACTCACTCTGTACTCCCCTAGAGAAAAGTGGCAGGTCGCTAGCTGGATGAGTGCCCTCTGATGCTCCAGGGTCCCCTGTCCTGTGATCTGCGGCTGAGGAAGCGACCCCTGGAGAGCTGCTAGATGATGCAGGCTGGCTATTGCTTTTTTATATTGACCCTAAGAAAGACATAACAGCAAGGAGGTGAAAAACACTGTTAAAAAAAAAATCTCCAGAGTTGGGGTGCCACAGTCGATTAAGCATCTGACTCTTGGTTTTGGCTCAGGTCGTGATCTCAGAGCCGTGAGATCAAGCTCCGAGTCGGGCTTCGTGTTCAGCACGGAGTCTGCTTAAGACTCTCTCCCTCTGCCTCTGCCCCTCTCCCATGCTCTCTCTCAAATAAATAAAGAAAGAAAGAAACATTGCCAGAGTTAATAAAGCAACTACAAATAAAGCAGCTCTGTTTGATCATCTGAGGAGGAAAAAGGAGACTTAGCAATAATCAAACCAACTTATTTAAAGCTAGGCGGAGGGTTCTCTATGGAGGTACTTTATACGTACAAAGATTTTTCTTTCTGGTCTTAAATCTTTTTTTTTTTTTAAGTTTATTTATTTTTTAGTTATCTCTACACCCAACATGGGGACTGAACTCACGACCCCGACATGAAGAGTCACATGCTCTACCGATTAAGCCAGCCAGGCACCCTGGGTCTTAAGTCTTAAGACTAAATAAAATAACACAAGCTTTTGGATAAAACACATTCTGGACATACCATTTCTTATAAATATTTTACTACTCATACCATTTCTCCTTTATGTAGGATGGAAGCAGCAACCTGTCTGTTTCGACAACAGAGGTTGGAAGCTCTGCATCTTCTTAGGGAATTATTAGCTCTCTCCATTCCAGGCATAAGTAGCTCAAGAACAGTGGGGCAGGGCAGAAGGACTCCATCAGAGTAGAGAGAAGGAGGGGCGAGAAGTAGTCATCTTTTATTAAAAAGTAAAAATCTTACTTTCACAGAGGGGTGTGGCTGGACATATTAAAAGAAACACAGAAGACGTGGCCTTGTCATTTTGGGGGTTTTTTTTGAGATGAAAGTGGACCATAATCCTTCTGCCACTGAAGACAGAACATGTCTTCAGAGCACAACTAGTCTACAGAAGGAACAGACACATCCCACATGCTATAGTCGGTTCACAGTAATAACCATCCTATACAGACAGAGGAACTTAAAATATACATCACTCTACCTGATAGATGATCATATCAGTGAGGAAGATTCTTAACCAAAGCCAAGTATCTGTCTTCCAGGCCAAACAAATTCTTGTAAATTCTGAGAATTGAAAAGCAGATTTACCAAAAACATGTTAACATAGAAGCAGAAAACAAAACAAACCCAGCAAAACAAGAGACAAACTTCCAAAAAATGGATAGTAACTATCGACTTCGATTTCTAAAACAATGGTCTAGAATTTTAATTAGATAGTAAAGTTAGAATATAATACTTATCAGTAATCCACAAGCAGTATTTTTATTAGGCCCCAACATATACTAAGCACACACCATGTTCCAAGAGCTGTTCAACCTCATTTATCTTGTAAATTATTTTGCTCTCCTCAGAAAAAGGTATTGTTCTATTTTCACCCAGCTCAGAAAACAAAGATACAAGGTAAGAGTTTTACTCATTATTTATTTATTAAATATATTTTTTAAGATTTTATTTATTTATTTGACAGAGAGAGAGAGACAGCGAAAGAGGGAACACAAGCAGGGGGAGTTGGAGAGGGAGAAGCAGGCTCCTCGCCGAGCAGGGAGCTGGATGCAGGGCTCGATCCTAGGACCCGGGG
The DNA here is from genome assembly GCF_037043125.1 of Eumetopias jubatus. Lineage (NCBI taxonomy): Eukaryota > Metazoa > Chordata > Mammalia > Carnivora > Otariidae > Eumetopias > Eumetopias jubatus. Next base: position 39,886,480 of record NW_028274808.1, read on the forward strand.
ATCATGACTTGAGCCGAAGGCAGACGCTTAACCATCTGAGCCACCCAGGCACCCTTTTACTCATTTTTTAAAAAGTCAAGTTATAACTAAAGGAAAACTACCCCCATCCCCAAAGGTCACATACACGTTTACAATTCTAGATGTGACCGGGAGAGATGGAGTGATGCTCTATCTACCTAGAAAAAAATGACATGACACTTCTGACCAAGGGTTCTGTACAGGCACGTGACGGAAGCAGGCCCAAGGACGAAGGTCCATTGGTCAGAAGGAAAATAAAAACACACTGTTGACTCCAAAGCAGAGTAAAATTCCATGGCTTAGCAACGCGCTAGTAATTTCTAAGTAATGTTGACATACTTAATAGTTGTAAAACTCCCTGTAGATTTAGGTCTATTCTCAAAGGAAAACGGGCTTTCTGTAGGGTGAGTTTTTCAGGCAATGGAGTTAATGCAGATAAAAATAGCATTACCTTTTGTATGCTTAGCTACACGTGACCTAAGGAAGACACAAGGCAGACAGAACAACTAAAAACACAAAACAAACCCAGCAAGAAAAAGAAAGGAGGCCAGCAATACAAATGTCTCCCTCAAACTCCACCCCACTGTAGTTATAATAAACACTCAGAGTAGAAGCTAAGATGTAAATAATCATTTGAGTATCTTTTTGATCATTTGGATATTAGTCACTGATTAGATGTCCTGCTCAAGAATCCTATAAACTGTGGAACTACTGTAAGCAATTTAGCTCTAAGTGTTCTTGCTGTTTCAAGTAGAATGCTTTTGTAAGCACACTGATTGTACATAACACATTAAACAGCACTAATACAAGCATGTTCTTACCCTTGTCGAGGAATTCCAGGGAGTAGAGCAATTCCCAGCTCTCCCTGGCTAGCTTAAAGCTCTCGAGCACTTCAATGGAGTTAGCAAGCTCTGCTTTATTGACTACGATGTGACGATTCCTTCCTTTTGCTGAACAGTCTTCGTCGTCTGAACTCTGCTTACAGAAGGTGAAGAAGGTGATTAACTTAAGTCATATACAGGTGACCTGTCAACAACACAGGTTTGAACTACATAGAGCCGTTGACGTATGGATTTTTTACAGTCTAGCACTGTAAATGTACTTCTCTTCCTAATGATTGTCTTAACAACATTTCCTTTTCTCCAGCTTACTGTGTTGGAGAATACAGTATATAATATATAGAATATGCCAAATATAGGGTAATCAACTATTTATGTTATCAGTAAGGCTTCTGGTCAACAGCAGGCTATTAGTAGTTACGTTCTGGGGGAGTCAAAAGTTATACACAGATTTATGACTGTGCAGGGTAGGGGGGGGTTTGCGTCCCTCGTCCCTACCTCCATGTTGTTCAAGGGTCAACTGTACTTGGACGTTGTTATGTTTATTACCGCCAATTCTGATTACTGTATGGATTTTATATCAAAGGATACTACCATGAAGATAGTTTCACTCTCACACATTCAATTTTTACCTTAAAAACTAAGCTTATGTTTTTCTGATGATAAATTCTAAGCTTATGTTGGCTTCTAAGTAAAGCCATGGGGTTAAGACCTCCAATAGTTTAAAAACGTATCAATGTTATAAAAGCCCCCAATTAGATTCTTACAGATACAGCTTACGTGGCATGTGTTTTGTCATTTATTTTTTTTAATACGTGAAATAATTTAATTTGCTTCCCAATAAGTTTATCATGTAGAGGAATTAAAATTAAAGCCCAAATGCCCTAAGAATCGGAGAAATGACCCTTCCTAATCTTTTGTTCCCTATACACAACTTCTCCCACGCCAACCCTTTCTAGCTCTGCTCCCCCAATGCAAGGTGTCGGCCAGGAATTACATTTGCCTGCACTTATCTATTAAGGCCTTCTGTAGTTTATAATAAAGAACCCTACTTTTCTTGCTCTTCATCTCAAGAAACATAAAGCCAAAGAGAGGTCTCAGAGAATTGCAACTATTTAAGTGCCAGTGAGCATGGTCAGACATTTTGCCAAAAAATAGTAAAGGTAAAACAGCTCCACTTAATTTTATTTTGCTGAGAATTTCTTAACTCTTATTATCCCTACGTAATTTTACTAACTTAATGACCCAAATTAAATTCTCCCTACAGATTTTCACACCACTATGATGATTCAAAAGTATGTACAAGTATTTCAGCTAAAAGCTCCATTCCTCAAGCTGATCTCAGAAAAAATAAGCACTTCCCTCCCACTACCCACCTTTTTCCCCCCACTTTCATAGCCTGGTATTCTTCTGCCAGTCCCTGATGCTTGGGGACCCTCCCCGCCTACTCTATTTAGCTACCATATTCTTATCCTCCCCGATAACGACACACACCCAGATTCCTTTTTACAGTCAGACCCTGTTAGGTATCCTACTTCATCAGGGTCCAGTTCCTTGCCACATGTTGCCAATCTATAGGATATACTAACATGAGTGGGGTACTCACTGTCGCAATTTTATAAGAGAACACTCCTGCTTCAAAACAGGATTGGCAATTTATGGAAGGGATCTCAGGTGTGGTGAGAATAGTTTCCAAACGGTTTCTATAATTCAGAGAAATTGATTTTGAAATGCAAAAGTACATTCTGAAGTTCTAGGCGGATGCTGTAAGCGAGAACCCTGACTATAGCATGTGTGGGTGGAAAATGGGTTGCCCAAAGGAGAGGACAGTCCCCCAGCTCCAGCCACCTGGCACGGCATGTGAGCCAGGGAATCAGGCTGCATGGAGAACGTACGCCTGTCTGAAATGGGCAGCCTCCATCTGGCCCCAGCTGTGGGCCAGCATCAGGGGCCAGTGTATCAGATATTCCAATTCTTAAAGAAGTCAGACATCTCGACTGTTGTGAGAAATCTCCTAATTTTTAGATGTTCGGTTATTAAAAGCAAAACACAATGAGTAAAACAAGATGAATCTGTAAGCTGAGCTTTATGTCCTCTGCTGTGAGGGCTCAAACAGACATGGCTGGACTCGTGGCAGGTCGGGGGCAGACTGTGGGATAGAATGAACACCAGGAAAAATCAGTTAATAGAGTAAAAACAAAAGCAGACGGAAACCCAGGTTGGCTGGAGGGCCAGAGTACGAGAGCAGGGCCTGCTAGATGACACATGAGAGGTGAGAAACAGGAGGAACCAGAGAGCCAGAGGGTTTAAACAGCTATGCCATGGCCCGGACGACAAGGCTGAGGGAAGAGTGGGGGTTCACTCATTCGCCAGCTGTGGCTCAGGCACTGTCCAGATGTCCAGGGTACGAGATGGACAATGTCCTTGGCCCCACAGAGCTTGTACAGAACTAATCGGGAGACAGACATGGCTGGACTCACAAATGAAGAAACAAGGAAACAGACAGCAATAAGGGCTATGCAGAATTAAAACAGACTAATAGAGAAAACTGGATGAGTATTTCGAGGAGGCCTCAGAGGGAGAAATGTCCATGCTGAGAGCTGTGAAAAGGACACAGCCTGGCAGAGAGACGTACTCCAACCTGAGGGCACAGCTCGGGGGCAGAGATCCAGGGGCAGAAAGGGGCTCAGAGCATGGGAGGTGCAAGAGAGGCCAGCGTGTCTGGGGCACGCAAAGGCTTGCTCAGTAATGGCTTTGAAGCCAACGTGAAGAGCTTGGATTTTATTCTGAGCATGACGGGAAGCCACAGAGGTAGTAAAGCAGGGGAGTGATGTCTGATTCAGGTCTTAAAAACCTCACTAAAGCTGCTGGGCAGAGAAGAGATGGTGGGGAGCAAGGGTGCAAGCAGGGAGACAAGAGGACACCCCTGATGACGTATGAAAGACTGGGATGGCTTGGACAGGGAGCAGGTGGTGGGGACGGAGAGAAAGAGATGGCTGGAGCCATGTTATTTATACCGATTTGTGTGGGACATGTCACTGCTTTGACTTAAAACTTGTATTAGATGACGTATTATCCACATGGCAGGAAGGGTGTCTGTGGTCCTAATGTGAAGTACCTGGATAAACCACACACGGAAACCAGAAGGGAGAGCTACTGAGTGACCCCACCTGGGAATGTCAGGAGAGAAGGGGAGAGGAGCTACCCAGCAGCCTTAGTGATCTTTTTAAAACATGAATCAGAGGACATCTAGGAAAGCCTGGTTAGCAGAGTTCTCAACCTGGGGTTCATGCCTGGATTTCAAAACATCTTTCAACCTTGGAAATTATTTGTGAAATCGTGCATGTGTGCGTTTTTCTGTGGGAGGAAACAAATGAGTTTATCAGAAGGTTTGATAAACTCACAAGCCTTCCGAAAGGCTTTGTCTTCCCTGCTCCATTCTATGGTATACAGTACAATTTACAAAGACATCAGATTGAACTGATTTTCAGGCACATCTCTCCTCATGCCCGGGTCTAGGGAATGTAACTCAGGGGCTGAAGAAGCGCTAAGGGGACTGACAGGAGGAGAGGGGAGGGGACAGAAAATGGGGGAGACTCTTGGCTCCCCTGTGGTATTGCACCTGGAGCAGGGATTAGCCAACTATGACCTGCAGATCAGTTCCTGTTTTTATAAATAAAGTTCTACTGGAACATGGCCACCTCATTTGTTTCCTAGTGTCTACGGCTATTTTTTGTACTGTAACAGCAGAGCTGAGGAGCTGCAACAGAGACCGTTGGGCCTATAAAGCCTACACTATTTCTTGGCCCTTCACAGAAAAAGTTTGCTGACTCCTGACCTGGAGCACCTCCACTGTTGTATTGTTACAGGCCGGGCCTCCACGAAAGTTTTCACTGAAAGGAATCTGCTGCTTTAAAATAAGTTTAGAAATCACTTGTTCTGCCCAGGCCTGCTGCTTGGCCCCCAACAGAAGACCAATGGTTCTTCAGGTTCTCTGGCCTTCCACATCTTTGTGCAAACTGTCTTCTCTTTACAAAATCCACCCTCCAATTCCAAATGACAAAACTGCTACATCCTTCAAGGCTGATTTCAAATGCTGACCTCCTTCATGAAACCTTTTCAACATCTCCCCTTGGCTTTAATGACTTCCTAGCTGGAACACCTCAGCCCTTTCCATTCTGAGGCCAGGGCTCAGCACAGCACCCTGTCTAGATGTTCAGTGTAGCTCACCTGGCTTTGCTTTTTACCTTTAATTGATGCCATTCAGTCATGACAGGTAGAACTAACTTATACCAGGCTTTCTCAACATCGACCTTTTGAGCTGGACAACTCTTTGTTGTGGGGCTGTCCCGTGCACTGTAGCACTGTTCACAGCATCCTGGCCTCTACATAGGAGACACTCATAGCAACTCCTCCCCACCAAGCCGTGGAAATCAAAGTGTCCTCAGACACTGCCAAATGTCCCTGGGGGGCAAAATCACCTCCAGTTGAGAACCGCTGATTTACACAGTAATTATAATTCAAAGACCTAAGCTTTATCAATTTAGCTCCAAAGTTGTATTTTACATTCATTTCCCGCAAACCACAAACACATAATCTGTTAATAATCATATCTGAAAGGATTACCATGGTTTTTTCTCTTCCCTCAGCTAGTTTCCTCTTTTTATGTATATGTTTGTTACGGTCAATTTCTACATCACCATACACATTTGATACATCCTCAAGAAGAACCAGTGGAACTTGGCTTGGGGCATTAGGACCTATGGATGGGGGGAAAACACCAACACTTAAAAATGCGGCAAGGAAAATAAAACTTAATATCAGGTGGAAGTTTACTCAGCTGTCGTTTGAAAATACAGGTCATTAAAAAGTATGTTCAGTGTGATCCCAGTTAGGCAGACAAACAAGTATACATGAATAGGAAAAAAGACTGTACAGATATACACGAGATTATTAATAAAGGTTCTTTCTCAATGACAGATTACAAATGAAAGTTCCTTCCCTGTATCTACAAATTTTTCATAGTGATCATGAATCATGATATTAGCCAAAAACTCAAGACTATGAAGTTATATGTATAATATCTTATAGCTATAAATTCCAAACAAAATCTAAATATATGAAAGACTATAAGGTAATACACAAAAATGAGCTGTATTATATTGGATGGGTAGGTGATTTCATTTTTACCTTTCTGTTTTTCACATTTTTTACAATTTATAAGCAAAAATGTTATTTAAAAAAAATCTTTGTCTATCGCAAAGCCTTTGTGAAATCTACTTCCGTACTTTGCTACATCTGCTGCTTTTTCAAAATAGAGGCACTAAATATCTGTATTTAGTTTCACAGTACCACTACATTCTTTAAAATAGAAATTTAATTAATTAATTAATCAAGTGGGCTCCATGCCCAGCGTGGAGCCCAAATGCAGGGCTCGATCTCACAACCATGAGATTAAGACCTGAGTGCAGATCAACAGTCGGACACTTGACCGACTGAGCCACCCAGGCACCCTGACATAGAAATTTTAAATGAAAACGTACTTACATAAAAACTACCAACAACTTAAAAAAAACACTGGTGTCACCCCACAATGATTTGGATCCAAGAACAATGTTAAGGTAAACATTTTCATCACCTTCATCACCCCAGCTGAAGCAGTATTTTGGGAGACTCTTGAATTTTTTAACCAACCTTGGAATAGAGATGGTTGTATGCTGTTGACATACTGGAATGCATTCTTAAAGAAGACCAACATAGTTGAATAAACCACTTGGTTTTTATATTTTGCATGAGCTTCATTATCAAAGTTGTTCATGTATCTGCAGAGATCCTTCATTCTATGCAAAATATCACCATAGTTTCTGAAAGATGAAGGATGATAAAAAGTATTTAATTACTCGGCTTATCAGCAAAAGGTCTAGAGAAAAGCCCCAAAAGGAGCATGACATTTACCAAATGTAGCTGGAGGCATGCATAATTCCCCTTCTGAATTAGAGCAGTGATCAGACCACTATTTCAGGACATAGACACGACAAAGTAGCTACTCTTTCCTCTGAATGCCAAAGAGTGCTTCAAGCTCAATAGCATCTTACAAGTTCATACTTCCGTTGGGAATCTTTTAATAAAGTGGAAAACCACCCTCTTTTGCATAAATGCCAAGGTTATAGAAGTTGTCCAAAGAAAAGTGTATCTATACATTATATGCTTTTTAAGAAAGTGTTTTTGTTTTTAAAGATCCTGAGATATACAGTATCAGAAGGCTTGCTAAGCAATTCTAGAAATGAACATTTTTTACCGTCTTCCTTTATCCATCTGCCATTCACATCTCATTCCAACAACATTTAAAATCTTAAACAACCTCTCCCAAGGGTCCACAATCTGGGACGATTTTTCAGTCAGCCCTTCTATTATGTACTTCTGAGAGCTCCGTTTGCTAGGTGACATTAAATCAGATGCTTCTTGGGTACCTGGGAAGTCAGAAAAAAGAATCCTATAATTAATCTTACTATTTACTACGTATGTAGTACTTGACAGAGAAAGACAAAGTCTGAATCCCTATTCAAAAGGCAAGAGCACAGGGGCACCTGGGTGGCTCAGTCATTAAGCATCTGCCTTCAGCTCAGGTCATGATCCCAGGGTCCTGGGATCAAGCCCTGCATTGGGCTCCCTGCTCTGCGGGAAGCCTGCTTCTCCCTCTCCCACTCCACCTGCTTGTGTTCCCTCTCTTGCTGTGTCTCTCTCTGTCAAATAAATAAATAAAATCTTTAAAAATATATATATAAAAAAGGCAAGAGCACAGAATCCCAACACATTATGTGTTTTGTTGAAGGACCCACAACTGGCTACTGGTATAGCAAGAAATGACCTTTGAGCTATGGTACATGTATGGAGCTCAGGACCCTAATATTATGGTTCCACAAGCTGACTATTTCAAAGGGTAAAATTGGTTCCAGAAAAGTCTTATTTCTTACCTGCGGTATTTTTTTCCAGGAACCATCTTGGTACGCATCCAGAGAATAATCAGAACGATGAGGGATTTTTGAGTTTGCAATTTACTAAAGTCTGTATAAATAAAATTGCAGGATATTCTCACTTACCTTGATGCTGACTCTCTATTTGAGTAGACCTAGTGACATAATTGATATAAAATTCAGCTGCTTTGTTCAAGTACTTATATAATAAATTGGCAGGCAATCGGACATCATGGTTGTTAATTATTAGAGGAAGGACATCACAAACTGTTGAAGAGGAAAAATAAGAAAAAAACAATTAAGTTGTCTGTCTACCCTACAATTCTGATAGAAACAAAATTTATTTTAGAGTTCACTTTTTGTAGTATCTAAAATATATAGGGAAAAAACCTTTATGGTCCATTAATTTAAAAATTTCAGTGCAAAGGGACACTAGTGGGTGGAGTGAGGAAGGAAATACATAAGCAGATTTTACATTACGGGTAAGGGTCTAGCTCTTACACTGGGTGACAATTCAGATGTTTATTATTATGCCTCATACTTGAATATATTATTACACATATTCTTTCAGAGGAATCAAATGTTATGTAATAAAAATTTAGTTTATTTTTTTATCTTTTTTTAAAGATTTTATTTATTTATTTGACAGAGAGAGACACAGTGAGAGAGGGAACACAAGCAGGGGGAGTGGGAGAGGGAGAAGCAGGCCTCCCGTGGAGCAGGGAGCCCGATGTGGGGCTCGATCCCAGGACTCTGGGATCATGACCTGAGCCGAAGGCAGACACTCAACGACTGAGCCACCCAGGTGCCCCGAAGTTGTTTATTTTTTTTATATAAGATTTTATTTATTTGCCAGAGAGCGAGTGAAAGAGGGAGAGTGCGCGCACAAGTAGGGGGAGGGGCAGAGACAGAGGGAGAAGGAGGCTGCCTGCTGAGCAAGGAGCCTGATGTGGGACTCAATCCCAGGATCCTGGGATCATGACCTGAGCCAAATGCAGACGCTTAACTGACTGAGCCACCTAGGCATCCCTAGAAGTTGTTTAAATGCTTTTTGGACTAAAAAAATAAACAAGGATTTAAATTTTATAATATGAAAAGTTCCTTTGCTTTCCACAAATGACCTTATCCCTGAAATGATACAAAATACAATGTTTCTTACCAAATAATTTTCTAAAGCAGTTAACAGGAGATTCTTGTTCTTCAATAGTTTCAGCCTCTAATAATGCTTCCCCAAGGCCAACCTGTTTCAAAATACAGTTAATCATTTAAACATGTTACAGTTTAAGATGTCAGAGTTATATAAAGAAATGGCTTTTTAAATTTAACAAACAGCTTATATATGCAAACTTCCCCAAGAAACAAATATTCTCATTTTAAGCACTAGAAAACAAAATATATCAGCAACACAGCTCAGAAGGAAACCCCAAATTCACCTGACCACTGACTACTTTGTCTTGGTTATCCCTCCTGTGAACTAGCAAAATTAAGACGTTAAAATGTCTATAGAAACTTAAAGGAAGCACTGGAACTAGTCAGAATAATAAAGGAGATGTAGAGATTTTCTACAAAATGTAGAAACTGTATTCTCTGCATCAAGATGTATTATGTTGACAAACCTTACCACTTTCAGGAGTTGTCAGGAGTAGCCAGTCATTCAGCCTTGGCTAGGCTGGACACAACTGTTTGGCTTTTAAGGCCACCTTTCCATTACTTTCTACCATGTATTCCCTAGCAGAGTAGAAAGTAGGCTTATCAAAATCCACCCAGACATCTGTATTATCTTCCTTGGGATCACTTGGCGATGCACGGGGTAGGGGTAAAACAATGGAAAAGATAATAAAACATGAAAAGCTAACAGTTGAGTAATGATCAAGGAATGTATTGGGTTGAATAGCATCCTCCCAAAATTCATGTCCACTCAGAGTTTCAGAATGTGACCTTATATATATTTTATCTTATAAAAAAAGTAAGGTCTTTGTAGATGCAATTAATTAAGAGGGCACACTGGGTTAGGGCAAGCCCTAAATCCAATGACTACAATCCTTACACGGTCATGTAAAGACACAGGAACACAGACACACAGGGAAGAAAGCCATGTGACAACAGAGGCGGAAACTGGAAACTGGAATGATGTAGCTGCAAGCTGAAGAATGACAAAGATTGCTGGTGACCACCAGAAGCCAGGAAGAGGGAGGAAGGATTTTTCCCTAGAGCCTTTAGAGGGAGCATGGCTCTGCCCACACCTTGCTTTTGGACTTTCAGCTTCAGAATGTGAAGGAATAAATTTTGGTTGTTTTAAGCCCTCAGTTTTCTGGTACTTTGTTATAGCAGCCTTAGGAAACTAATAGAAGGAGGTATAGAAAAGGTTAACTGGGGCCAGAAGCTTGAAAGATAAGTGTGGGTAAGAATAAACAACAGAGTTTGAATTAATAGAGTTAATGATTCGAATCCTGAATCTCCCACTTACTAGCTATGGGAAGTTATGAACATATTTAAGATTCAGTTTCCTCATCTGTAAAGTGGGATACTGTCTACCTCAAGGGGTCTAGGGAGTATGGAAGGAGATACCTAACACTTACCAATGCCTGCCAATAGCACTCAATAATTATTACAGATAAAAGGAATAGAGAGAAAAGCACATGAAAAACATGCCTGTCAAGACTATAGACTATGGCTCTCAGTTAAATTCAAACATTGTTGATTACAGCGTAATAGGATTTTTTTAAAAGATTTATTTATTTGAAGAGAGAGCACACACGGGGGAGGGTGGGCGCAGAGGGAGAGGGAGGGAGAGAGAATCTCAAGCAGATTCTATGCTGAGACGGGAGCCTCACGTGGGGCTCAATCTCACCACCCTGAGATCACAACCTGAGCTAAAATCAAGAGTTGGATGCTCAACCAACTGTGCCACCCAGGCACCTCTGGAATAGGATTTAAAAAAAAAAACTTTACTGTACTTTACAGATTGCAAATAAATACGACTGTCAAAGCTTGGTGACTGTTTCCTTACACTGACGGGAAACTTACTTCCTCTGGAAATTTATAAAGTTTGAGGACAGTGACATCCTTTCAGCTTTACTGATGAAGATTCCTTGATTGAAGTTCAATCTTACCTAGTGTTCTTCAGAATTTCTGTTTTAGAATAATTCCCATTATAGCTTCTAACCCAACTGATGAATGTGTTGATCGATTTTATTTTCTCTTGAGAAAAAGGAAAGGATCAAGTCATACCCCATGCTGCACCACTGTTTCAGGGAAGCGTCTCAAAAGTAGAAGCAACATTTCTGATCGTTCCAACGTGTTGAAGCATTGTTCTGTAACCTTTAGTAACATTTCGCACTGGACCCGACCAGGGAGAGTTTCAAATAAACCTGTACATAACACATTTTACTTTAAAAAATTTCTTTCAGAAAGAAAATCCTAAAGCTAAAGTGGAAATAAGGCATTTTCATGTACAGAACAGTAAATACCACATTTAGAATCACTGTTTGAGTTTTACCTACAACCGAGAAGGCTTTTGGGTCAGATGGTATTGGACACAGATGTTTGCTGAATGACCCTAAAACATTTGGAGGCCTTATTGGAGCCAGAAGACAAGAATGGTGTAGGTGAAGGGTCACAACAGTGCTTGTTGTTGGCTGAGATAAAGAGGATGCATTTTTTCAAGGTGAAATGACCTAAACCACCCACTTTTTTATCCAGAATTTGAAATCTTTGATTGGCTATCACAACCAACACAGAATGAAGGTTAATGAGAAAGGTCATAAATCACTAAAAGTTTCTCTCCTGTTTTGTGGAGATCTGCCTAATCTACAGATGCTTTCTGATCACTATAAAATCTGTTAAAAATATATTCAATTCCCTGGGCTAACTGATAAATCTACACCCTTTAAGGAAGCTTAGAGGTTTCTATACAAATGCTCAAGGGACCAAGTGACACCATTTGAATAGACTTCAGTTGTCAAGAACAAACAAACATTTGGGTACCAATACCACAGATGTTGAATTTTCTGTGAAATTACTATATATAACTTAGTATTTCAGAAGTGGTAATTTATACACCATTAGTTATCACTCCATTCTTACTTCTTAAAAATTGGGTTTGTTTATCCTGTGAATCGTTCCTTAATGCTGATGTAATAATGCTGATTTCTCTCCACACCACCGGCTGATCTGGGAAATTCACAAACCTATTTTAAAATGAATGCATTAAATTAAAATGTCAGATTCTATATAGTATTACAAAAAGAAAAGAACATTAGCATATGGAGAAATACACATATTTCTCCGTTATAAGTGAATATGCAGACATACCGAAACAAGCCAAAATAAAGATATAAAAATAAAAACTGAGGAAAATGAAGTTAATCACAAAAGTCTTTAGAGTTTTTTATAAGTGAAAAAACAAGTGACCATAATATATAAAGCATTCCTAAATATCAACAAGGAAAAAGAACTAAAAGAAAAAGAAAAAAAACCTACCCAAAAGAAAAAGTGGGCAAAGGCAAATCACAGAAAGAATACAGCCAAAGAGAACCCTTGAAAAGATACTCAGCCTTATTAGTAATACAATGAACACAAATTTTTAAAAAAATAGTAAGATACCACTTTCTCTCACACTGGCAAAAATTAAAATATGATAGAAAGACTGATAATTTCCAATGCTGGCAAATGTGTGGGAAAACAGGCACTCTTATACACTACTAGTAGAAATGTAAATTGGAATAGTATTTTTTGGAGAGTAATTTGATAGTGTATCATGTATACCCTTGACTGTGAAAATCAATGTTTAAGAATCTACTCCACAGAAAAACACTAAAATATGAGTACAAAATTGCTTACTGACACTCTGAATATAATCTCAAATAATTGGAAACTACCTCAATGTCCACCAGTATTATGAAATGCTATGGCAATATGAAAAAGAGCTCTACATACTGAAAAATAAAGGCATCCCTCCATGGCCGGGGGTGAAGAAAGCAAGCTGCAGTGTGAGGTATGTAGCATGATTTCACTTTTGTAACCCTTCCCCACAAAAACCAACTTATATGTATTGTATGTACACAGTACATTTGTGTATACACAGACACACAACACTTAACTCTGGTTGAGTTGGAGGGACTTGCACTTGTTATTCTCTATATTTCAGTATTGTCTGAACTGCAGAGCACTATTATTTCCAAAGCAAAATAAATTATTGTAAAGAAAAGTTTTAACAAGAATAAAATATAAGAAGACTTCTCTGCAGAAGGCATGTCAGACGTAAGACTAAGTAAGCTTTAGATACCAGAGATGTAGATGAACTTGAAGATCCCCCAACTCCCACTTCCACACACAGACAAAACCTCACGAGAGATCCCGGGCAGTGCAAGTTGAACTCACATGTCGTACAGCAGTCTCCCGGCGGTGGCGGTCCTCTCGGCATTCCGCTCGATGGTGTACATCTCATACTGCAACACAGATCAGCCCCGAGGGTCACAACCTCCGCCCGGGGCTTGGTTCTCGCTCACCGCCTGCCGCGCTAGCTGGCCTTCACTGAGCACCCCCAACCCGGGAGGGCCTGATAGCAAAGCATCCACCTGGTGGCGCAGAGCCATGGGGCTTACGAGTGCGACCCTCGAGCTCACTTACAATCCTTCGGTCCCCGAGACTGGAGGAATACTGTCTCAAAAGTAGTAGGCACTAAACAAATGGCTGCCATGATGATGAGCGAGCGAGAGAACGGCCTTTCCCAGGGGCGATGCGGTGCCGTCCCGGCCACCAAGCAGCAAAACACCCCCACGCCTCCAGCCACCCGGACCTCGAGCGGGGTCCGCTGTGTCTCCAGGTGCCCGCCTCGCGGGAGAGAGGGCGTGTGAGGGGTGTCGGAGAGCGGGGCGGGGGAGGTGGCGAGAAGTGGGAAGAGAGGGAGCGGGGCGGGCCGGACTGGAGGCGGGCCGCCTTGGGGGGGGGGGGGAAGAGCTGGCGGCCAGGGCAGTCCCGGTGGGGCGAAGTGCTCACACTTCCACGGAGGCAGCCGCGTGCACAGGCCTGACCTCACCTGGATGTTAAAGTCGGCGGGGTAGAGGCTGCGGGCTGTGATCAGCCAAGCCTTGGCTGCCCATAAGTCCTGCTGCACCAGCTCCCGGGCTCGCTGCACCAGGAACTCGCAGTCACCCTGGGCCGACATAACCCAGGAGGTGTCGGGCCGCGGGCAGCTGAGGTCGTTTACCTTCCGGCTCTGGAGACACCGCCGCCGCCGCCGCTGCCGCGGGGGAGGCTTCTGCGCATGTCGGGGTTGGCCGCTCCGGAAGAGTTTTCCGGGTTTTGCGAGCACCCTCCTCCGGTCAGCTCTCAGTAACCGTCCGGCCCCTTCCTCCTTTGAGGACCTAGTGTTTTCGTTATCTTTTCCAGGTCACCTGCAAGATGTGGAGAAGTGGATTCCCACTCTTGAGGGCTCCAGCGTGACTCTCGTCCAGTCAGGGAGCATGCGCGAGAGCCAGTCCTCGCCGAGCTGCCTAGGCGGGTTCTTCCATCCCTCTCCTGGAGGTCTGCGGAAGGGCGGTCCATGGGTGTCTTCGAGTCTGGTACCCCGGACCAGGCTGGAAAGAAGTTTGAGAGGAAAAGGCAGAGAGCGGCCTAGAAGGCGGCGGGAAGGAGCGCGCAGAGCTTCCTCGGCCCTGGGCGGAGTTTAGGAACCTGTCCCTGGGTCATTGCCCAGGATTAGGTTTATGGGAAAAAGTCTGAGGCCAGATAAGGGGCCAAGGCACAGAGGGGCAACGTAGTGCGTAGCGTTCGTTCTGGTGCATTTTATCTTTTCTAAGTATGTCCCGTTATATTGTTACTCCTTTATTTGCTGATTTCTGCAACAAGCTTTGAGTTATTACAGTAGTTAGTACTTCGAAAGTGTTTTGCTGCATGCAGTGGAAGCTACAAAGATTATTCCTGTCCCAGCAGAGGTTTTACAATGATATGGACATGTGGCCTACAGAAAAATAGGCCATTTTAATGATGTCTTCCCATCAAATCAGTGTCATTTTCACCAAAACTCCAGATTTGTTTTCCATTTGAGAGAAGGAAAACGAAATAGTCTCCCTGCTCTGGTGAAGGGGAGGCCGAATTTAAGAGCTGGAGTAGCAATACTTACTTGCCTAGTAGGAAGAATGTACCAAAATGTGGATTCATTAGTTTTCAATCCAAGTTCTATATACAAAAAGTTTTAGCAAGTTCTATTTACCACTGATATCTTCGATTTATTTGATTTAAAGCCAAGAGATTAATGATTCAAAACTGGTATGTTTTAAAAATAGAAATTACTGGGACGCTTGGGTGGCTCAGTTGTTAAGCG
Source organism: Eumetopias jubatus (assembly GCF_037043125.1). Taxonomy (NCBI): domain Eukaryota; kingdom Metazoa; phylum Chordata; class Mammalia; order Carnivora; family Otariidae; genus Eumetopias; species Eumetopias jubatus. The sequence goes on from NW_028274808.1 coordinate 39,901,638, forward strand.
TCTGCCTTTGGCTCAGGTCATGATCGCAGAGTCTTGGGATCGAGTCCCACGTCGCGCTCCTTGCTCAGTGAGGAGCCTGCTTCTCTCTCTCCCTCTGCTGCTCCCCCTGCTTGTGCTCTCTCTTTCTGACACATAACTAAAAAAAAAAATTAAAAGAAATAGAATACTAGGTACTTATATACATGAAAAATATTTTAAATAAATATGAATGTATACATTACTATTCATGGGTATATATAAGGTCTAATATATTCTTACTAATTGTGATAATTTATAAATAAATGATCTTAAAGTTAATAGTGAGTTAGTATGCTAACTTTAGAGATAAGTACCAAGAAGGGCAGACACAAAGAAATAGTATAAAGCACCACTGCTGTCAAATCCAAGCTCTTTTATTTTGCTATTTAGTTTATGATACCATTCTAAAAGTAGCACTTTTAATTATCTTCCCCTTTACTCAGAAATTTTAAAGGTTTTATTTATTTATTTGAGAGAGAGAGAGAGCACGAGATGGGGGAGGGTTAGAGGGAGAAGCAGACTCCCAGCAGAGTAAGGAGCCTGATGCGGGGCTCTGTCCCGGGACTCTGGGATTATGACCTGAGCCAAAGGCAGACACTTAACCGATTGAGCCACCCAGGTGCCCTTTTACTCAAAATTTTTAAAATTTGATTTTGTTTCATTAGTAGCCCCAAAGATATCTTAGCTAGATTCACTGCATTAACATCAGTCATTATCTATTGATTGTGTACTTGAGGAAGCATTCTGGTTCCAAAGATGCTCTTTAATGTCCTCTGATTATGCACAGCAATAGCCTAATCGTGCCATTACTTTGTAGGCCAGGATTGCCTGGTGACAGAATTCTTTTGGCTTTGTAGAAAAGAAGGGTGAAAATGTAAACTTAAATAGCTCAGAGTAATTTTTATCTTATAACAGATCATGAAAACATTGCTGGCTCAAATTTTTTTCATTATTTAATTTTATTAAAGTGCTATGTAAGGATTTTCGAGTGGCAAAAGTGACTGATTTGGTTTTTAAACTTCATGTTTTGGGTCTGGAATTACCAAAACAAAATCCAAAACAAAATTATATACTTGTCCCTAAGTCTTTAGTTCTCCAGTGTTCTGTTAGATTACAGATGTCAATTAATATTTTCAATCTAGGGGCTAAATAAGGGAACTCTGGTTGTATTTAGGTACCAACCAGTTGAAATAGCCTCTTACTTTTTGCCAGAATACAATGTAAGATTTGTAGCTATTTTCTTGCCAACTTCTTAATTTTGAAAGGTGTCCAGCTAAACATTTCTCCTAGGATGTCATGCTGACATCTGGAAGTACAGAAAGGAGGTACCACACAAGGTGAGTTGCCATATTTTGACCTCTTTGCTGTGATCTTGAAGGCTCACTAAGAATCTGAGCTCCTGGCTCCACCACAACTTCTAAGTCATGTAAAATGCCCTGCATCCAGCCTGAAGTTCCTTAAACTCAGTTCAGTGATTTGTATTAAACTCTATGTTGCTTTTACCTTCCACCTGAAAAACTTCAAATTCATAAATGCAACCTCTTAAAACTTGCCAGCACTTGGTTCTTTTCAGCAATTTCCTCATTTCTCTTCTCCTGGATTTTAACTTTGCAGACTTCTATTTCCTTGACACCTACCTTCTTCTAGGATATTTGACTTCTCCTGGACCTCCTCCTTTCCTACTGATGCTAAAGCCTGAGCTCTGACATGCAGCATGTTCAAGGTCTGTGCATTCTGATCCCACCACCGTATCCGCTCTTCAAGTTACCAACCCTGGATCCAGCCTATGTGCATCTTCCCAGATGTTGCAGCTGGCTTGAAATAGGTGCAATAAATATATGTTCAATGAATGCAGAGGAGGCTGAGTTCTGTTGGTGAATAGCACACACAGGTGCAGATTGATGCTGCACCAGATTCCAGGGCTTAGTATCAGTTTGAGCCCTCAACTACTCCCACCTCCCATTCTTTCACCGCTGTTTAAAGCCTTTGTAATTTCTGTAATTTTTCTCAAGTGCTCATACACTCTTCACCTTGGGCAGAGGATTTTGCCTTCAATAGGGAAGATTGAGGCCATCAGGCCTTACTTACCTTCTTCAATTTTGGAACCATGGCCCTATTTATCATTCAAGACCAAACACGTCATGGGGTACCTATTCTTAAAATCCTTTGATGGTTTCCAATGTGCTGATACCTGGCTTGCAGGCATAGCTCTGCCTTACCTTTTGCTACCACCATCCCCCCCCTCCAATCCCAGAACTTCTTTCAGTTCTTCCCTGTGGTGTCTTCTCCGACATCCCCAGGCATCCATGTGGGCTATCGCGTCTGCTCTGCTCAGAATGCTCCCTCCTGCTAACGCGGAGGGAACTAATTCTTTGTGTCTCAGACAACACCTCCCTGACCAATCCCTGCTTGGTTCCATCGTTCTTATACTGTTTTATAATTGATGGTTTACCAGACATTAAGCTCCATTAGATCAGGGGCCTGTCTCTTATGCTATTACTATCTCAACCCCTAAGATATGCCAGACATGTAGGCTTTCAATAAAATTTAGATGAGTTTTGAATTTTTTTCACCCTTTGCTTATCAGTTTGCCTAAACCTTTAATTTTAGAGATTTCATTCCCTCTGGTTTCAGAGGATAGAGGGTCCCTTTTGTTCAAGGCCAAAACTACTCGTGCTCTGAATCCTGTAGCCTTGGCTTCCTCAGAAAATCTGCTTTATCTGTTATCCTCACATCTACAGTGTCCATCTATTTCTACGGATTCCTACCAGCAGAGGACATGTTTTAGGGGGGCTGCTGCAGCTTCCCATTGTTTCTAGTAGATGTTGTGTGCCCTGCACAGTTCCCCTCTCCCAGGCGATACACGCATTCCCACTGCTGTATGGGCTGGTAACTGCCCACAGCGGCTCCCTCTGTAGAGAATTGCCTTCAGCTTCCTTCAAAAGTTGGCCATTCCCAAAGGAGTGATACAAGGTACAAAAGGTAGTGCCCTTGCCTGAAAGGGAGGAAATCTCTGGTATAGTTTATGTTCGGGGCAAATTTGAGACCACATGTATGTTCAGCTCTTTCCCCTTCCCTATCCTGCTTCCTTCCCTTAGAGGCTTTTCTTGAAGGACACTCCCTCAATAAACCATGTGTTCCCAAATCCCTGTCTCAGGATTTCTAGGTAACCCAGCTTCAGACAATAATTACTACCGGACATGGGAGCACTATGAGGTACCTCATAAATCCTCTGGGTTCTAGACCTTGTCCCTCTGCATCATTTGTGTAGCTGCAACCATTTTCCCTTGGGAATTAGGATCAATGATCTAATACAGTAGCCCCTTTCCTTTCTGCCAGTTGGTTCAGAGGTGGAAGGAGCACCAAATGGTCAGGTGGCAGTCTTGCTTCCAACTCAGTGGAACCCTGACTATGTTCCCAGATGATTATCCTCCTCTCTTCAGAATTAGGACTTCCAAATCCTCAGAGCACAAGATTAAGGGGGACAGAAAATATTCCATTAGTGGATTATTGGGTGTATTTTGAAGGGCTACTCTCTCCTCCCACCCTTGCTTGGTTTAAAGCATATCCTATGTTGATAGGACAGTTCCCCAACGTCACAGGGTGTGGTTTAGCTGACACCCTAATTAAGCCTCCAGTAGACCATATTCCACCATTCTGTCAGGCCACCTACTCCTGGGTGATGGAAACAGAGTAAGACCAGTGAATGCACTGGGCCTGTTTCCTCTGCCACGTTTCTTTTGCCGTAAAATGAGTTATTGGGCCTGAAGTGATATTGTATGGGATACAATGGTGATGAATAAGGTGTTCTGTAAGTGCATGAATGGTGGAATGGGCAGAATGTTATGGGGGCAAATTTGAATAGTATGAATTCCCATGAGGACAAATCACTCCCTTCTCCATGAAGAACAGGTCCAGTGTTAAGTAATCAGCTTTCCACTAGGTAGCTGGCTGCTCCCCTCACCCTCCACCAGAGGGAAATGGCACCATATTGGGAGTCTTGTTTTGGCTTCTGCCATTGGCCATTTGGGCACTCAGTGGTAGCTTCAGCCACATCATCCTTGGTGAGGGAAGTTCATGTTGAGCTCACACATAGCATCCCTGCTAGCCATGGCCACTTTTTCCAGGGAAACACTGAATGGCTGGGGAAAAGAGATTGACTGATATCAATGGGATGAGTCATCTTGTTTCCACCTGATTTAGTGAGAGTCTTTGCTGTGGATGTCCTCTGGGAAGCATTTATGTAAAATACAACTGCCTTTACATTTTGCACCCATTCTGAGAGTCCACATTATTACTTTCCTAGATCTCTTTGTTACCAATCTTCCAATTTTTCTCTTTCCAAGCCCCTGATCTATCGGATAATCTGTCAGTGACTTCCCATGTCAGTAGAGATTCATACTCAGATCCAGAGTGGATCATTGGATGAACTGCCCAAAGTTCTACCTGCTGGAGATATTTCCTTTTATTGTGTCTTAGGGCTAACCCTGAGTGTGGCTGTCATTTGGTGGTCACCCACTTCCAGATGCCAGCATACTGTGCACACCCTTGTGTACACCAGGTACTCTCATGAGGCCACAGACGTCAGCTCAGGGAGAGGTGGTAAGGCTGTAGACATATCTACAGGGGACTCTGAGCCATGCTCATGAAAATTTCTTGTGATTTTCAGACCTGCTCAGGCTCTCTCTTATCTATTGTATTTCCACTAAATAGTAGAATGATTCTACACACTCCTAATTTTTTGATGGGATCATAAATGATGTTTTAGATAATGGAAAGTTCATGATGTGCATCTCAGATCACAGGCAGTTGATATCCCACAGGTCAGGGGTCAATGTCTACCAGGCTCCAGTAGCAATCTGGGAACTGCTTTTTTTTTTTTAAGATTTTTTTTTTATTTATTTGAGAGAGAGAGAGAACAAACAGGGGGAGCGGCAGGCAGAAGGAGAGAGAGAAGCAGGCTCCCTGCTGAGCAGGGACCCCGATGTGGGGCTCCATCCCAGGACCCTGGGATCATGACTTGAGCTCAAGGCAGATGCGTAACCGACTGAGTCACTCAGACGCCCCTAGGAACTGCTTTTTAAATGAGCTTGCTTTGGGTTCACACTGTGATTTTCCCATTAGCCCTTGTCAGAGGCTCCACGCAATATCCCCATGTCACAGGCATAGGATTCTATTGGAATCTCTGCTCCTTTGGGCCCCGCTCAAGTTGGCATTTGCTGACCAAGTATCAGAAGCTGTGCTAATTTCTTTTACTGCAGAGTAAAGATATATATCTGGAACAGCAGCTGAAGCACCAATACCTGATTAAGTTCATGACAACTCATAGTCATTCTCTAAGATCCATCTTGCTTTTTCAAGGATGAACCATCAGTTGAATTAAATGGGATGTAGTGGGAATCACCTTCCATGCATCTTTCAGTAACAGAGACTTTCACTCTACCTTTCCTACACAATGGCTCTTACTCCATTAGGAAACCAATTAGAAGATTCTTTCTGTTAGTTGCTAAACATGTCTGTGGGGAAATAATTACAGGATCATTTCCTGTGAGATTTGTTGGACATGCTGTGAGATAGCCTTGGACAAAGACACCACTTATGACCTGACTGGTAGGCCGGTGTGGTGCTGTGGGCCTTCACAGTTAATGTTATTCAGGGTTAATGAACTAACTCAGAATTAATTAATTCAAATTAATTCATTATCTAATAATCCTGAGGAACCCAGGTTTTCTCTTCCCCAGTGCCCATCACCCTGATAAATGGCTGTACATCATCTGTGGAGGGCTTTAAGGAATTTAATCAATTTATGAAATTGTGGCTAAGTTGCAAAGTCCTTTTTCTGTGTTCTTTTGGAGAAGCTAAATCTAGAATTCTTGATAAGTGCACTCATATTGATAAATTTGGCCCTCCCTAATTTCACAATTTGTCCTTTCTGGTCAATGCCTTGATTTTCCATTCCAAGTGTCTTGTGGATGTGAATTGGTAGAATCTTATGATTCCTTTGGGATATATTCCTTTGTCTATTCCTGGAATAGATTTTGTAATTCACTCTGGGTCATACAGGAATTTTTCCTTAGAGAAAAAAAAAAGATTTTATTTATTTATGAGAGAGAGCATGAGTGGGGGAGAGACAGAGGGAGAGGGAGAAACAGACTTGAGCAGGGACCCTGACACGGGGCTGGATCCCAGAACTCCAAGAAGGCAGCTGCTTAACTGACTCAGCCATCCAGGCATCCCAGGAATTTCTTTCCCTTTTAAAAAAAGGTTTTACTTGGAAATAATTTCAAACTTACAGAAAAGTTACAAGAATAAATATACTATAAAAATTATTTATATATCTGTTATAAGTTGACTTGTGCCCCCCAAAATGGGTATGTGGAAGTCCTAACCCCTAGTAATGTAGAAGGTAAACAAGGTCTTTACAGAGGTAATCAAGCTTTAAACTTGAGGTCATTGCATGAGCTTAGGTCCTAATCCAATATGACTGGTGTCCTTAAACAAAAGGGGAAATATGGACACAGAGACGTATGTGCACATGGGGAGAACCCCAGGTGACCATGAAGGCAGAGATCAGGGTGCTGTAACTACAAGCCAAGGAATGCCAAAAACTGTGAGCAAACCTCCAGAAGCCAGGAGATAGGCCTGGAGCAGATTCTCCCTCACACCCTTAGAAGGAACCAAACCCTAGCCTACAGGGTTTATATTCTGTCATTTAAGTCAACAATATATTCTGTCATTTTCTGTCAACATTTCTGTCATTTAAGTCAACAATAGTACTACTACCTAGTGTAGTACTTGGTTTATGGCAGCTCTAGCAAACTAGTATGTACCCTTTACCCAGTTTCACTTACTGTGAACATTTTACTTCATTTGCTATGTCATTTGCATGGATTTCCTCTCTCTCTCTCTCCATACACACACACACATATGTATGTATGTATACGTAATATCTATTTTTACCAATTTGAGACTAGATTGCCTGTCATGGCACTTTACTCCTAAATACTTCAGTATGTGTTTTCTAGAAATAAGGATATTCTCTCACATTAGCCACAGTATAGTTATCAAGTTCAGTAAATTTAAGCTTAATAAAATTGTTTTATCCAAGCTACCATCTCTATGCCATTTTAAAAAAAATAATTTGACAGAGAGAGATGGAACACAAGCAGGGGGAGTGGGAGAGGGAGAAGCAGACTTCCTGCTGAGCAGGGAGCCCGATGCGGGGCTCAATCCCAGGACCCCGGGGTCATGACCTGAGCCAAAGGCAGATGCTTAATGACTGAGCCACCTAGGCGCCCCTCTCTGCCAATTTTTAATGGTTTTTGTAGCATTTCCCCCCCTTGAGTGAAGAACCCAGTCTTGGATCAGGTATTGCATTTACTTTTCCCTTAGTGTTCTTCAGTCTAGAATATTTCCAGTCTTTCTTTGTCTTTTATGGGGGCATTGACATTTTTGAAGAATTTAGCTCCCCTCCATTTTCTTTTAAATAGAAAGTTCCTCATTCTGGCCTCATCTGATCCTTCCTTAGATTCAGGTCTGCATTCCCAGGTGGAACGAATACTACATGCATGGTATAGCCTTCTCAAGAATCACATCTGGAAGCATATGATATCCATCTGCCCCTCACTGGTGTTGTTTATGGTGATCACTCATTCAAGGTGTTGTCTGACTTCTCCATTGTTACTATTTTTCCTCCTTGCAACAATGAGCAAACTGTAGAGAGACACTTCAAGACCATACAAATACTCTGCCATTTTGGAACTTAACTCTTTTTCTATGCCTGGAGACAATGAGGGGTAATGGGATGACTCTGTCCTCAGTCATCGCAGCCCAGCAGCAAAGAGATACCAAACTCCTTGGAGGCCATCTCATTTCAACCCATGCCTTGAGTTGAAAGTTCAAGACATCAAGCTTCTCTTTTTCAAAGATGCCAACCCACTTATCATTGCCACAGCAATCCAGTGATTTTCCAAGTCTTTTCTCTTCAGTGTACTCCATCCCATGCCCAAGACACCATAATTTGAGTAAGCCTGATGCCAAGGTGTGCTCTTGTTTTCCAGTGTTCCATTTCCCTGTGTGTATTTAATGAAGGAGCCATTTACAGCAGTGTGCACAGAGTTTCAGAGAACCAACATGGGATGTTGAGGACCAGGAACTAGTGACAGCAGGATTACAGCCTTTTTATCTGAAGGATGAAAGCTGAGGTCATGGAAGAGGGGCATCCTGGCAGAAGCTGCTGTTACAGAGGGATATAGCCACTGCCAAACCTCTTGTGCTGATACAGGAAGAGAGGGGACAAGAAATACTCTACTTCTCTTTCTTTCTGCCCTCCAAGATCTCATGGTACTTCCCACTGGATGACGCTAACAAGAAGCTAGAGGGAACTCAGCTAACAGTCTCTAGGTTTCCACCATTTGGAGAGTAAAGGGCAGAAGAGGATAAAGGCAGCACTCCGCTCTTCACTGTGTGCTGTGAGGAACTGACTATTGTCCTTTGTTTTGCTCCTGCTGCATGCAAGTCCATTCTAATAATGCTTCCAACATTTCATTGCATTTTCTCTTTGTTATACCAGTTCTTGAAGAACAACAAAACAGCACAATCCACTTACCCTCTCTCCTACTCTTTTGCTATTATTGTCACTTATATTACCTCTGTGTATGTTATAAATGGTATAATACATTGTTAATTATTGTTAATTAGTTGTAGATCATATGATACTCTCCCACAGGTCATTCAGTTTAAATGATTTTTCTTTATATGTTTGACCTTTAGAAAATTCAAGAAACTAAAAATTACTTTTATCTTTACCAATATCTTTAGCATTTCCAGTGCTCTTTTTTCCTTCTTATGAATCTGAATTTCTATATGGTATCATTTTCCTGCAGCCTGAAGAATTTTCTTTTGTATGTCTTGTAGTGTAGATTCGTAGGCAACAAATTATTTAAATTTTCATTTATGTGAACATGTCTCTATTTCACATTCATTTTTGAAGGATATTTTCACTCAATGTAGAATTTTAGGTTGATAGTTGATAGTTTTAATTTTGTTTTGGGACTTGAAAGATGCCCTTGCTTTGTTTTGTTTTGTTTTGTTTTTTGAAAATATATATGCACCCCCATGTTTATTGCAGCATTATTTACAATAGCCAAGGAGGGCAGCAACTTTAGTGTCCATTGATAGGTGAATGGACAAAGAAGATGTGGCACATATGTACAATGGAATATCATTCAGCCATAACAAAGAATGAGATCTTGCCATACATGGATGAACCTAAAGGATATTATGCTAAACGAAATAAGACAGACAGATCAAGACAAATACCAAATGATTTCACTCATATGTGGAATCTAAAAACCAAAGTCAAACAAACAAAAAAAGCAGAACTAGACCCATAAATACAGAGGATTGGTGGTTAGCCAGGGGAGGGAGGCAGGGGGGATGGGCAAAATTGGTGAAGGGTAGTGGAAAGCACAAGCTTCCAGTTATGTAATGAAAAAGTCACAGGGATAGAAGGCACAGCGTAGTGAATATAATCAATGGTGAACACAGCATAATGTATAGAGTTGTCGAATCATCACATTGTATATTTGAAACTAATGTAACATTGTGTGTCAACTATAGGTCAGTTAAAAAGTAAAGTAGCCCTTGCTTTGTTTTCTGCCCTCTACTTGTTCTAATGAGAAGTAGCTGCATTTTTTTATTGCTTTTGCTTCGTATTTAATATCTCTTTTTTGTTTGCTTTTTTGAAATTTTCAAAAGAATTTTTGTTGTAAAATATACATAACACAGGATTTACCACTTTATCAACTTTTAAGGGTAGAGTTCATTAGTGTTAAGTATATTCACATTGTGTGTAAACAATCTCCAAAACTTTAATCTTGCAAAATTATGCCCATTAAACAACTCCCCATCTCCCATCCCCGTAGCCTCTGACGACCAACATTCTACTTTTTGTTTTTATGAGTTTGACTACTCTAGGTAACTTACATAAGTGGAATCAAATAGTATTTATTTTTTAATGACTGGATTATTTCACATAGTGTGATGTCCTCAGGTTCATCCATATTGTAGCATGTGTCATAATTTTCTTCCTTTTTAAGGCTAAATAATATTCCATTGTGTGTGTGTGTGTGTGTGTGTGTGTGTGTGTGTGTGTGTGTGTGTGTGTATCACATTTACTTTATCCATTTGTCTGTTGATGGACACTTGTGTTGTGTCCACCCTTTGGTTATTGTGAATAATGCTGCTATGAACATGGAGCACAGATAGCTCTTTAAGACCCTGCATCTGTGTGCTTTTAAGATTTTATCTTTATCTTTGGTTTTCAGCAATTTGACTATGATGTGCTTAGGTGTGATTTTCTTTGTAGGTGTATTTCTTTCTTTTTTTTAAAGATTTTATTTATTTATTTGACAGAGAGAGCAGCAGAGGAAGAGGGAGAAGCAGACTCCCTGCTGAGCAGGGAGCCCGATGTGGGACTTGATCCCAGGACACTGGGATCATGACCTGAGCCGAAGGCAGACGCTTAACTGCTTAACCTAAGCCACCCAGGCATCCCTGTAGGTGTATTTCTTTCTAGTTGTAATTTCTTTTCTGGTTGGGTTTCATTGATTTTTCCTGTTGGTGGGTTTTCTTTTTTGATTATATATATGTATATATATATTTAGAATGCCCCCAAAATTCCTCATCTTTTTACCCATTATATTCAACATTTCCTCTGGGGATTCTTTTACATATTATTATAGTTATTTTTTAAAGATTTATTTATTTGTTTTGGAGAGGGGGAGGGGCAGAAGGAGAGAGAGAAAGAGAATCTCCAGCAGACTCCCTGCTGAGTGTGAAGCTCAATGCAGGGCTTGATCCTATGACCCCGAGATCATGAACTGAGCCAAAATCAAGAGTCAGATCCATAACCTATTGAGCCACCCAGGTACCCCTATAGTTATTTTAAAATCCTCATTCCTGCTAATTTCAACATCTGAGGTATCTGTGTGTCTGTTTCTGATTTTCCTTTTCTTCTCGATCACATTTTTCTTTCTTTGAATTTCTAGTAATTTCAAAAAAAATTTATTTATTTATTTATTTGACAGAGAGACAGTGAGAGAGGGAACACAAGCAGGGAGAGTGAAAGAGGGAGAAGCAAGCTCGCCACTGAGCAGGGAGCCTGATGCGGGGCTTGATCCCAGAACCCTGTGATCATGACCTGAGCCAAAGGCAGATGCTTAAAGACTGAGGCACCCAGGTGACCCATGAATTTCTAGTAATTTTTCACTGTATACTAGATAGTTGATGACTTATTTTAGAGGCTCTGGATTATTTTATTTTCTTTAAAAGAATGTTGAACTTTATTTATGTAGGTAGCTAAATTAATGTGCACCACCTTGACCTTATTAAAGCTTAGTTTTAGGTTTTTAAATGTTGGTTATTTCAACTTCCCCTCAATTCTAGAGCATGGTCTTTTCTTCTAAGAAATGAGCATTCTGATGTCAAAACTAAATACCAGAGATATTGACCAATGCTTCTCCTTTCTGGCTGGGTCAGTGTCTCCCTGACATTTCTCGTCAGCTTTCAGTCCTTAGCAGCTTTCTCTGTTAGGCTTTTCAGGGCCTCATCCTTCACATACATAGCTTAGGATATGTAAAAAAACCAAAACCAAAAACAAAAAACCTCCAGGGGAACCCCAGGCAGATTTTGGAGATTCTTTCTCTGCAGCTCCTTCCTTTCTGATAACCTGCCCCTCAAATTTCATGTGCCTTAGCAACTTTGAATTCCAACCTCTGTTTCTTCGCTCAGAGATTGTTCTTTGCTTGGCCTCCATTTTCCTATACTGTTTTTGGAAAATGCCTTCAGAGAGAAAGTCCAGGTGGTTTTGGAGCTCACCTACTATGCCTCCTTTCCTCCAGGATGGTAGCCCTATGCGGAATACTGCCCAGTGCTTGAACACAGTTGTTTTATATGTTTTCTAGGTTTTTAGTTTTTTTTATTATGTTATGTTAATCACCATACATTACATCATTAGTTTTTGATGTAGTGTTCCATGATTCATTGTTTGCATATAACACCCAGTGCTCCACACAGAACGTGCCCTCTTTAATACCCATCACCAGGCTAACCCGTCCTCCCACCCCCTCCCCTCTAGAACCCTCAGTTTGTTTCTCAGAGTCCATCGTCTCTCATGGTTTATCTCCCCCTCCGATTCCCCCCCTTCATTTTACCCTTCCTGCTGTCTTCTTCTTCTTCTTTTTTTTAAACATATAATGTATTATTTGTTTCAGAGGTATAGATCTGTGATTCAACAGTCTTGCACAATTCACAGCACTCGCCATAGCACAAACCCTCCCCAATGTCTATCACCCAGCCACCCCATCCCTCCCACCCCCCACCACTCCAGCAACCCTCAGTTTGTTTCCTGAGATTAAGAATTCCTCATATCAGTGAGGTCATATGATACATGTCTTTCTCTGATTGACTTACTTCCCTCAGCATAATACCCTCCAGCTCCATCCATGTCGTTGCAAATGGCAAGACCCCATTCCTTTTGATGGCTGCATAATATTCCATTATATATATATATATATATATATATGTATATATATATATATATATATATATATATATATATACACACCACTTCTTCTTTATCCATTCAACTGTCAATGGACATCTTGGCTCTTTCCACAGTTTGGCTATTGTGGACATTGCTGCTATAAACATTGGGGGTGCACATACCCCTTCGGATCCCTACATTTGTATCTTTGTGGTAAATACCCAGTAGTGCCATTGCTGGGTCATATGGTAGCTCTATTTTCAACTTTCTGAGGAACCTCCATACTGTTTTCCAGAGTGGCTGCACCAGCTTGCATTCCCTCCAAAAGTGTAGGAGGGTTCCCCTTTCTCTGCATCCCCACCAACATCTGTCGTTTCCTGACCTGTCAATCCTAGCCATTCTGACTGGTGTGAGGTGGTATCTCATTGAGGTTCTGATCTGGATTTCTTGATGCCGAGCGATGCCAAGCACTCTTTCATGTGTCTGTCTGCCATTTGGATGTCTTCTTTGGAAAAATGTCTGTTCATGTCCTCTGCACATTTCTTGATTGGATCATTTGTTCTTTGGGTGTTGAGTTTAATATGTTCTTTATAGATTTTGGATACTAGCCCTTTATCTGATATGTCATTTGCAAATATCTTCTCCCATTCGGTCGGTTGTCTTTTGGTTTCATTGACTGTCTCCTTTGCTGTGCAACAGCTTTTTATCTTGATGAAGTCCCAATAGTTCATTTTTTCCCTTGCTTCCCTTGCCTTTCGTGATGTTCCTAGGAAGAAGTTGCTGCAGCTGAGGTCGAAGAGGTTGTTGCCTGTGTTCTCCTTTAGGATTTTGATGGACTCCTGTCTCACATTGAGGTCTTTCAACCATTTTGAATCTATTTTTGTGTGTGGTGTAAGGAAATGGTCCAGTTTCATTCCTCTGCATGTGGCTGTCCAATTTTCCCAACACCATCCGTTGAAGTCTTTCCTGTTTTGTCAAAGATTAGTTGACCATAGAGTTGAGGGTCCATTTCTGGGCTCTCTATTCTGTTCCATTGATTTATGGGTCTGTTTTTGTGCCAGTACCATACTGTCTTGATGATGACAGCTTTGTAATAGAGCTGGAAGTCCGGAACCATGATGCCACCAGCTTTGCCCTTCCCTTCAACATTCCTCTGGCTATTCGGGGTCTTTTCTGGTTCCATACAAACCCCAGGATTATTTGTTCCATTTCTTTGAGAAAAGTTGATGGTATTTTGATGGGGATTGCATCAAATGTGCAGGTTGCTCTAGATAGCATTGACATCTTCACAATGTTTGTTCTTCCAATCCATGAGCATGGAACGTCCCTCCATCTCTGTGTCCTCCTCAACCCTTTTCATGAGTATTTTATAGTTTTCTGAGTACAGATTCTTTGCCTCTTTGGTAAGATTTATTTACCACTCCTTTTTAGTTTTTTATAGAAGGAATGTAAGTGCAATTTGAACTAATTCTTCAAGGCCAGAATCAGAACTTACACTAGAAAATTACTATGACTGTTTTGTCATTTTAACTTTTTTTTTCAGTTTGAAATAAATCCCATCTCTTATATCAGGTCTTCAGGGATAGTTTCTGTTTATTTTTTTATTATTTCTTTTTAATGTGCCACACTTTCCTATCTATTTTCTTCCTTGTGATTTCTAATTGAAAGCTAGACATTGAAATCTTATAATATGGTAATTCTGGAAACCAGATTTTCGTCCTTCCCCAGGGTGTGCTGTTTTGATTTGTTTTTCTACAAATATTTTTTGAGGTGTCTGTGTCAGGGATCAGGCTGAGGTGTAACTTAAGGTCTTCTCAGGTCTTTTCTGAGCCTGAATCTTGGGCGTGTACGGTGACTTTCTAACTTTTCCAGTGTGTGTAACTAATCTTTAAATGTCTGGCTTCCAAAAGGGGCAAAAGAGGAAAGGGAAGAAAATAAAATAACCGTTTTCTCTTTAAATCTCCTGGAAGCTGCTTCAGTTGGAGGAGCATGAAATGATGGCGGTGGGAGTGGCCAACAGTGGCTGCCTACCTCTGTGTCTACATTTTCATCATCAGATGCAGCAACTGGTGGTCAGAACACAGATCCCTGGTGTTTGGTGGACAAAGTCCTTTTGCTCACTCCGGCTCCTGCAAGCTACTCCAGAAACACTGGTGTGGCTGCCTGCCATGGGGCTGGGAGTGGGAGGATGTGCAGCTACTACTGTATTGGGGTGAAATTGATCAAGACTAACCACAATTTACCCAGCACCTTGTCCCCTGGAAGCTGCGAGTCTTTAGACGATATAGACTATATAGACTACTTCTAAAATGATTATGCAAGACAGATTTTGCCAATATAGTGTTGTCCAGCTGTAGAGACAAATTCCTGGAACTTCCTCCATTACCATCTTCCCTGACAGCCCAGGCTTATTTAGTCTTACATTAGGGAACAGTTCATTTTAAATTCTCAGTGTCAAAATTCCACTTAAACAGTTATGAAAACTGACTGCAAATTGCTGTGTGGAATTTAGAATTATTGAGTGATAGCTGGAAATTAATTTTTGAAATATTTTATTTATTTGAGAAAGAGGGAAAGAGCATGAGCAGAGGGGAGGGGAAGAGGGAGAGGGAGAAACAGGCTCCCTTCTGAGCAGGGAGCCCAACATGGGGCTTGATCCCAAGACCCTGAGATCATGACCTGAGCCGAAGGCAGACGCTTAACCCACTGAGCCACCCAGGTGCCCCAGGGAACAGTTTTCTTTTAAAGATTTTATTTTTAAATAATCTCTACTCCTAATGTGGGGCTTGAACTCACAACCTCGAGGCAGCCAAGTGCCCAGGGAACAGTTTTATTCAACCAGTATTTGATACTTGATTTTACAGAGTATGAGAAATCTAAAACCTTTTAATTTGTGATTTGCAGGATGCAAATATTTTTATTTTAGAAGCTGCTATGTTTATAGGAGTTCTGATGGGAGTGAAAGCAGAAATTCTTCTTGATATAGGAGTATGATTGTCCTAACTATGGTTCATACTTCTCCCATAACTTTTGTTTTTGCTGAGTCCTATTTGGCATATTAATAATTCATTGATGTTTGTATAGTTTGGAAACTTAATGTATTAAATTTTGTTCTAAGGCATTAAACAACATAAAAGAAAGCACTGAAAATTGGAAAAGGGCACTATTATTCAATTTTAGCTATAGAACACTTTGGAATCATTTGAAAATCACTACCATAAATCATCCAAATATCTCATAAATTTACCAGTTCAGCATTCAATCTTTATTCCTTAGATGCTATCTTTTGCAAAAACCCATTGTTTTTATTCATTAAAGTCGTGCAACACTTAATGTTCTGAAAATAATACATAATCAGTACAGGAAATTAGAAAAGGGCAGAAAAACACAAGGAAGAAAATATAAATCACTAAAAATTCCATCACTCAGAAATAACTATTATTACCATGATTGAATATCTATGAAGTTGTTTTTTTTTTAAATCTTTTTTCCTTCTTGTATTCTATACTTTTAAAGAAAAAGAGAAACAATCCAACAGAAAAAAAAGGTAGGCACGAGATTAGAACAGTCTTGTCTAAATGACCAATAAATCCATCAGAAATAAGGAAGATGAAAATTAAAATCATAAGATAATGCTACATAACCATATGACTATTAAAATTATGAAAGACTGACAACCAGTATTATGAAAAATACCCATACTCTGCTCATGAGAGTGTCAATTGGTTATAGGTAATTTGAAGAACTGACATATCTACTAAAACTGAAGATTCGCGTATCATTTCTTTTTCTTTTATTCAGATATCTATTTATTTTATTTTTTATTTTATTTTTTCCCCTTTAAATTCTTTTAGTTATGTTAATCACCATACGTTACATCATTAGTTTGTGATGTAGTGTTCCATGATTTTTTTTATGTTTGTGCATAACACCCAGTGCCCCATGCAGAACGTGCCCTCTTTAATACCCATCATCAGGCTAACCCATCCCCCATCCCCCCACCCCCCTCCCCTCTAGAACCCTCAGTTTGTTTTTCAGAGTCCATCGTCTCTCATGGTTCGTCTCCCCCTCCGATTTACCCCCCTCCCTTCTTCCCCTCTTGCTATCTTTTTTTTTCTTAACATATATTGCATTATTTGTTTCAGAGGTACAGATCTGTGATTCAACAGTCTTGCACAATTCACAGCGCTCACCACAGCACATACTCTCCCCAATGTCTATCACCCAGCCACCGCATCCCTCCCACCCCACCCCCACTCCAGCAACCCTCAGTTTGTTTCCTGAGATTAAGAATTCCTCATATCAGTGAGGTCATATGATACATGTCTTTCTCTGATTGACGTATTTCACTCGGCATAACACCCTCCAGTTCCATCCATGTCGTTGCAAATGGCAAGATCTCATTCCTTTTGATGGCTGCATAATATTCCATTGTGTATATATACCACTTCTTCTTTATCCATTCATCTGTTGATGGACATCTTGGCTCTTTCCACAGTTTGGCTATTGTGGACATTGCTGCTATAAACATCGGGGTGCACGTACCCCTTCAGATCCCTACATTTGTATCTTTGGGGTAAATACTCAGTAGTGCAATTGCTGGATCATAGGGTAGCCCTATTTTCAACTTTTTGAGGAACCTCCATACTGTTTTCCAGAGTGGTTGCACCAGCTTGCATTCCCACCAACAGTGTAAGAGGGTTCCCCTTTCTCTGCATCCCCGCCACCATCTGTCGTTTCCTGACTTGTTAATTTTAGCCATTCTGACTGGTGTGAGGTGGTATCTCATTGAGGTTTCGATTTGGATTTCCCTGATGCCGAGCAATGCTGAGCACTTTTTCATGTGTCTGTTGGCCATTTGGATGTCTTCTTTGCAGAAATGTCTGTTCATGTCTTCTGCCCATTTCTTGATTGGATTATTTGTTCTTTGGGTGTTGAGTTTGATAAGTTCTTTATAGATTTTGGATACTACGCCTTTATCTGATAAGTCATTTGCAAATATCTTCTCCCATTCTGTCAGTTGTCTTTTGGTTTTGTGGACTGTTTCCTTTGCTGTGCAAAAGCTTTCTATCTTGATGAAATCCCAGTAGTTCATTTTCCTCCTTACTTCCCTTGCCTTTGGCGATGTTTCTAGGAAGACGTTGCTGCGGCTGAGGTCGAAGAGGTTACTGCCTGTGTTCTCCTTTAGGATTTTGATGGACTCCTGTCTCACATTGAGGTCTTTCAACCATTTTGAGTCTATTTTTGTGTGTGGTGTAAGGAAATGGTCCAGTTTCATTCCTCTGCATGTGGCTGTCCAATTTTCCCAACACCATCCGTTAAAGAGACTGTCTTTTTTCCATTGGACATTCTTTCCTGTTTTGTCAAAGATTAGTTGACCATAGAGTTGAGGGTCCATTTCTGGGCTCCCTATTCTGTTCCATTGATATATGTGTCTGTTTTTGTATCAGTACCATACTGTCTTGATGATGACAGCTTTGTAAAAAGCTGGAAGTCTGGAATTGTGATGCCGCCAGCTTTGCTTTTCTTTTTCAACATTCCTCTGGCTATTCGGGGTCTGTTCTGGTTCCATACAAATTTTAGGATTATTTGTTCCATTTCTTTGAAAAAAGTGGATGGTATTTTGATGGGGATTGCACTGAATGTGTAGATTACTCTAGGTAGCATTGACATCTTCACAATGTTTGTTCTTCCAATCCATGAGCATGGAATGTTTTTCCATTTCTTTGTGTCTTCCTCAATTTCTTTCATGAGTATTTTGTAGTTTTCTGAGTACAGATCCTTTGCCTCTTTGGTTAGATGTATTCCTAGGTATCTTATGGTTTTGGGTGCAACTGTAAATGGGATCGACTCTTTAATTTCTCTTTCTTCTGTCTTGTTGTTAGTGTATAAGAATGCCACTGATTTCTGTGCACTGATTTTATATCCTGCCACTTTACTGAATTCCTGTATGAGTTCTAGCAGTTTTGGGGTGGAGTCTTTTGGGTTTTCCACATAAAGTATCATATCATCTGCAAACAGTGAGAGTTTGACTTCTTCTTTGCCAATTTGGATGCCTTTGATTTCTTTTAGTTGTCTGATTGCTGTGGCTAGGACTTCTAATACTATGTTGAGTAACAGTGGTGATAGTGGACGTCCCTGCCACGTTCCTGACCTCAGGGGGAAAGCTCTCAGTTTTTCCCCATTGAGAATGATATTCGCTGTAGGTTTTTCATAGATGGCTTTTACAATATGGAGGTATGTACCCTCTATCCCTATACTCTGAAGAGTTTTGATCAGGAAAGGATGCTATACTTTGTCAAATGCTTTTTCTGGATCTATTGAGAGGATCACATGATTCTTGTTCTTTCTTTTGTTAATGTATTGTATCATGTTGATTGATTTGCAGATGTTGAACCAACCTTGCAGCCCAGGGATAAATCCCACTTGGTCGTGGTGAGTAATCCTTTTAAGGTACTGTTGGATCCTATTGGCTAGTATTTTGGTGAGCATTTTTGCATCCATGTTCATCAAGGATATTGGTCTGTAATTCTCCTTTTTGATGAGGTTTTTGTCTGGTTTGGGGATCAAGGTAATGGTGGCCTCACAGAACGAGTTTGGAAGTTTTCCTTCCATTTCTATTTTTTGGAACAGTTTCAGGAGAATAGGTATTAATTCTTCTTTAAATGTTTGGTAGAATTCCCCCAGGAAGCCATCTGGCCCTGGGGTTTTGTTTGTTGGGAGATTTTTGATGACTGCTTCAATTTCTTTAGTGGTTATAAGTCTGTTCAGGTTTTCTATTTCTTCCTGGTTCAGTTTTGGTAGTTGATACATCTCTAGGAATTCATCCATTTCTTCCAGGTTATCTAATTTGCTGGCATATAATTGCTCATAATATGTTCTTATAATTGTTTGTATTTCTTTGATGTTGGTTGTGATCTCTCCTCTTTCATTAATGATCTTGTTGATTTGGGTCATTTCTCTTTTCTATTTGGTAAGTCTGGCCAGGGTTTTATCAATATTGTTAATTCTTTCAAAGAACCAGCTCCTAGTTTTGTTGATCTGTTCTACTGTTCTTTTGGTTTCTATTTCATTGATTTCTGCTCCGATCTTTATTATTTCTCTTCTCCTGCTGGGTTTAGGCTTTATTTGCTGTTCTTTCTCCAGCTCCTTTAGGTGTAGGGTTAGGTTGTGTATCTGAGACTTTCTTGTTTCTTGAGAAAGGCTTGTATTGCTATATACGTTCCTCTTAGGACTGCCTTTGCTGCATCCCAAAGATTTTGAACAGTTGTGTTTTCATTTTCATTGGTTTCCATGATTTTTAAAATTCTTCTTTAATTTCCTCGTTGACCCATTCATTCTTTAGTAGGATGCTCTTTAGCCTCCATGTATTTGAGTTCTTTCCGACTTTCCTCTTGTGATTGAGTTCTAGTTTCAAAGCATTGTGGTCTGAAAATATGCAGGGAATAATCCCAAACTTTTGGTACCGGTTGAGACCTGATTTGTGACCTAGGATGTGATCTATTCTGGAGAATGTTCCATGGGCACTAGAGAAGAATGTGTATTCCGTTGCTTTGGGATGGAATGTTCTGAATATGTCTGTGAAGTCTATTTGGTCCAGTGTGTCATTTAAAGTCTTTATTTCCTTGTTGATCTTTTGCTTAGATGATCTGTCCATTTCAGTCAGGGGGGTGTTAAAGTCCCCCACTATTACTGTATTGTTGTCAATGTGTGTCTTTGCTTTTGTTATTAATTGGCTTATATAATTGGCTGCTCCCACGTTAGGGGCATAGATATTTACAATTGTTAGATCTTCTTGTTGGATAGACCCTTTAAGTAGGATATAGTGTCCTTCCTCATCTTTTATTACAGTCTTTGGTTTAAAATCTAATTTGTCTGATATAAGGATTGCCACCCCAGCTTTCTTTTGGTGTCCATTAGCATGGTAAATGGTTTTCCACCCCCTCACTTTCAATCTGGGGGTGTCTTTGGGTCTAAAATGAGTCTCTTGCAGTCAGCATATGGATGGGTCTTGTTTTTTAATCCAATCTGATAGCCTGTGTCTTTTGATTGGGGCATTTAGCCCATTTACATTCAGGGTAACTATTGAAAGATATGAATTTAGTGCCATTGTATTGCCTGTAAGGTGACTGTTACTGTATATTGTCTGTGTTCCTTTCTGGTCTATGCTGCTTTTAGGCTCTCTCTTTGCTAAGAGGACCCCTTTCAATATTTCTTGTAGGGCTGGTTTCGTGTTTGCAAATTCCTTTAGTTTTTGTTTCTCCTGGAAGCTTTTTGTCTCTCCTTCTATTTTCAATGACAGCCTAGCTGGATATAGTATTCTTGGCTGCATATTTTTCTCGTTTAGTGCTCTGAATCTATCATGCCAGTCCTTTGTGGCCTGCCAGGTCTCTGTGGATAGGTCTGTTGCCAATCTAATATTTCTACCATTGTAGGTTACAGATCTCTTCTCCCAAGCTGCTTTCAGGATTTTCTCTTTGTCTCTGAGACTCGTAAGTTTTACTATTAGATGTCGGGGTGTTGACCTATTTTTATTGATTTTGAGAGGGGTTCTCTGTGCCTCCTGGATTTGGATGCCTGTTTCCTTCCCCAAATTAGGGAAGTTCTCTGCTATAATTTGCTCTAATAGACCTTCTGCCTCTCTTTCTCTTTATTCTTCTTCTGGGATCCCAGTTAGTCTAATGTTGTTTCATCTTATGGTATCACTTATCTCTTGAATTCTGCCCTCATGATCCAGTAGTTGTTTATCTCTCTTTTTCTCAGCTTCTTTATTTTCAATCATTTGGTCTTCTATATCGCTGATTCTCTCTTCTGCCTCATTTATTCTAGCAGTTAGTGCCCCCATTTTTGATATGTTGTATTTTCAACTTCAGTTCAATGTGTTTTTTTTAAAGATTTTATTTATTTATTTGACAGAGAGAGAGGCAGCGAGAAAGGGAACACAAGCAGGGGGAGTGGGAGAGGGAGAAGCAGGCCCCTCGCGGAGCAGGGAGCCTGATGCGGGGCTCGATCCCAGGACCCCGGGATCATGACCTGAGCTGGAGGCAGACGTCCAACGACTGAGCCACCCAGGCACCCCAGTGCCCCCATTTTTTATTGCACCTCATTAATAGCCATTTTGATTTCGACTTGGTTAGATTTTAGTTCTTTTATTTCTCCAGAAATGGTTTCTCTAATAACTTGCATGCTTTTTTCAAGCCCAGCTAGTATCTTTAAAATCATGATTCTGAACTCTAGGTCTGATATTGTACTAATGTCCATATTGAGTAGGTCCCTGGGAGATGGTACTACCTCTTGTTCTTTTTGTTGAGGTGATTTTTTCTGTCTTGTCATTTTGTCCAGAGGAGAATAGATGAATGAGAGAATAAAATGCTAACTGGGTAACAACGTCCCCAGAAAATATATTCTAAACAAATCAGAAAAGACCTGAAACCAGGGGAGAAGAAAGGGAAAGAAAGAGAAAAAAAGAAAAAAGAAAAAGAAAAAGATAAAAACAAACAAAAACAGAACAAGACAAAAAAAGCAGAATATGATCAAATATGATCAGGCTAGTGCATAGGCAGTGCCACACGCTAGATTTTGGGTGTATTTTGGTCTGTTAGAAGAAAGTGCCTCCCAAAATTTTAAAGAAAGAAAGACTTATATATGTACAAAATAAGGGTTGATACAATGAAGGGATAGAATATGACTGTAAAGATGAAAATTATAAAAAATTTTATAAAAGGAATTGATAAGATAAGTTGTTTGAGAAAAGAAAGAAGAGGATTTAAAAAAAAAAGAAAAAAAAGGGGGGAGAGAATGTGATCAGGCAGGAGACTAGAACAAAGCCATACACTAAAGATTTAGGGTATATTTTGATCTGTTAGAAGAAACTGTATCTCAAAATTTTAAAGAGAAAACAACTTATATATATATATATATGCCAAAAATAAGGGTAACTACTATGAAGGGATAGAATATGACTCTAAAAATGAAAAATAAAAATTTTTTTTAAAAAAAGGGATTGTTAAGATGTTGGTTGAAATAAGGAAAAAGAAAAATTCAAAAAAAAAAAAGACAGTTAAAAAAATTAACTTTGAAAGACTAAAGAATCATGGGGAAAAAAGCCATGAATTCTATGTGCAGTATTCCCCTAGCGCTGGAGTTCTGCCGTTCTCATTGATGGGTAAACTTGGTCTTGGCTGTCTGTTCTTGCTGATCTTCTGGGGGAGGGGCCTGTTGCTGTGGTTCCCAAATGTCTTTGCCGGAGGCGGAATTGCCCCGCCCTTGCTGGGTCTGGGCTAAGTCATCTGCTTGGGTTTGCTCTCAGGAGCTCTTGTTCCCTGCAAACTTTCGGTACAGCTTTGGAGGACGAGAGTGAAAATGGTGGCCTCCCAATCTCCACCCGGAGGAGCCGAGAACTCGGGGCCCTGCTCCTCAGTGCGCCCCCCAGAGAAAAGCAGTTAATCACTCCCGTCTCCCCGGTCTCCAGCCGCACTCCGTGCTCACCCGGCCTGTGACCGAGCGTTTCTATCTCTGGCATCCGACCCGGTGTGGAGTCTCCAAACCCAGCAGATCCCTGTGGTGCGCTCCCGCGCCACTCCTCCCGGGGGAGGAAGCAGAGTCTCCTTGGATCTGCCGCTTGTTGGGTCTCTGCTGGAGGAGCAGTGGCCTGACTGGGCCACGGATCATGGTTTATGGCAACCCCGAGCTGAGAGCCCGCTCCTCGGCTCCGTCTCTGCAGCCTGCTTCCCCGCTCCGATACCTGGGAGTTCTGCCGCATTCAGGCACCCCTGGTCTTTCTGTGACCCTGAGGGTCCTGAGACCACACTGTCCCGTGAGGGTTCCACCCCCGCTTAGCCACTGGAGTGACGTCCCTCAGCGGAACTGACTTCTAAAAGTTCTGATTTTGTGCTCCGCGGCTCTATCACTTGCCAGAAGCAGGGGACGGAGGCCCCCTCCCCCACCGTCTATCCTCCCGAATATCGCCTCGGATTCACTTCTCTGCACGTCCTACCTTCCAGAAAGTGGTCGCTTTTCTGTTCAGAGAGTTGTTGCTATTCTTTTCTTCGATCTCCTGTTGAGTTCGTAGGTGTTCAGAATGGTTTGATCCATATCCAGCTGAATTCCTGAGACCAGATGAAATCCAGGTCTTCTACTCCTCCACCATCTTGCTCTGCACCCCTCCCATCATTTCATCTATCAATTCCGTCCTAAATATTTCTTTCACACAATGTGTCCTCCTGTGCAAGAAACACATTGAGCAGCATGTTCCCAGGAACGTTATCCATAACAGCTCCAAATGTCCTTCAAAAGCAGAATGAATAAAATCGTGGTATATTCATGCAACCATTTAGAAAGGCTTTCCCCATTTCAATATTTAACAAGGAAGAATAACTTCTATGTGCAACAAGAGGGAGTGGAGTAAGCCAAATATAACAAAACCAGACATATAGATCAATGGATCAGAATCAAAAACCTGGAAAAGGACCCACAACTATATGGGCAAATAATCTTTGACAAAGCAGATAAGAGTATCCAATGGAAAAAAGACAGTGTCTTCAACAAATGGTGTTGGGAAAACAGGAAAGCAACATGCAGAAGAATGAAACTGCACCATTTTCTTACACCATACATAAAAATAAATTCAAAATGGATGAAAGACCTAAATGTGAGAAAGGAATCCATCAAAATCATAGAGAAGAACACAGATAACCACCTGTTTGACCTGGAGCACAACAACTTGCTAGACACATCTTCAAAAGCAAGGGAAACAAAATTAAAAATGAACTATTTGGACCTTATCAGGATAAAAAGCTTTTGCACAGTAAAGGAAATAGGCAACAAAACTAAAAGGCAACCTACTGAATGGGACAAGATATTTGCTAATGTCTTATCAGATAAAGGGCTAGTATCCAAGATCTATAAAGAACTCATCACACTCAACACCCAAAAACAAAAAATCCAGTCAAGAAATGGGCAGGTGTGAAAAGATATTTCTCCAAAGAAAACATACAAATAGCCAACAGACACATGAACAAATGCTCCGCATCCCTTGGCATCAGGGAAATACAAATCAAAACCACAATGAGATACCACCTCCCACCAATCAGAATGGCTAAACTTAACAACTTAGGAAACAACAGATGTTGGCGAGGATGCAGAGAAAGGGGAACCGTTTTACACTGTTGGTGGGAATGCAAGCTAGTACACACACACACACATATATATACAATGGAATATTACTCAGCCATCAAAAAGAATGAAATCTTTCCATTTGCAATGAAGTGGATGGAACTAGAGGGTATTATGTTAAGTGAAATAAGTCAATCAGCGAAAGACAGATATCATATGATTTTACTCATATGTGGAATTTAAGAAACAAAACAGATGAACATAGGGGAAGGGAAGGAAGAATAAAATAAGATGAAAATAGAGAGGAAGGCAAACCATAAGAGATACTGAACTCTAGGAAGCAAACTGAGGGCTGCTGGAGGGTAGGTGGGTGGGTGGGGGAAGGGTTAACTGAGTGATGGGCATTAATGAGGTCACTTGATGTAATGTGCACTGGGTGTTATATGCTACTAAATTCTACCTCTGAAACTAATAAAAAAAAAGTGTACATCATGATGATTTGATATACATATATGGTTGACTCTTGAACAATATGGAAATTGGGGTGCCAAAACCCTGCACAGTTGAAAATCCGCATATAACTTTTGGCTCTCTTTGAACTTTACTACTAGCCTACTGTTGAGCGGAACCTTACTGATAACATAACATAACATAAACAGTTGATTAACACATATTTTGTATGGTATGTGTATTATTATAATAGAATAAGCTAAAATATTATGAAATCATAAGGAAGAGAAAATACATATACAGTAGTATGCAATATTTATAAAAAATTTGCATGTAAGTGGACCTTCACAGTTCAAACTCGTGTTGTTCAAGGGTCAAACGTGCATGAGGATTCCTCATAACTAGTTAATACATCCATCACTCTTCTCTCATCTTATTTGGAACCCTCTATGCTTCTTGGATCTGGATGTCTGTTTTTCCTCCCAGGTCAGGGAAGCTTTATCCATTATTTCTTTGAAAGCTTCTTGTCCCTTTCTTTCTCCCCTTTTTCTGGGGCCCCTATAATGCAAAGTTGGTCTACTTGCTGGTGTCCCATGAGTCCCTTAAACTAGTTTTTCATTCCTTTTTTAACTTTTTAAAAAATTGGGGTATAGTTGACACACAATGTTACACTAGTTTTCGGTGTACATCATAGTGATCTAACATCTCTATATGTATGCTATGCTGACCACAAACGTGCTACCATTTGTCACCACACAATGCTATTACAGTACTATTGATTATATTTCTCATGCTGTGCCTTTTATTCCCATGACTTATTCATTCCGTAACTGTAAGCATGTATCTCCCACTCCCCCTCACCCATTTTGCCCTATCTTTTTCATTCTTTTTTTCTTTTTGTTCTTCTGATTGGATGAGTTCCACTGCTCTGTTTTCCAGCTTGCTGATCCTTTCTTTCACTTCATTTAGTCTGCTGTTGAATCCCTCTGTGGAATTTTTCAGTTCAGTTATTGTATTCTTCAGCCCTGAGATTTCTATCTGATACTTTCCTATATTTCCTCTTTGTTGAACTTCTTTTTGTTCATGCATTGTTCTCCTGACCTTGGTGAGCATCTTTATGACCATTATTTTGAACTCTTTATCAGGGAAATCACTTATTTCCATTTCATTAATGTTCCCCCATACCCTGAGGTTTTATCTTGTTCTTTCCTTTGGAAAATATTCCTCTGTTTCTTCATTTTCCTTGACTCTGTGTATTGGTTTCTATGCATTAGATAAAATAGCCCCTTCTCCCAGTCTGGAACGAGTGGTCTTGTGTAGGAGATGAACCTTATCATTCAGCCTGGTCCTAGCTCTTGGTTGTGTCTTAAACTTTTGTGATTGTCCAAACCACCTTCTTTTTTTTAGTGGCTCCCAGTAGTTGAGCGTGAGCCTACAACTGTCAGTGTTCCAAAGGGGAGGATCATCGTCAGTACCTACAAGCAGGCTAAATGGAAGCCAGACCTTCAGGCAGCAGCTCTTGAAGAATGCAAATAGACCCCTTTCAGGGAAAGATGGCTCCTTCTGCTCCTTCTGCTTTAAGTTCTACAGGAATGGCCAGTTAAGAACCGTTTCTTTGTTGGCTACAGTCCCACTGAGCCTCTGAACCCAAGTCCTCCGGGTCACCAAAGCCAAGCTATCAAGTCATGTGTCCTTTGGATGCAGCCACAGAACCTAGGGTGTATGCATAAGCTGTATGCACCGCAGATGTATGCATCAACTGTATGCACCCCAGATGTATGCATAAGCTGTATGCACCCCAGATGTATGCATAAGCTCCTTTCACAGAGGCACTGGTGACTTGGAAGAGGCAGAGGGAGAATATGAAAACTACTCCTGGTGCCCCTCCTGCCATGAAATTGTTGCCTAGGTAGGTGTTAAATTAGAAGCCTGACTCTCAGGCTATAGCTTTTAAGATAAGCAAATAGACCTCTTTCAGGGAAAGATTGGGAGTTGGGTATTTCTGACTGCTGTCAGAAATACCTGTGCACTCAGCCTTGGGGTGAGAGCTGATTAAGAATATTTTCTCTGTTTGTTACAGTCCTATGGGACCTAGGAGCATAAACCCTGCTGGCCACCAGAGCCAAGCAATCAAGATGTGGGTCCTCTGGGTAGCAGCCACAGAAGCCAGGACACCAGATAGGTACACAAACTCCTTTCAGGGAGGTACCCACCCTACCTGTAGCCTGGAGTGAAGCAGAGCAAGAGTGCAAAGATGGCACCCATCAGCCTCCCTGGGCTCTGGAGAGGACTGGAGTCAGTCCCTACTTTTGTGTTAAATTAGAAGCCTGATTCTCAGGCTGCAGCTTTTATGATATGCAAATAGGCTTCTTTCGGGGAAAGGCTGGGTGCTTCAGTGTGCTGCCTCTGTTCCGAGGCCTGGGAGGATAGCCACTGAATCCTCACAAGCCCTGTAAGACCTGTGTCTTTGTTAGAATCTCGGGCATCCCATTGGCTTTCAGAGCTAGCTGTTTTGGGGGCCTGTCTCTTAGGTGGAAGTCTTAAAAGTCAGGGCATTAGATGTTGGGTCCAAATCTTCACTCTTCAGGGAGAAGCTGGGATTTGTGAGTTTCCTCCTGACTTTATGTCACTGTGCAGGGGATGGGGTTTATGGCAAGATCATTTCTCCTCCCTCCTACCTGTTTTGATGTGGATATTTTCTCATTCACACAATGTGTAGGAATCAGTTAGCTGCTGGATTTCTTTCAGAAGCAATTGTTCCATATGTAGCTGTAGGTTTAATGTGCCTGTGGGAGGAGTTGAGTTTAGGAGCTTGCTATGTTGCCATCTTGAACTGGAACCTTCCCAAATAATGTTTTGTGTTGTGTCAGATTCCCTTTTACCTGGTGTGACAAGGTTTATCTTCTACATCTTCTATTTGGATCTATTATCAGCCATCACTTCAAGAACCCTTGTGTTTTGTTAATTTGTTTTGTTTTATTTTGCGACTTAGTGGAAATGGTATTTTAAGATCACTATCTGGGTTTGATGGATGCCCGTTGCTACTTGGATGGTTATTGTTTATAAGTCTTTTCAGTGGACAGATCTAGTAACTACATCTATCTATCTATCTATCTATCTACCTATCTATCATCATCATCATTATTATCTATCTATCATCTATCTTATATATTCCACTTGAAATTTCATATTTACAAAATTAGAATTTTAAATCTCTTCTACATTTGGCATTTAAATCTCTTCTACATTCTGCATTTTTTTCCTCCCACACTGACTATTCTGATTCTCAAAGACGCATGGAATGATTGAATATCTGATATTGCAAATTTGCTTTATACACAAAAATCTGAGAATAACAATACTAATACTTTTATCACTAAATTGCTACTGAAAAATTTTTTAAATTTTTTGCTTATGCTCTCCCCAGTCTTCCACCCCCATTTTTTAATGGTTAGTGTTAGTAATATATTGTGTATAGAGCCATTAAACACTATAACCTTTGTCTTTATCCTCACTTAGATTTAGTTTTAAAGTAACCATATATTTAATGCTCATGACCAGTAGTTATATCAATGTCTCTCTAGTAATTTTTGTTGTCTGAAGCTTCTAGAAGATATTTCTAGGAGGGCTCATGGGAAAATTATTTCCTGAGAAAATTATTTCCTGAGTCCTGTTTTGATAATAGTCTTTTTAGTTCTTTATACTTGAAAGTTAGTTTTCTGGGTATAAAGTCTTTGGCTCATATTTTCTTTCTTTGCATATCTTAAATTTACTTCTAACATATAGCATTGCTTTCAAAAAGTTTGATGATAATCTAACTTCCTTACCCTCATAAGTCATGCTCAATTGACTATATTTCTAAAGAGTCTAAAAATTTTTGAATTACAAACTAACAGATAAAAGTGTGTTTTATGGGCACATCTTTCTGGAGTGCTTTCATTGATCATAGGGATATTATTCTGCTCCTTATTTTTATTTGGGATTTTTCATGGGCTTTAACCCTGATCATTGTCAGTGGCTCATTTTTGTATGAAATTAGTTTTCCTGAATTTTTTTAAGGAGGAGTGGTTCAGTCATGCTTTTCTAACTTCACAGGTCTTCCTCTTCTGTTATTTTTGTGTAGGTTGAAAAATATGGCAGCTTGCCTTCTGAAATGTCCTGGCTCAGTTCTCCCTCCCATGCCTTGTTTTTCCTTTGCCTCTATTGTCCCTATCCTGCTCAATTTTTACTCCATTTCCAACAACTTCTCAATAATGTAAAGTCTAGTTCTGGAAGGGAATGCTAGCTGGTCAGTTTTGAGAGTGCAAAGGGTCTGGATGGTTCCATCCCTTTTAGGTCTAAACATGGGTTCTTGCTCTTACTCACTATGGGAGTACAGTTTTAATTTTTGCTCTCAAGGTGATCTTACTGTGCTTAATAGGGAACATTTATTTGCTATTTTATGGTGTTCCTATTCTCAGGTTCAATAAATGCCTTGCTCTTGCTTCTGTCTGCTTCCTTCTGCAAAGATGTTAATATAATGAGAACCTGTGGCTGTTGCTGGTTTGGCCCTATCTGTTTGTATTTGGGATTTTGGGGAATATCCTGTCACCCAGATTTATTGTAAATGTTGGTGTGTCATCTAGTTTATTACTTTATGGGGACTCAGGAAGTCTCCACAACTACTTCATCTTTCCCACCACAATCTTCGCAGAATCTTTTCTGGAGTTTTTTGACTTGCAGAAGTTTTAAATTTTGGCATAGTCAAATTTATCAATCTTTAATGTATGGTTTATGATTCTTCTTATATGCCTAAAAGGGTTTTCTTCATTCTAAATGCAGATAAGTAATTTCTCATATACATTTTAGTACTTTATTATTCTTTTTTTGGTACATTAAAAAATGTAAATGACCTGTAATTTATTTTGGGGTTTGGTGACATTTAGTGGCCTGCTTTTATTTCTCCAAATAGCCATCTTCAAAACCATTTAGTCATTTATATCAACGCTGATTTAAAAGGCTCCATTCATCATAGACTAAGTATTCTTTGCACTTAGATCTGTTGCTAAGCACTCTAATAATTTCCACCTGTTTGTCTATTTCCATGACCACCATCACATTATTTTAATGACTAAATTTTATAACTTTCCCCATCGGATAAGTGTAAAAACCTTTCTTTGTTATCCATTTTTTTCAACATTTTCTTAACTATTCTTTCCCATTTATGCTTTAAGATAAATATTGGAAGGGCGCCTGGGTGGCTCAGTCATTAAGCATCTGCCTTCGGCTCAGGTCATGATTCCAGGGTCCTGGGATCCAGCCCCATGTCGGGCTCCCTGCTTGGTGGGGAACCTTCTTCTCCCTCTCCCACTCCTCCTGCTTGTGTTCCTTCTCTTGCTCTGTCTCTCTCTGTCAAATAAATGAATAAAATCTTTAAAAAAAGATAAATATTGGAATAAGTTCATCAATTTTATGGGTTTTTGATTGGAATGGCAAATAATTTGGAAGAAATGATATTTTCATAATGTAGGAAATTTCCATTTGGGAAGAGCATATTTCTTCATTTTTTTCTAATCTTCTTTCATGGTCCTCCACAAAGTTCTGTCCATATCTTCCTATAGGTCCTCCAAATCTTTTCCCAATTAGAACAATAGAATTCCTTATCTCCTTCTCCCAAGAGATAGAATTGGTTCCGAAGTATGGGTTGCTGACCTCCCTCCCCCCGATTGGGGTTAAATGTTGTACTGCTCCCATTCGGGAACCCTCAAGCACAAGGATAAGCAAGGTGTGGTGGCTAAGGGCCATGTGCCTTGTCACCCTCTAACTTAAGGGAACATAACAGCACTAGGGCCAGAGCTGTGCCTGACATCCATTGCTGCTCCAAGCTGATGACTCAGTGTGGCTGGGTGAAGGGTTTGCACCCAATTCCAACATGGGTTGGGGGGGTGGGGTGAGATTCCCCACACCAACCAGCAAGTCTCCAACACCAACTGGGTGTCCTATAATTCAATCAATTCTGACACTATTTACCCAGGAGAATATCGGATTCTGCAGGTTAAGGGCTCAGTCCCACAAGACTGCCCTTCACTTCAGATGCCACTTGCAAGTCCAGGTTGTACCGTGCTTCTGACTGACTGCCTATAAATCAGAGGTTTCCACAGCCCCCTTACTGGGCTCCGTGAATTTGCTAAGGTGGCTGACAGAACTCAGGAAACTCATTTACCAACTAGATTACCAGTTTATTACAAAGGATTTTAAAGGATATGAATCAACAATCAGATGAAGAGATACATAGGGCAAGGTCCTGAACAAAGGAGCTTCTGGAGTTTGGGTCCCAGCATGGTGGCACATGGAAGCATTCTGGTTTACCAACCTGGAAGCTCTCCAAACCCTCTCCTTTTGGGTTTTTATGGGGTCCTCCTTATAAAGCCATACTTGATTAAATCGTTGGCTATTGGTGATTGATTCAACCTGCAGCCTGCAGACTCTCCCCTCTTCCCAAAGATCAGAAAGAAGGTAGGACTGAAAATTCCAACCCTCTATTCATGGTTGGTTCCCCTGGCAACCAGCCCCCATCTTTGGGGGATGTCCAAGAGTCACTTCTTTAACATAAACACAGTAGTGTGGGAAGGGGGCTTGTTTTGAATAACAAGACACCCATTTTACTTTTATGGCTTGGAAGCATTTTCAGGAACCGAGGATGAGAGACCAAATACTATTAACACAAAATGCTCCCATTGCTAGTATCATTCAGGAAAGATCCAAGGGTTTTGGAAACTGTGAGCCAGCATCCATGGGTCAAGACCAAATATATATTTCTTAGAAATCACAATATTTTATCGGGATGCTGAGATACCCTATCCCAGGGAAACACTAGCCTGCCTGCCAACCGCCTTTGGCCTTAGGAGCCCTCAAAGACCTTGCTGCACAGCCATTGTGCTCTAAGATATTTGCATTCCACTTTCCTTCCTTTTTCCTTCTCTTGGGTCCCCCTCCTTGCACCCCAGTCTGTTGGGTCTCTCAGCCTTCCTCGCTCCCTCCCCATTTTCCCCACAGGTGTTTTCTTCACATATTAATACCATTTTGGTATTTACTTCTCAGAGGACCTGGACTAACACACAGGGCATTGCAGTTTCATATTTTAAAATTAATTTGATCTTAGAATTTTGTAAAAAAAAAAAAAAAAGCATGTAATATGGTTAAAATTATGTACCAGGTAAGTAGTTCTTCCAAAGTAGACTAGCTGGTTCTAGTAAGTGGTTGAACTGGTACTCCAATGCAGGTCTGATTCCAAAGCCCACGTGTGTGCATTACACTTTGAAGGGTTTTGAATATCAGTACCATCTGGCTGGCATGACAACTCCACATTAACGAGGAGATGTATTTGAGGTGGGAAAGGGAAGTGGGAATTAGAATCTGGATACTTCGAGAGCTAGACTAGGGCATTTCAGGAACTGTGAGTTTTGGCTGAACAGTGACCTATCATTTTACTTAAAGTAATGGTGTAGGTTTGTTGGAGGCAGAGGAATTTGGTGTTTTGAAAGGCCATTTGGCAATTTGTGTATGCAAAAGTTTGAAATTAATGTCTTTGACCCAGAAATTCCACTTCTGGAAATTTGTGTGAAAGAAATAATTAAGAATATATGCAGATATATCACTATAATAATGTTAAAATAATGCAAAGTTGGAAAGAATGTAAATGCCTAACAATAGAAGATTTGGTTAAATGAGTAATGATATATACATCCAGTGTATACAATCATTTAAAATAATGTTACATGAATGGACTTGCTGATGTGAAAAGTGTTTACAATATACTTTTTAAAACCTGCACTGTTCGGTGCCTGGGTGGCTCAGTTGGTTGAGTGACTGCCTTCCGCTCAGGTCATGATCACAGAGTCCCAGGATCGAGTCCCGCATTAGGCTCCCTGTTCAGCAGGGAGTCTGCTTCTCCTTCTGACCCTCCCCCTGCTGTGCTCTCTCACTCTTTCTCTCAAATAAATAAATAAAATCTTTAAAAAAAACTGCACTGTTGAATTAAAAAATTTTTTCATTTTGACATAATCTCAAACTTACAGAAAAGTTATGGGAACAGTAAATATTTGTTTCCTTACCCATTTTAAAATAAGTTGCCATCATAATGTCACCTCACTCCCTGAATATTTATTTACTGTGGTTAAGTACAGGTCATTATCCTATATAACCCAGGGAAAAGTGTAAGTCCCATTAAAGTCCAAAGGTCACCTGCTGGCAGAATTCCTTTTTTGCTCAAGGGAGGCCTTCAACTGATTGGATAAGACCCACCCAAATTATGGAGAGTAATCTGCTTTACTCAAAGTCCATGAATTTAAATATTAATTTCATTCAAAAAACACCTTTCCAGAAACATTAAGTATAATTTTTAGCCAAATATTTGGGTACTGTGGTCCATCCAAGTTGACCATAAAATTAACCATCACAATATCTTATTGCTATCAAATCCTTAGAACCAATCAGATTCTCATGATTGTCCCAATAATGGTCCTTTCTGGCAAAAGGATCCAGTTCAGAACAATGTGTTGCATGGAGTTGTCCTGTCTCTTTAGTGTCTTTCGATCAAGAATAGTCCCTCAGGAAAAAAAAAAAATAGTCGTTCTGTCTTTGACCTCATGACATCTTTGCAGATGTTTTACAGAATGTTCCTTATTTGGGATTTGTTTGATTAGATTACTAATATGTTTTGGCAAAAAGATCTCAGAAAGTGATGCTTCTCATTGTGTTCTGTATCAAGTGGTATAACATACTTCAATGTGTCTCATTACTGTGATATTTCATTAAGGTAGAGTCTGTCAGCTGTCTTCACTGTAAAATTACTCCTTTTTCACTTTGTAATTAGTAAATATTTTGTGGAGAGATACATTGACACTATGTAAACTTTTAGTCTTCGTCAAAAAATTTAGTCTTCGTCAAACACTCCATTTATTTATTATGTATTTACTTGTTTGTTTATTTCTTTATATCAATATGGACACATTTTATTCTTTGGGTTATAATTTGTTACTGTTATTATTTGATGTTCAATTTGTTCCATATTTGGCCAGTGGGAACCCTTTCACGATGTCTTCTATGTACTTTTGGCATGTCCCCATCATTCTTTGAGCTTTTCCCTACTTTCTGGCACAAGGTACTCCAGAATCATTCTGTCTAGAGCAAGTTGAATGGTTGTCCCCCAAAAGATACGCCCATGTCCAACTCCTCAGAACTGGTGAATATGAACTTATTTGGAAAAAGGGTCTTTGCAGATGTAATTGAGTTAAAGGTTTTGAGATAGGAAGATCATCCTGGGTTATTTGGTGGGCCATAAATGCAATGACAGATGTCCTTATATGAGATAGAAGGGGAGAAAACAGAGACACAGCGAAGGCCATGTGAAGACAGAGGCAGAGATTGGAGAGATGTGCCATGAGGAGTGCCTGGAACCACCAGAGTTGGAAGAAGCAAGGAAGGATTCTTTCCTAAAGCCTCTAGGGGGAGAACAGCCCTACCAACACCTTGATTTTGGACTTCAGGACTCCAGGACTGTGAGAGGATAAATTTCTGTTTCAAGACACAAAGTGTGTGTCATTTGTTACAGCAGTCTCAGAAATGAATACAATGCTTTTCCCTTGCTCTAGTCTTGAATTAGCCACTTCTCAAGGAGCCCTGGTTCTTTTAGCATGTAGAATGGTATTTAGAAATCAAGATCCAAGTGCTAGGTATGCTCATTATTTTGGGGCGTCCCCTGTTCCCAGAGCTAGGGAGCATAAATGTCTAAATTCACACACACACAAACACACATACACATAGAAATAAGTATATATATTAAAAACCATGAATTCAAACGATCTCTCCAGTTTCAATTTACAACAGCAAGCTTCATTCTACTCTTCTCCCTTTCCACATTAGTACCTGTCTTCTCTAACAGTGAGAAAACTGGTGCCCATTATCCTCAGTATGTGTATTAGTTTCATCCCCTGTATGTATGCAGACACGTCCCACACCACTACTGTCCCACCGTCTCACAGATGCCCTCCTCACCCTGCTTAGGCTCCAAGGCCCTGAGAGGGGTCACTGTGCATCAGGCTGATGTCCTCCTCGCCCACTTGGCTTCTGATACATCCACAAGGCTGCGTGTCACTTCCCCTGTCCCCACCATCTCCCCAGGATTCTGACACCCTGCACTCTGGTGGCCCGCCCTGCTGCACCCCTCACATTCAACCACACCCATGCCCGTCTTGCTGGGCCTCACATAATGATCTCATGACTTGTGGACCAAATTTTTCAATAAGGGAAAGGAAGGGAAAGAAGAGGAAAACACAATATGAATTTTTAAGTAAAAAAAAAGTTATGAAATAATATATTTTGGGGGAAAATTTGTACATGCAAGGAACAGAATCTGGAAATGCATATGTCAGGATGGTCCACAGCGGCTGTCTCTGGGACACTGGGTCTCATTGGGTTTGTTTTCTTTTCTCCTTTTCCTTATGAGCATGATTTATTTTTGCGATAAGAAAAGTAACTAGAAACTTTATTTTTAAATATTAAAAAAAAGGCCTATAATTACACTCAATGTTTTTTCTTCCTGGGTAAAGGGTAACTCAAAATGTAGGGTTCTTGGGGTGCCCTGAGATTTTTTTAACTTAAAAAAATTTTTTTTGAAGCTAGCCTATCCAGATTATAATGCTGCTTATTTTATGTATCAATTGTTTAAATCTAAGGTAAGGACATCTCTTTTTGAATTGCTAACCAATATCTCTGACATTTTCCCAGCTGCTTTATTGATTCACTAAAAGAGAAATCATCCATCTGTGCAGGCAATGTGGAGAGGGGGAAAAAAACAAAGCAGAATACAAGATCCATGATCTTACTCCCTCAAAGCCTCGTACAAATTTGTTAACATTTCCAATTGCATCAAGTTTGGCTGACTTGAAACTGGCCGAGGAGCAATCTAAGAGCAATCTGTGTCTGTTTACAGTTCCACCTCACAGACGTTGGTGGAATCTGTGTGGTTCGAGAAAGCTATGGATGTGTCAACGCAGGTGACACATCCTTACACTAACACGACCCTGGAATAGCAGTTGCATACCATGGTGTGTTTTCTTGATTGAGTAACTTCTGATAGAATTAATTTCTCATTTTAAACATGGCTGTTGAAAACAGGCTCCATTTAGAAGGACTTATCCCATGAAGTCATACTCTTTCCTCTTTGGAGCTTTCACCAGTGGGAGTTGTATTCCGTTGTATTAGTGATGTTGGCCCCAGGAAGCTTTTTCCCCCACTCTGACTGTTTTTTGGGTAAGCTTGCCTGTGCCTTCCTAGATTCCAGCCTTAGATTTTTGGCCTGTCGCAATATCTTTCATATTACTGTGTAAAGGGAACCAAATGTGAAACACTCATCGGCTTTAGGCTTGTATTTTTCTAGTTCTTTTGTTTGGATTCATTTTCATCCTATGTCCACTGACATTATTTTAATGGGCCATTTGTAGGGAGATTAATTATACCCTTGGCACATCTGTTTTCCCATTTGAAACTTTTCTTTCTGTGACAGAATTGGAAAATAATAGAAAACAGTTCATACAGCTGCCTTAGTTACCAAGACAACAAAACGAAGAAATAGCTGGCTACTTGGCTTTTTCCTTTTTCTGAGCTACCTTCCAAATACAGTAATCTCCATACTAAAAGCTATGTATCTGTTTGAGATTACTAGTTTGAGTTGACTAGTTGAGTACTGAATTAATTTTTTAGCAAGAGTATTGTGTGCCCGATTATAGTTTGAGAACAAAGCAGGGTTTTTTTTCTTCAGGTTTTCTTTTAAATTATTTTAAAAATTACACAGGTAATATATTTACACATGTTCAGTATACAAATGTAGAACTTGACAGAAGTGTATGGGGAAAAAATATAAGTCTCACTTTCCAGGACACTTATCTTGAGCAATATCAACATACTGTAATGAATATAATTTCGTAGATTGGCTCAGGGTGATTTTAAGAACAGCAGTGTTTTCAAATCAGTAAAAACCACATGTTAAATATCTGTGATAAAAATTTTAAAAAACTTTAATGCCCTTTAAAGTTTATGTGAGCAATACATGTTTCTTGTATGAAATTCAGAAAAAACAGACAAGCAAAAAAGAGTGTATAAATTACCCACAATTCTATTACCCGGAAGTCACCACCACTAATATTTAGGTTTTGATGCTTTTTGAAAGGATTAGTTTTTATTTTAAAGTAACACATTATTTTATTAAAAATAAAAACAAACCGGGCACCTGGGTGGCTCAGGCGTTAAGCCTCTGCCTTCAGCTCAAGTCGTGATCCCTGGGTACTGCTCCACGGGAAGACTGCTTTACCCTCTCCCACTCCCCCTGCTTGTGTTCCTTCTCTCGCTGTGTCTCTCTCCGTCAAATAAATAAATAAAATCCTAAAAAAAAAAACCCAAACAAACTGGAGTCCCATCAATAATGATAATCAGAACAATACTAATGGCAATAATGAATATTGCCTACGTGCTTGCCCTGCGGTAAGAGCTTACTTGCATGAAGACACAATCATTTTTTGGGTAACATTCATAATATTAATTTCTGTTCCTCTCCTTCCGTGTGTAGGTATTTTTAAAAGTATGTAACTCTAATTATAGTATGTACACAGTTTTGAATTCTGATTTTTCATAAAAATTTTTTTCTGTGATGCTAATTTTTGATGTCATTTTATAGTACATTATCAGATAGTCTTTTTGAAGTCTTTGCCCTCTTACTGATTGTTTAATATTTCATTGAATGCATGTATAGAATCCATTTAATTATTTCCAGATTGAACATTTATTATTTCTACTTTTTCATATAAAGCTCTTTATATATTATTTCTTAGAATAGATTTATTCTTAGAATGGATTTTTTTCTTAGATTTGTCAGAAAGGAAATTATTGGCTCAAGGTAATGAATAGTTTCAGAGCTCTTGAATGTATTTTCAAATTGCCTTACCAAAGGGTCGTGGCGATTCATACTGCCGACAGACTTGTGTGACAGCACTGGGAATTATGTTTCATACTTCTTCCTAATTTGATAGAAGCAAAATCATTGTGTGTA
This sequence comes from Eumetopias jubatus, assembly GCF_037043125.1. Lineage (NCBI taxonomy): Eukaryota > Metazoa > Chordata > Mammalia > Carnivora > Otariidae > Eumetopias > Eumetopias jubatus. The sequence goes on from NW_028274808.1 coordinate 39,939,851, forward strand.
TTTCATTAGTTTCTTTTTGATTATGACTGAGTTTAATTATTTACCAATGTTTGCTACTATTATTTCCTTTTATAATGAATAATTTATCTATTGTGATATTGCATTTTACCCTGAAAAATGTATGTCTTTTTAAATCACAAGAGTAATGCATGCTTACTGTAAAATTAAAACAATATAGAATGCATCTCCTTAATCTCACTCCCCCAGGGCTGGTTTGGTATGTACATCTCCAGACCTTTTTCTAAGATTTAGGAGTTAGGTTTTTTTTTTTGGTGGTGGCGGTGGTAGTGAGGGGGGTAATGAGTTTGTTGTTAGTTCTTTATGAAGAACTTGTCTTTTGTGCTTGCTAGAAATGTATATATATTTTTTCCATTTGCTGTTAAGCTTTAATTTTGCCTTTGTTGTGGTTGCAGTCAAATTTGCTGATATTTTCCTTTGTGATTTTAAAAAAAGTTCTTTTCAGGGGCGCCTGGGTGACTCAGTGGTTAAGCGTCTGCCTTCGGCTCAGATCATCATCCCAGGGTCCTGGGATCGAGCCCTGCATCGGGCTCCCTGCCCCACGGGAAGCCTGCTTCTCCCTCTCCCACTCCCCCTGCTCGTGTTCCCTCTCTCGCTGTGTCTCTCTCTGTCAAATAAATAAATAAAATCTTTAAAAAAAAATAAAAAAATTCTTTTCAGTTTAAAAAGGCCTTTTCATTTAAAGGCTCAATAAATACTAAGTTCTTTATCTTCCTAGTTTTTACTATGGTTTTTATTTTGGCATATATTAGAAGGTGATGATCGAAATGTAATTTCGTTTTTCAAGAAATTAATTTTGATATGTATATTATGAGATGATGATCTAAATACAATTTTTTCCCCAAATGGTGAGCCCAATGCCCCCCAAACCAAGGGCTGCATAATCCCAGTCTTCCCCGGTGATTTACGGTGCCTCCGTTGTCGTGTCTTAAATTCTGAAGTGTAAGAGGACCTCTTTTGGTGTTTCTAGGTCTATTGATTTGTGTGTAATTTAATATTTAAAAAAGTGTTACATAAAAATAAGTGTTATACTTCGGTAAGACTAGATTTCTCTTCATACAAAACAAAAAAGTTCATGTGTGCGTCCCCGTAAAAGACTCCCCCCCCAGAATTTGCTTGATGAAAACAAAAAAGTACTATATATCTTTTATTGTTGTTTGTTTGTTTTTGAAAGTAGGCTACTCTGCGGGGAGCCTGCTTCTCCCTCTCCCTCTGCTGCTCCCCCTGCTTGTGCTCTCTCTCTCTCCCTTCTCACTCTGTCACTATCTGTCTCTGTCTCTCAGATAAATAAAAAAATTTTTTTTAAAAATTAAAAAAAAAGAAAACTGTTCCCAATAGTGTGTAACATAAAGAATTAAAACATGATGCATAACCTCAAAAAGCTTGGCATTTCACTGGAGAAATAAATAAAGCCCTTATGAAAGTAACAAAATGCATGATAATGTATGAATGAGGTAGGGAGTCAAGGAAAACAGATTTAGAGGTAGGACAAAGCCTTAAGAGAATGCCTAATGCAAGAGGAATATAAACTTCAGGTAACTATTCTTTCCTTATTCTTAGGACTCTACCTGAGCACTCTGTCCCACAATAAATGCTACCACACAGCAATATAAGAATTTTTATCTGAATTTATGCTACCTTCTTACTGTCATCATAGTGGCAAATCCATGGTTTTATGATGGTCTTTAAGCTACAACTCCCCAGGACCCCAATCCTTTCTCTGTTGCTTTGTTGTGCTCTCCATCTCATTTATACAAACAAATGTGCTTTCTTTTAGCCAAGATACCAAGTGTGCCCTTGAATAATCTGGAATATCATTTGAAGCAGCCCTTAAATTTTATTAAAAATTAATTTCCAGGGGCGCCTGGGTGGCTCAATCAGTTAAGCATCCGCCTTCGGTTCAGGCCATGATCTCAGGTTCCTTAAAAAAAAAAAAAAAGAGCCAGATGGTTAATTGAGCCACCCTAGTGCCCCAAAAGTACTATATATCTTTTAGGATGTATATTAAACATGGAGTAAAATTTAAAAAAATAAGATTATCCATTTTCTTGCATTCAGTTTAGAGCCTGAATTCTACTCAGATGTTTACCTTTCAGTGTTGGTTGAGGGGAAGGGCAGGGCAGATAAAGGGCAGTGCAGGAAACAGGTAATGCTTACCCCATTTTCAATTCTTTGAAAATATATACATACCTGGGAGTGAGATTCCTAAATCTTATGATGATTTTGTTTAACTTTTTGAGGGACTGCTAAAATGTTTTCCATAATAGCTGCACCATTTAAAATTACCACCAGCAATGCACAAATGCACAAAGGTTCCAGTCTTTTCATATTCTGGCAAAAATGTGTTCTTTTCTTTTTCCTTTTTTTTTTTTCTCTTCTCTTCTTCTCTTCTCTTGTTTCTCTTCTCTTCTCTTCCCTTCTTTTCTTTTTTATAATAGCCGCCCCCCCCCTTGTCCCGTAATGGGTGTGAAGTGGTATCTCATTGTGATTTGGATTTGTATTTCCCTAATGACTAATGATGCTGAGCATCCTTTCATGTGTTTATTGACCGTGGTATATCTTCCTTAGAGAAATATCTATTCAAGTCCTTGCCCAGTTGTGAATTGAATTGTTTTTTGTTGTTGTTGAGTTGTTGGAGTTCTTTACATATTCTAGATCTTAATATCTTATCAGATGTATGATTTGCAAATATACTCCTTGAGTTGTCCTTTTACTTTTGCAGGTGTCCTTTTATGCACAAAGTTTTCAAATGTTGATGCTGTCTAATTTATTTTTTCTTTCGGTGCCTGTGCTTTCGGTGTCTTATCCAAGAAATCATCACGAGACCCAAAATTGTGAAGATTTATTTTCTATATTTTCTTCTAAAAGTTTTATAGTTTAGCTTTTAAGTTTAGGTCTTTGATTAAATTTTTGTTCATTTTTGAGTTAATTTTTGTGTATGGTATGAGGATATCCAGTGTTTCCAGCACCATTTCTTGAAAAGACTCCTCATTGAATGGTCTTGACACCCTTGTCAAAAATCAATTGATCAGGGGCGCCTGGGTTAAGCGGCTGACTCTTGATTTGGCTCAGTTTATGATCTCAGGGTGGTGAGATAGACCCCTGCATCGGGTTCCATTCTCAGCGTGGAGTCTGCTTGAGATTCTCTCTCCATGTACCCTTCCCCACCACTCACTTTCTCTCTCTAAAATAGGTAAATACAATCTTTAAAAAAAATCAATTGACCATATATGTGAGGGTTTATTTTGGGGTTCTCTGTCCTATTCCATTGGTTTATGTCTGTCCTTATGCCAGTATCTCACTCTTTTGATTACTGAAGATTTATAGAAAGTTTTGACATCAGGAAGTATGAAAATTTCTAACTTTGTTCTTGTCTTACAGACTGCTTTGGTTATTTGGGGTCCCTTGAGATGCCATATGAATTTTAAGTTGGATTTTTGCAAAAAACATCATTGGGATTTTGATAGGGATTACACTGAATCTGCACACCACTTTAGATGGTATTGTCATCTTAATATTAAATTTTCCATTCCATGACCATAAGATGTCTTTCTATTTATTTATGTCTTCTTTAATTTCCTTCTGGAGTGTTTTCTAGTTTCAGTGTACAAGTCTTTGCCTCTTTAGTTAAATTTATTCATAAGTATTTATTCTTTTGGTGCTATTATAAATGGAATTGTTTTCTTAATTTTATTTTTGGAACATTCATTGTGTATAGAAATTGAACCAATTTTTGCATGTTGATTTTGTATTCTGCAACTTTGTTGAATTCATTTATCAATTCTAACAGGTTTTTGTGTGGAATCTTTAGAGTTTTTTACATATAGAATTATATCATCTGAAAACAGATAACTTTACCTCTTCCTTTCCAATTTAGATACCTATCTCTTTTTCTTGCCTATTTGCTTTGGTGAGAACTTCCAGGACTATGTGAAGTAGAAGTGACAAAAGTGGACATACTTGTCTTGTTCCTGGTTGGGAGAAAGGCTTTCATTATTGAGTGTGATGTTAGCCCTGGGTTGGTTGTTTTGTTTTTGTTGTTGTTGTTTTGTTTTTGTATATTGCCTTTATCATGTTGAGGAAATTTCCTTTTAGAAATTGGATATCTAGAATTGAGTTTTAGAAATTGGAAAGCATTCCAAAGAACTGAGAAAGCCAATATCTTCAAGGTGGATAGAAAAAGTCTTATCGTTTTAGTAGTGTTCTCTAGTAAGTGGTATTATATCAAATCAGAGATGTTAGATGGTGCAACCCTTTGGTATAGCAATTTGGCAACACATTTAAGGGCTCTAAAACTGTTCATAACCTTGAAGCAATAATTTCATTTCTGATAAATCCATTCTAATAAATATTCTTCATTATATAAGGAGGTTTATATGAAAGAGTAGAAAGAAAAATTTCTGTATAGTATTTTATAGTTCCATGACATAATTGGGAAAGTTTAAGTAAAAGCATGGATTTATCCACAGCTGTGGAAGATTGAAGTTTAAGGTTTGTTACCAGGACAACACAGTTGTTCAGGTGCCTTCACTCTACATGCACAGCTCTTTTGTGAAATGAAATATTTTAAAAAATCACATTCTTTATCATTAGGGTTTCAATGTCACAGTGTGGTCAACATTGTTTTGGTGGCTAAGATCTTACATTAAGGAACAAAACAGGGATTTATTTAGCAAGATAGTAAAGTAGAGTAAGATAGGAGAAAATGTAATTCCAGCATTTGGTATTCTAGTTTCATTTGTATCAGGAATGCTCTAGAACATTGGTTTTGAAACAGTGACAATTTTGTCCCAAGGGACATTTCTCAACTGCAGGACCCATTTTTTAATTGTTATGACTGGGGGTGAGGGGTAGGGGTGTGTTACTGACATCTAGTGGTTAAGTCCAGGGATGCTGCTAAACATCTTAGACCAGCACAGGACAGTTTCTTTCCCACAACAAAGAATGATCTAGTCCAAATTGTCAGTAGTGCTGAGGTAGAAAAAAGAGCTCTAAAGAAAGTAGTCAGTGTGATTATACTATTACAATAATTAACTTGCAAGGATAAGGATATTAAAAGCAATAGGTAGATTTTGACTGTGCTATTGCTGTGATCACGGGGTGAAATCCCAACTGTACTGTATTTGAACCACAAAAGAAGGGAAGAGAGTCTAATATATGGATAATCATGCTAGGGACATGCTCTGTTCTCTACAAAAACATTATAATTTACACCTTATGCTAAATTATTCTAAGGATATAATAAGAAATTAGGGCAAGTATAAAATAGTTTAAGTGGGTTAGCATCCATTCCCAAATACGTCTAGGTGAAAATATGTTATCCTAAGAGGTATTTTGTTGTTGTTGTCATTTTAAGTAGGCTCCATGCCCAGTAGGGAGCCCATCATGGGGCTTGAACACATGACCTTGAGATCAAGACCTGAGCTGAGATCAAGAGACACTTAACCGACTGAGCCACCCAGGCTCCCCCATTAGAGGTATTTTTAATATCTAATGTTATTGAGCAATAGTTCATACATACAAAACAATATGTATAAGTAATTGTATACCTGTATATATTTTATACCTGTATACATGTATATAAATGTATTAAATGAATATTCTTAAGCCTACCACCCAGCTTGTGAATTAGAACATTATCAATACCATGGGCTCCTCCTGAGTTCCATCCCCCTGCTTCTCCCCAAGACATTAACCACTATATTGACTTTTATCTTTATATGCCTTAAAAATAGTGAATCATATATATATATATATATCCTTAAATTATATACCTTTTAGTTTTGCTTTACTTTTCCCAAACAAAAAAGGTATCATAATGGAGACAGTCTTTTGTGATTTCCTTTCCCACTCAACATTATCCACCTTCTCACATGCAGTTCTTATTCATTATGTTACTGTTGTTTAATACTACTTTGAGTAATTGTTACAGAATTTGTCTATTCTCCTTTTGATATACATTTGGGTTTGTTATGGGTTGAAATGGGTTCTCCCAAACTCATATTTTGAAGCCCTAACCCCCAGTGCCTCAGAATGTGACTGGATTTGGAGATAGGGCCTTTGAAGAGATGATTAAGTTAAAATGAGGCCATAGGATGGGTTCGATCCAGTCTGACTGGTGTCCTAAGAAGAGGAAATTCAGGTATGTGCAGGCACAGAGGAAGGACCATGTGGGGACACGCCAAGAAGGCAGCCATCTGCAAGCGAGAAAAGAGAGGCCTCAGAAGAAACCTAACCTGCTGACACCTTGATTTCTGCTGTCTTGCCTCTCAAACTGTAAGAAAATAAATTTCTGATGTTTAAGGCTCTCATTAGTATTTTCTTATGACAGCCCTAGCCCTAGTTTCTAGTTTTCAATATTATGAATGTGCTGCTAAAAATACTGTTGTTTCTATACATATGTATGTGAGTTTTTCTACTATACACATTGGAGTGGAACTGCTAGGTTGTGCCATATACATATCTTATGTGGCTTAAGATGATGCCAAAGAGTTTTCCATAGTGTGCATGAGAAATTCCCATAGCTCCATGGTCTTGCCAATACTTGGCTATTGTCAGACTTCTTAATTGTTGCTCTTGGATTTTTTTTTTTTTTAATTGAGCTTTCTCATTCCATTTTACCTCTTCCACTAGTTTGGAAATTATATACTTTGTTTCTTTTATTTTAATGGTTATCCTTAGAATTTACCATATAAATTTATCTAAAGTTAATCAGCATCTTTTTCTCCCAGGGTCATATAAGAGCTTTAGAACATTTGCTTCTGATGACTCTTTCCGTTTATGTGCTATTGTTGTCCAGCATTTCATTTTCTTTTTTTTTTAACCCATCAAATTAGAAATTTTTTTTTTTTACGGATAATATCTGCATCAGGTATACACACATACACACACTCACATGTTTACCAATTTCTTTGTTTCTTTGTTTCTTTATGCCTTCTTACATCTCATACTTTCCTCCTGCAGCAGGTCTTTGTTTTTCTTCTCCCTCTGACATTCTTTTAGAAGCTCCTTCAGTGAAGATGAACTGGAAATAAACTCATAGTTTTTGTTTATCTGAAAATGTCTTTATTTCAACTTTATTCTAGAAACATAGTTTTTCTGGGCCCCTGGTGGCTCAGTCGGTTAAACAACTGCCTTCGGCTCAGGTCATGATCCTGGAGTCCTGGGATCGAGTCCTGCATCGGGCTCCCTGCTCAGTGGGGAGTCTACTTCTCCCTCTGACCCTCCCCCCCTCATGCTCTCTCTCTCTCTTTCATTTTTTTTCTCTCAAATAAATAAATAAAGTCTTTAAAAAAAAAGAAAAAAAAAGCATAGTTTTTCTGAGTTCATAATTCGAGGTCCATTGTTTGTTCTTGTTAATTTTTCTATATTGTTTGGCAGTCCTCTGGCTTCCATTGTTGTGGGTGAGAAGTCTGTTGTTAGTCTAATTACTGTTATGTGGAAGTGATCTTGTCTCACTGGCTGTTTTACTAGGGTGACCTTACTCCAGGTTTGCCCAGCGCAGCCCAGCTTATGTGGCTGTTTTAAGATTATGATTAAGAATGCCCTCTTTGATTCTTTAAACATCTGTTTTAGGCAATAAATAATATGGTTACTCACTGTGGCATTCAAGGTTTTCTTTGATTCCCTTCAGTTTCACAAAATGTGTCTAGAATTAGATTTCTTTTCTTTTTTTTTAAGATTTTATTTATATATTTGGGAGGTTGAGAAAAAGCACTCACGGGTGGTGGGGAGTGGGAGAGAGAGAAGTAGACTCCCCACTGAGCAGGGAGCCCGATGCGGGGCTCGATTCCAGGACCCTGGGATCACAACCTGAGCCGAAGGCAGACATTTAAGCCACTGAGCCACCCAGGCGCCCCTGGATTTATTTTCATTCATGTCACTTGGTACATGACACATTCTTTACTTTCTTATCTCTTTTTGAAGCAGTTTGTGCTACCTCCTAACCTATCCTCACGTTTGCCAGTTCACTTTTCAGCTACTTCTAATCTGCCATTTTACCTATCCACTGAGACTTTAGTGTCAACGATTACATTACAAAATCTATTTGGTTCCTTTAAAAAATTGTTGACTCATTCTATGTTTTGTTGCTCTCTCCTTGCTCATTTTTGTCCTTTGATATCATTTGTTCCCTCTTTATTTTGTAGTCTGTGTCTGATAATTTTAGTACTACACTTCTTGGAGTTCTAAGTTTATTGTTTGTTGTATCTGGACTTTTGGTCATGGTGGCTTATTTTCTTATATGTCTGGTGATCTTGCACTGTGAGCTCAGATTTGGCTGATTTATTTTTATTTTTATTTTTGCTTTGAAGTATCTTTTATTTTTTAAATAGGGTTATTTATTTATATACAAGTATTACCTTTCTGTACTTTCAACTGATGGAATGTTTTCTTCATTAATCAAAATTATAGTGAATAAGTATTTATAAACACTTTTAAGTTAATAAATATGTATAAGTCTATTTTCTAAATTCAATTAATCAACATATAGTGTATTATTAGTTTCAGAAGTAGATTCAGTGATTCATCAGTCTTATATAATATCCAATCTCATTACATCATGTGCTCTCCTTAATGTCCACCACCCACCCCCTTTTCCAGCAACCCTCATTTTGTTTCCTATGATTAAGAGTCTCTCATGGTTTGTGTCCCTCTCTGGTTTTGTCTTATTTTAGGTTTTCCTCTCTTCCCCTATGATCCTCTATTTGTTTCTTAAATTCCACATATAAGTGAGATCATATGATAACTGTCTTTCTCTGATTGACTTATTTTGCTTAGCATAATCCCCTCTAGTTCCCTCCATGTTGTTGCAAATGGCAAGATTTCATTCTTTTGATGGCTGAGTAATATTCCATTATATATGATGGCCAAGTAATATTCCATTTTATATATATATATGTATGTGTACACACACACACACACACACACACACACACACACACCACATCTTCATTCTCCATTCATCTGTCGATGGACAGCTTGGCTCTTTCCATAGTTTGGCTATTGTGGAAGTTGCTGCTATAAACATTGGGGTGCAGGTGCCCCTTTGTATCACTACATTTGTATATTTGGAGTAAATCCCTAGTAGTCCACTTGCTGGGTCGTACGTAGCATAGCTCTATTTTCAACTTTTTGAGGAACCTCCATACTGTTTTCCAGAGTGGCTGCACCAGCTTGCATTCCCAAGATTTGGCTGATTTTAATTAGTTGAAATTACGGGGGCCTAAGCCCAGGATAATTTCTTCAGAAAGGATTTGTTTTACATTCCGGTGTGTGCCAGAAGGGGCCAATTCAGCCGCCTACAAAGCATTCAACTTAATGTGGGTCTTAGCTCTCAGACCTTGTGGTGAGCGCCAGGATTGTGGATTTTTCTATTTCTTCTTTCAGCTCTATCAGTTTTATCTTCTTGTACTTTGAACCTCTGTTCTTAAGTGTATACACATTTAGGATTGTTACGTCTTCTTGGTGAACTGACTCTTTTATAATTATGTAATGCCTGTCTGTATCCTGGGTAATATTTCTTCTTCTGAAGCCTACTTTGTCTAATATTGACATAACCACTCAACTTTCCTTTGGTCAGAGTTCACATGGTATTTATCTTTTCCTACCCTTTTACTTTGGACCTATCTATGTCTTTGTATTTAAAGTTGGTTTCTTCATCGCCAAAGGCAAGGGAAGCAAGGGCAAAAATGAACTATTAGGACTTCGTCAAGATAAAAAGCTTTTGCACAGCAAAGGAAACAGTCAACAAAACCAAAAGACAACTGACAGAATGGGAGAAGATATTTGCAAAAGATATATCCATTAAAGGGCTAGTATCCAAAATCTATAAAGAACTTATCAAACTCAACACCCAAAGAACAAATAATCCAATCAAGAAATGGGCAGAGGACATGAACAGACATTTCTGCAAAGAAGACATCCAAATGGCCAACAGACACATGAAAAAGTGCTCAACATCGCTCAGCATCAGGGAAATCCAAATCAAACCCTCTATGAGATACCACCTCACACCAGTCAGAATGGCTAAAATTAACAAGTCAGGAAATGACAGATGTTGGCGGGGATGCGGAGAAAGGGGAACCCTCCTACACTGTTGGTGGGAATGCAAGCTGGTGCAGCCACTCTGGAAAACAGTATGGAGGTTCCTCAGAAAGTTGAAAATAGGGCTACCCTATGACCCAGCAATTGCACTACTGGGTATTTACCCCAAAGATACAAATGTAGTGATCTGAAGGGGTACATGCACCCCAATGTTTATAGCAGCAATGTCCACAATAGCCAAACTATGGAAAGAGCCAAGATGTCCATCGACAGATGAATGGATAAAGAAGATGTGGTATGCAGCCATCAAAAGGAATGGGGTCTTGCCATTTGCAACGACGTGGATGGAACCAGAGGGTATTATGCAAAGTGAAATAAGTCAATCAGAGAAAGATAAGTATCATATGATCTCACTGATATGAGGAATTTGAGAAACAAGACAGAGGATCATAGAGGAAGGGAGGAAAATACGAAACAAGATGAAACCAGAGAGACAAATCATAAGAGACTCTTAATCTCAGGAAACAAACTGAGGGTTGCTGGAGTGGTGGGGGGTGGGAGGGATGGGGTAGCTGGGTGATGGGGAGGGTATGTGCTATGGTGAGCGCTGTGAATCGTGTAAGACTGATGAATCACAGACCTGTACCCCTGAAACAAACAATACATTATATGTCAAAAAAAAAAAAAAGATAATAGGAAGGGAAAAATGAAGGGGGGGATATTGGGGTTGGGGAGACGAACCATGAGAGACTATGGACTCTGAGAAACAAACTGAGGGTTTTAGAGGGGAAGGGGGTGGGGGGAAGAGTTAGCCTGGTGAAGGGTATTAAGGAGGGCCCGTATTGCATGGAGCACTGGGTGTTAGATGCAGACAATGAATCATGGAACACTGCATCAAAAACTAATGGTGTAGTATATGGTGACTAACATAACATAATAAAATAAAATTAAAAAAATCTTAAAGTTGGTTTCTTGTAGACAGCTTATAATTGAGCTTTGCTTTTTAAAATTATTCTAATCTACCTATTTGTCTTTTAAATGATTCTTATGGAGTTAATTTTATTGTATGGAGCTTATACAAGAGGGGCCTAAAATTCCCAAATTGAAAAATTTCCGAAGCACTATTGGTGTAATAATTTATTAAAAATTAGGTGAATCAAAATTACTAGATTAATCCACAAAAGTTTTAAATTTTGCCCACTATTATTTAGCACAAGTAGCTTAAAATGTTTAAGGTATACCTAGATGTTGCTGAATACATTTATCGAATGTTTACTATTTAGTCAACTCTGTATCAGGTTGCCAACCTAGTTGAAAAACAGAAAATACTCTGTTGACCTGCGTGATTTCACCCTTTCTTTCCCATTTCCTTCTGAAATGATCAGTGGAATTGGGAGTGATATAAGAAGTTTCTCCTCAGCCCAGAGCCTGCTTAGAGGATTCTCTGTGACTGGCTTTTTAATTGCCTGTGGTCATGTTTGCCCCCAGGTTTGCACGTTAATTAGAAGCAGGTTGTATTTTGAATAGCGTATTGAAGCTCGACCTGGAGGTTCTGAGTCAACATACCCATCTCACCCTCTTTCTCATGTCTGTGTTCCCATTTGATGCCGTAGTGGTACACAGCACCCGTGGGTGTTGGTATAACGGCAATAGCCACACAGGCTTTGGAGCCCAGACGGCTGATGTTAGAACCCTGTGCCTCAGCCATTGATTTGCTCTGAGACCCCTAAATAGATTCAAATTCCTAAGCATCAAATATGTAGTAGATGCTAATCTCCGACCCTTGTCCCACTAAATAATTTGAAACCCCAAGGATGATGTGAAACATATTTTTAAAGATAAAAAGGATCTTGGAAAGTTATTAGTAACTTTCCAGGAAATTTTTATTACGGAAAATTTCAAATACACTCAAAAGTAGAATAGTATAATAAATCCTCATGTTCTCATCACCCAAACAGTTTGCCAATCTCATTTTACCTACCTCCCAGATCAACTTTTTCTTTCTTTGTTTCCTGAAGCATTTCAAATCAAATCATAGATATCAGATTATGAAGCCCATAAATACTACAGTATGCAAGTAAATCTTTTTAAAATTACATCTACCAATGCTTTCTTAGTCCCACTCCCTCCTTATTAGATTAGGAAACCTAGAGGGTTAGTGACTTGCCCAAGGCCATACAATTAGCGGCAGAACTAGAGCTAGAGCTTTAGTGCTCCTAACAATCCTGTATTCCTTCCCTTAACATGTTGCTGATGAAGATTACCTACTTACCAGCTAAAAAAAAAAATGCAGTTAGATTCTCCACCAATTTCTTACCTCAGGATCACTTGGGAAATATTAAAAATGCAAATTCCTGAGCCCTTAGTCCCAGAGGATCTAATTCCTTAGGGCTGAGTTGGAGCCAGTGGTTTGCGGGAGCCAATTTATACTGGCTCTTCAGATCCAACTAATAAATTTTAAGGGATTTTAAAGTTACTAAAAATCATTAAAAATTAAATTATATAAGCTTACAATTAAGTAAATTATATTAAAAACAAAGGTAATAAATACTCAAAACTTGTTTTCTACAGACTTTACTGCACTTTACCATTATCTACGCTCTTGAGGTTATGTCCATCGCTATCTGAATGAAGGAAATACTGTGTAATGGTGTGGGGCACAAACGTCTCTCCTCAACTGCACGCTCAGCGGCAGTTTGAAATTCGCCATGTGGGACATTCATACCACGAAATTAGCAAATTTCACTCAGCGACCAGAGTTGTTGTTCTGTTTATTGTCTAGACTTCAGGAAGTGCTGGAGAAAGTGTTAATAATGCAGACTGAATTTAAGTGTGTCATGTCTATGACCATCATAAATAGTACAAAATATGAGGAAATATTAAAAAACTGTTACACAATTCAGCAAAGAAATCTCTCACATTATTAATAAATGATATTTCATTTTAGTTTTATTCATTCATGTAAATGGAAATATTAACTAATATTCATGTCCCTTGTTCATCAACTGCAACCATGGGCTGGCTATAGATAGAGTTTGGCAAAAATCAACGCATTCTGTAAGAATGAGTTAGATCATGAAATTTACAAAAACAAAATTTAAAAACATTGAATATATTATTATCTGTAAACTGTGTGTAACAATCTATTTTATCGGCAAGATATATTATGATGTATGCATAAAATGACTACATTGTTTTATTTTTTGCGTTTTTGGAGATCTAGTTTTAAACATTTTCCAGCACACCTCTGTCTGAAACACAAGAATCTACATTTAAAGGAACCTCTTAGGTATTCTTATCTTTACTAAATTTGGAGAACCAGTGTTTTAGCCATTGAACAAAAAGAGCAGGATCATTTAATTAGTCTCCAAAAGTTCTTCCTGATTCTTAACTGAAAGCAAGATACAAAATGTGTACTTTCAAATACAGAGGGCTATTTAAAGATTTTTAAATAATTCATATACAATAAACAACACATATTTGGAGTGTACAATTTGCTAAGTTTTGAGAAAACTATTACTATACTCAAGATTGTGAACGTATCATCACCCCCCAAAAGTTTTCTCATGCCCTTTTGTAATTCTTCCCTCTATCCCTGTCTGCCCAGCCCAACCTCAAGCACAACCAGTCTTCTTTCTGTCACCACAGATTACTTTGCATTTTCTAGAATTTTATATAAATGAAATCATACAGTATGTACTTTTTTTTGGCCTAGCTTCTTTCACCTGGCATAACTGTTTTGAGATTTATCTATGTTTGTGAGCGAATATTTCATCTTTATTCTGATTAGTGTTCTGTTGTATGGATATACCACAATTTCAAGAAATATGAATGAGTGCCATAATTTTTCTTCATTCAACTCTTTTTTTTTTTGTTTGGTTTTATTTTTTTTTATTTTATTTTTTTAAGATTTTATTTATTTGAGAGAGAGAGAATGAGAGACAGAGAGCACGAGAGGGAAGATGGTCAGAGGGAGAAGCAGACTCCCTGCCGAGCAGGGAGCCTGATATGCGACTCGATCCTGGGACTCCAGGATCATGACCTGAGCCGAAGGCAGTCGCTTAATCAACTGAGCCACCCAGGCGCCCTTCATTCAACTCTTGATGGACATTTGGGTTGTTTCCAGCTTTTGCCTATTACAAATAATGCTGCTATGAATATTTGTGTATTAATCTTTGGACAGGCATTTCCTTTTCTTTTTTCCTTTTTCCTTTTTTAATAAACAAGTGGAATTTGACATTTTATTTATTTTTATTTTTATTTTTTAAGAGAGGGGGAGAGAGAGATAGCATGCGCATGAGTGGGGGGAAGGGGAGAAGCAGACTGCCCCCTGAGCGGGGAGCCTGATGTGGGACTCGGTCCCAGGACCCTGAGATCGTGACCTGAGCTGGAATCAAGAGTTAGATGCTTAACCAACTGAGCCACCCAGGCACCCCGCATTTCCTTTTCTTTTGGGTAAATACCTAGGAGTGAAATGGTTGGATCATATGGGTGATATGTGTGTAACTTTTTAAAGAAACTGCCAAACTGTTTTCTGAAGTGTCAGAAGCCATTTTCTTCCTTTTTGTTTGATGGTGAAAAAACATGTGTGGTTCTGACTTTGGGTCAAGATTTTTACGTGAGCACTCCAAGCGAGACAGTGTTGCAACACAATTTGGACTATATTCTTTAAGTAATTAGTCTTTAGAGTCTTTAGTTAATGGGATTGGGAAGAAACTAGTGTATAGCAATGAACTTTGTATAGTCACTTACTTAATTTACATCATTGGTTGGTGATAAATTTGTTTGATTTTCCATTTTCCTATAGTTCTTGTTTGCACTTCTATTTCCTTTTGTGATTTTCTGAACCAGAGAACATCTTAGGAGGTATATTAAAAGGTTTAATATTTTAGATAATAAACTCATTAACTTCAGTAAACATTATGCCAAATATTACTTGATTTCAGAAAATCAGCTGAAGACAAGTAGTTACTATTTAGCACATAGGCATTGACAAAATACTCAACAGAGATAAATGTGTGCGTGTGTGTGTGTGTGTGTGTGTGTGTGTGTGTGCACAGGTATGCATGGTGTTTATTTTCCCATTCCAGAATGTTGTCTATTTCAAGACTAGTGAGACCAATTACATTTTACTCAGGCTAACTGGGGCTATGGTTCTGATTTATTTTGGTGATATGTTTGTCTCCTCTTATGGATTGTTCCTCTAAAAAGCTGCCTGGCTGGCCCCTTGATTTATCTGTCTCTGAGTGGTCCCTTTGGAGAAAGACAATCCAAAAACTAAGATTAGGTATGCTATTATTATACCAATAGGCTTTACAAACCCCCATGTCTAAAATGGCACGGCCATAGTTAATGTCCTGTGAAGTGTAACAAGAAATTCAGAACTGCAGGAGGCTTCTGCGAGGAGGTGACCACAGGGAACCCTGACTAGGAACCACTTGCTTGTGTAAGTGTGGCGACTTCTTAATCACTTCAAAATATGGTGTTATTTCCGAGTTTTTCTTAGAGTGGGTTGCTTGGTGGCAGGCTTGGAAGGGGATGAGCCTTGCCAGTGATGATTAGCTCCAGCTTTAGAGAGACTTCCCAGGAAGTTGGCTCTAGCAGCTTCTTCCTTCCCCAAAGAGGCGACATGTGCGAATCACCCAAGAGTTAATGGACAAATGCCCAGTTCTCTTTTGATGAAATTCAACTGCAGTGTGGTACTGTCAAATTATTTGCTTTCTTATTTTATCTGTGAGCACTGTATGACTCTGAAAAAAATAGAGCTGTACATACAACAATAAGCAATATTTCCCTCTCATTCCTGGACATTATTCTCCAGCACATAGCAGAAGTTATATACAGTAAATGTCTTCAAAAAGCTCTTTATCAGTGAGGGAGCAGTTTATCTCTCTCTGCCCAATCAAGATAAAAGCTCTATCTGGAGGGAAGCACTGTTTATAGATCCTGGGACTGGTAGTCTTCCAAGATGCTAGTTAAAAAAAAGAATTAGGAAAGAGAAGTATCTGTTCTGTGACAAGGAAAAGAAACAAAAAGCCTCCTCTATTTTGCTAGGTAGACATTTTTAGTCTGATTCCAGTTGTTGGCTTAATGAATTGAGAATATATCAATGACTTTGATTATCACCTCAGAGCATAAAACATGGTATCATGTGACAAAAGAATAAAGCAAATGACTGAAGAAGCAGATCCATGAGTTCAAATCTTGTTTAACTTTCCATTGTAATACCTTGTCACATTTCCTGATAACTCTAATCAGTTATTATTTCAAACGTTTGGAGAACACAAGGAGCGTAGCTGAGGAGCACTGGACTCAGGGCAGGTGGGCTAGATCCCAATTCTGGATTTACCGTGTTCTCAGAGGGGAGTGTTGGAGAGATAAGTGGTTCCCAACTTTTCTACCACAAAGAATATATTTTATAATTTTTGCCCTGTCTATGACGTTTTGAAAGATTTTTATTAATTTTCTAGACATGAGCCAGCAGTGTGTCATGGGGAAAGGAAGCTGTTCTGGGTGTGAATCCTGGCCCTCTGGCTTACTAGTGATGTGACCTTGGGAAAACCATATAACCTTTCTAAGTTTCAGGATCCTCATAGGGTGTGGCCAGTATATAAATATATATATGGGTTAGAGCAGCACCTGGAATATGATAAAAACCAAAATCTTAACAATAGTAATATTTTTGTTGTTGTTATTTGAACTAACCAGATAGAAGAATTGGTCCTTCTGAGAGTTGACCAATTGTCCCTCCCACAGTGCCCAAAGGCATTCAGCAGACATTGGTCTGAGTGATGTTTCTGTACCTATAAGAGGGTGTGGAAGTGGACAGCAGGCGTTTGGATGCAGAGATGGTACTATTTTTCAAGTGCAGAGATCTAAGCTAAATTTTGCTGGAGTTGTCAAAGTTGGAGCAGGATTCAGTTAGGGGAGAGTATTTCAGGTGGAGGAAGTGAAACTGAAAAAAGAAACCCACAAAAAAACCAAACCAAGAAGGGATCAGGGTCCAGGTTGGATAGACGGGCTTCAGAGCAGAGGTTGTTCTCAGAGGAGGACTTATATCTCTAAAAAACCAAGCCCAATCCTTAATACTGCCGGGAAAAGGAAGATGCTAAGGGGAGAGGGTGCAGCTGGTGGCAGGCAGATGCTTGCCGTGGACACAGACTGAGGGCAGCAAGACCAGTGACACCCCCTACTCCATGTTGGGGCCATGGATCCTAAATATGGTGAGGCCATATTTATTTAGGACAAACGGGGTTAAACACAGCTGGGTCTGCAGATTAAAGGGCTTGAGATCCTATAACAAAAGTGATTTTTTAATTTGTAGTCACATTATTTTTTTTTTTTAAATTTCATCTCTGGTCCATCCCTATTTGAACCAAAGATACACCATTATTAAAGGGATAATAAATTTACCTTATTGCTTGAATTACTGATATGTTTGTAATGCTAAAAGCCAATCAGGACAAGTGAGCATATAGGCACTTATGCACTGTTCCTGGTTTCTGGCTATTGTTTTCCAGGCCAAGGTTGATGATATGCTGGATACTCTGTGCACGGTGACAGGGTCACCATTCGCATCCTAGTAAGTCCTACAAAGTCATTAACAGCAAAGTGACTTGGGTCCATTGTAAAATGTCAGTGTAACCATACAGATTTTATATGATTCTAGTAGAAAACAGGGAAACTTAATATTTAGTTAGCTGATGCTGTCCCATTGTGGATATATATACCTTTTCTGTTGGGTTTTTTAAATGATTATCATGGCTCATCTACAGCTAAAGTAACTTCTTAACAAACCTAGTAGGTGCTATAGGACTTTATGCTCGTGACTGTCACCTGCCTCTTGCAGGTCTCTGGCTCCAAAGACACCTCCTGATTCTCCTGTCCCTGTCACCATTCCTTCCCAGTTTTCTTTATAGAACACCCTTTCTTGGCCGATTAATTCTAACGTTTCCCTGCATTGTGCTCTCTGCACCTTCTTTCATTTTATGTACGTTCACTAGTTGTTCTTTTCATTCTCATGTAGATGATTCTATTTTGTCTGTGGAAGACTCCCTATTCTCCCTATTCTCTCTATTATTTCTGGTCTTAGCCTCTCCTGAGTTCCAGATTGCTATTGCTGATTGATAGCCGCACCTCTCTCCTGGGGTATGCCACAAATGCCATAAGCTTAGCCATTTTTCACACTGATTTTCCTGTTGGCTTAAACCAACCATAATTCATCCCCACACCCCTACCCAGAGCCGGGGGCATGTTGACCTCCCCTGAAGGCCTCACACAGGACTTCTCAGAGGTGGGCTCTGAGTAATTAGAGTTCTTCCAGCTAGCAGGAAAGCCTGTTGATTGGGTAACTAACAGTGTCTGCTCACACACACACATTCCCATCTCATGAACATTCACATGCTAAATTCCTTCCCTGGCATTCAAAGTCCTCCATTATCTTTCTTTTTTAGATTTTTTTTTAAATTTATTTATTTGACATAGAGATAGCACAAGTAGGCAGAGCGGCAGGCAGAGGGAAAGGGAGAAGCAGGCTCCCTGCTGAGCAGGGAGCCCGATGCGGGGCTCGATCCCAGGACCTGGGATCATGACCTGAGCCGAAGGCAGCCGCTTAACCAACTGAGCCACCCAGGCGCCCCAAAGTCCTCCAACATCTTGACCGACTCAGGCCACTTTTAGACTTTTACCTTTTCCCCTAAACGTCGCCTGTGTTCTGGCCATCGTGTGCCGTCATTTTCGGACATGCGCAGTGCTTTCCCATCGCTGCTTCACTGGTCAGTGAATAATTTCTTGGCTACTCTCCTATTTTCTCTGCCCATCAAAATCCCATTCATCATTCCAGAGCTGTCTGAAAAGCTACTTCTAACATGAAGCCATCCATGGGAACCTCGGGGGTCTCTCTCTCTCTTTCCCTCCTTCGAATTCCTATTATATTGTGTTTGGTCTTTCCCACTAGATTTTGGGTTTCTGGAGGTTAAGGACTAGGCTTAATCATTTTTGTAGTTTCCATGGTGCCTGGCACACACTCACTGCCTCACTTACTGGTATTGGAGGAATAATGATTTGACTAAACCATTTTCTGGCTGTGTTTACAAGAAAGCCAAATACGTCTCATACGGCAAGGGAAGAGACCCTGGTATCATCTGGTTTGAAGGCAAAGTTTGCCCTCAGATGCACATGTGTATGCATATAAAATGAATCCCTGTGTGCACAGGTTTTAGATACATGTGAGAAAAAAAGAAAAGGAGGGGCAGCCAGGGGGCTCAGTTGGTTAAGCATCTGCCTTTGGCTCAGGTCATGATCCCAGGGTCCTGCTCAGCAGGGAACCTGCTTCTCCCTTTCCCTCTGCCCTTCCCCCCTGCTTGGGCTGGCTCACTCTCTCTCTCTCTCTCTCAAATAAATAAAATCTTTAAAAGAAAAGGAAGTATTCTTGTTTCTGAATTTGGTACAGCTTGTTTTCCACATCATCATAATTGCCGTTCTATGTCTTTTTCACTTTTGGTGCGTATCCTACTTGTGTAGGCATTTCTTATGTTTGGACCTATTTATTTAACTATACTTGCCCTTCCTGTGGCCAGGCCATATTCCTGTTCAGTGTTAATATTTTTTTAAAGATTTTTATTTATTTATTGAGAGAGATAGTGATAGAGAGAGAGCATGAGAGGGGGAGAGTCAGAGGGAGAAGCAGACTCCCTGCTGAGCAGGGAGCCCGATGTGGGACTCGATCCCGGGACTCCAGGATCATGACCTGAGCCAAAGGCAGTCGCTTAAACAACTGAGCCACCCAGGCACCCCCAGTGTTAATATTTTATATAGTAGCACTGCTGTTCTGATATCCCTGAGTACATCTTTATACGTCCTATTTTTACTGTCTGCAATAGAGATTCTTACAACAGTGTGTGTTGTTGAAACAGATTCTCTTATTAATGGAATTTATTGTCACAATGTATATTTGTAGCAGTGAAAGGGCACAGAGTGAGGCCTGGAGGTAGGACAGGACTTTGCAGATATTGACTTAAAAGATAAATGGTCTTTTTTTTTTTTAAGATTTTATTTTTTAAGTAATCTCTACACCCAATTCGAGGCTCAAACTCACAACCCTGAGATCAAGAGTTGCACATTCCAGGGACTGAGCCAGCCAGATGCCCCATTAAATGATCTATTTTTTTTTTGAAGATGCTAATAATGCTTGGAAAGAAACACAATAATAATTGAAAATAGTCTATCCATCAGGGTTAAAAAATTCAAGCCGTAGTGAAAGCCACGGAGATTTGAGTCATCCAAGCGACATGTTTGAGTATTTCCGGCTTTCAAAAAGAAAGGCATGCATAAGCCTGATCTGCACATGGGTGACTTAGTGCAACTACCGTAGAAAGAAAGGACATGGTTTTGAGCTGCTCTGTGTTTAGGTATCCGGATTTGATGTCAGGTGGATGTGGACCAGATGTGGCCAAGTCTCTGGTGCTTCCCTGCTTGGGTTTTTCTGCAGTTCCTTCTGTAACCCTTTTGTTTTCTTCTAGAGATGGGGGCGTGGCAATGCTGAGTGCACAGAAGGAAAATGGAAAAGTCAAACTGTAAAGCACCTGTGACTGAGACGGCTTTCCTGTGAGATCTGTTACACTGTGGACAGCATTACCCTGGGAACTGCCTCACTTGTCTGCCATTTGGAGAAGACAGCTTGGGAGGGGCGCCCTGAGGAGAGCAGGCCTTCTTCTAGCTCTGCTCCTGCTCTGACCCCAAGGATAACAGAGCGTGTGAGATTGAAAATATTATGAATCAACTCATTGATTTTGATGTGTATATCTAAAGATGTGAATGTAAAACATGCAAAAGAAGTGAAAATCATCCCTGATTCAGTCAACAGATTTTAATGGGGCCCCACTGTGTTTCAGTAACAGTGTTTATGGAATGAGGTCTTCAACACATGTGATTGTTTTTTTTTCTAGAAAAACAAAATTTGCCTTTTTGCATCACACATTATTTATTTTACTCATTTTAAATGAAAACGTAGTTGGAAGTATATTGCATATTTTCAAGATTTCTAAAGTAGACTCTAGAATATAATTAGATCCTATCTCAATGACTCACCACTCACAGTAGCGCCATCTGGCCAGTCTTTAGGCTTTGAGTACAGCACACCTCTCCCATCTAATGAGCTACCTCTGACTACACAGCACATTTGCTGTGATCTAAGAAATCAGATAACCCTGATTATTAGAGCTATTTAAAGTAAGAGTCAACACGGCTTGAGTGACTGCGGGAGAGCTTCTCTTAGAAAGTAAAGTAATTGAGTTTTAATGAATAAGCTTTACAACTGCTCTTTCAGCTCCTGGATGGCTCTGGGTCAAGGTTCTCAAGGTTCCTGGTGAGGTTAAGTCTGACCTTGAACTTGAAATATTTTTGTACTTAAAATTTAATATTTATGCAGTATATATTTAAAACAAATTACATATTATATATATTTTTTGCATTTTATAAATGTAAAAGTTTGACATCTTATGTATTAGAATATGTTTTTATATGGACTAATTTTTCCCTCAAGGGGATAACATCAGTCCAGCATCATAACCTTACTTATCTACAGAACTTTCTATATATTTCTGTATTGTAACCACATTACTAGCACAATATGAAGGTGGAAGTGCCTTTATAATATGCTTGGAAATTCCAGCAACATATTCTGATTCCTAAATCATTATGCTTATGAAAATGTTTACATAAGAATACTGCAGCTCAAAGCTAAAATCCATGCAGAAAACCTTTTTTAAAATTCAGCCTTATAAATTGGTTTTTAACATCTAGGTCTGGCGTTCAACCTATTTATTCTGGTCAATTGGTCTTTGAAGTCTAAAGGAACCCCTCTTTCTACTGGTAACAATTCTGTGAGGTGTCATTATAGGATGGGAGCCAGAGAGGCAAGCTGGTTGACCTTTTCCCTCATTCAGTGCTTTCTGCTAATGACGAAGACTAAGGGTGACTGACTGACCCTGCTTCATAACAGTGACTCCCCCAAAAGCCCCTTCATAATAATTGAAATATTTACTTTTCTAGTATTTCCAGAAAAATGTATTTTTAAATTATTTATTTTTTTAAAGATTTATTTGAGAGAGAGAGAGAGCACCCACAGGAGGGTAGGGGGGAAGAGAGAGAGGGAGAATCCTAAGCAGACTCCCCTCTGAACATGGAGCCTGACCCTGGGCTCCCTCCCACAACCCTGAGATCACAACCCGAGCCAAAATCACAAGTTGGACGCCCAACCAATGAGCCACATGGCGCCCCCAGAAAAATGTATCTTTTCTCACACTATGCTCTTAATTTTGTAGTTTTATCACTTTTCAACTACCTTATTTTTTCATCGTCTAATTATTGTCAGGATGTACCTAGAGGCATCAAACCTTAGCTAGCATTGGCCTGATGACTTTTGATATATAGACATATACTGATACATATTGATACGTATATTGCTGTGCTGATATATTTGGAAAACCTCTTCAGGTACCTTTACAAGTAAGTTTTGTGCCCCTAAAGGAAATGTAATTAATCCTGAAGTGATTTCCCTCTCTTCTAGATGACAGCACTTCTCTGGGAGAAGTTGCTTCTTCCTCCCTTCCCAACCCAGTCCATGCAAACCTAGAATCTGAGCCTATGAGTGTGCCAGCATAGCAACCCTTACTCAAATCTTTGGCCCATCTTCCAAACCAGATTCCTCCCTTAAGCCCTATTATATAGAGATTCTGGAGCCATCACTGAACAGAGAGATGGAAGAAAAGGAGGAAAGAAAATCGATGCTTTAACAACCCGCCTATCAATATGTGAAGGTGTGGGAATGTGTTCGTGACATCTGGAAAGGCTCTGAAGGGGTTACTTGATTACCCAGAGGGCTTGATTGTGCAGGCTCTGACCTTTGCACAACTCACCACTAACTGTAACCTCCATGTGGCCCCTCCATCTGCACATTGGGGGTTGTCATATGATTTGCCTCATGAGGTTGCTGTGAGAACAGTGTATGGAGGAGGCTTGGCCAATGACTTGTACCTACATATATGTGGATGCTAGATTAACCATTTATTTATGACTTCATAACCTTGCCACATTTTGGGGGCAGTAACAAGACAGACACTGTATTTTTCATTCATTTGATACATACCTGCTTCTTCTTCTTTCTGAAATCCCAGTTGAATTACTGTGGGGGCCTTATGTCACAAGGGTGATTAGCCCACTCAGGGGTGTGGGGTGGGTACAGAGCCACCTAAAGTCCCAGGGCAGCATGCATTGGAAGAAGGATGAGCCTGGTGTGTTAGGGAGTCCTAGTAGGAAGCAAGGCTTGCTTCAGGGATGCTTCCTGTAGGTAAGTAAGTGCTTGCTGGTTGCTTGAGGACTGCCTATTGCCTCCAGGACCACTACCCTGTGCCCACATAAAGTCTGATGCCTGGAAACCTCCCATTATGGGGGCTTTGAGCCTTCTGCTGGTCAGGTAGTGGAAGGAGCACTGCACCAGGAGTCCTAGGACTGGTTTCTAGCTCTGGTTCTTCTATGGCTCAGCCAGGGGGACTCTGCAAGTTGCATCTGTAAATGGAGAGATCACCTCTTTCAGCTGATTCCTCCTGAGTCTCCTCCATTGTACTGAGAATTGGGGAACATAATGCCCCCAAAATCCCTCTCCCCAGAGAAGTGCTGGAACACTTACAAATAAAATGCACCTCTGGCCCCAGAGGGTGTGTGCATGTGCGTGTGCGTGTGCGTGAGGGTCTTTCATTACTCAATAGCCCACTTGCTGACTTCCATCCTTGTCCGCCTTCCCCTCCCAGGCCTCTCAGTGGCCATCAGAATCACTTCTCCACAGTGGTGGAGTCTCAGAGCCAAAGGGTTTCTGACCTTCGCTGTCAATAAAGGTTCTCTAGTGAAGATGTTATAACTGACCGGGGCCGCAAAGACACCGACTACAGTATTAATGCTCCGAAGTCCAATTTACAAAGTTTTGGTAAGTCAGCCGGCCCAGGGAGGGGAGGGCAGCCCAGTGATGGCAAGGGAAACAGAGGGAGGGGCGTGGGCAACTCTGTCCAGAAAGAGGGAGGACCACAAACTTGTCGAAGGACACCTGACCGCCCTTCCCCTGGGGTACCGGCCGCGCCTCAGTGGCCGGGTCCCTTCCCTCAACTTCTCCAGACCTCAGTGCCAGTCACCTGCAGGGGACCCCCGGTGTCCAGCGTGCCCCCTGCAGAGAGGGGCCAGGCTCCCGCCAGGGCGCCCCTCTCCGACGGGGCGGAGGGTCGCACTGCAGAGGGACGGCGAGGGAAGCGGGTGGGCGCAGCCAAGCGCGACCCCCGCCGGGCGGCTGCAGCGCGGGCTCACGGCCCGCGGGCTTCCACCCCGCGGCGGGGCGCTGGGGCTTGGCGGAGGTTCAGCCCGCCCGCCGCTGCCGCCGCCGCCGCCACCGCCGCCGCTCCCCGCCCCCCGGGTCCCTGGAGGCTCCGCGGCTGCCGGAGCGGGAGGTGGAGCCGAGCCCGCGGCAGCCGCGCAGGAGGGAAAGTTCGGCGGCGGCGGGAGCAGCGGGGGCCGGCCGGGCAGCCCGGAGGGCGCCTCAGGGTGAGTCGGGTCCCCTGCTGGGGCCGCCGGGTGTGGCGCGCCGCGCGGGGGCGTCGGTGCGGCTCGCGGGTCCGCGCAGCTCCGCGCGGCTTTCTCGCACTGCCCAGCCCGCGACCCCGGGGCGGCTGGTGCCGCGGGGGAGACTGTGCCGCGCCCCGCCTCCCGCCGTCCGCCGGCCGCGGGGGTGCGGGGGGTGGGGGTGGGGGGCTGCGGGCGCCGGCGGGGGAGAGGGCTTGGCGCGGCGGCGGGGGCTGGGGCCAGGGCGGCTCGGCCCGGCGGAGGGCGCGGCGCCTTCAGGTGGACGCGCGAGGACGAGAAACTGGCCGCCAGGAAGGGTCGGCGGCCGCTGCGCGCCGGCGGTCACTTCGGCTTTGCCACCCTTTCTCGTGGCCTTTGACTGTTTAATTGCTTTCTCCAACACGTACTGAAAAAGTAGCCTCACACGTGCCCGCGGGACTACTTTGCTGGCATTGGTGTATTATTTTTGCTGGGCTGGAGAGGGTGGAGGGGGCGTGCCGAGGGCGGCCGGTGGGCAGCGTGCTCGCCTGCTTTGGAGCGGGGCCGGGGGGATTGTGTCCGAGGTTCAGCGCGGTCCGCAGGGCGCCCTCCGAGCAAGAGTTTTGTGCTGTCAGTGGAGAGAAGCCTTTCTTTCGAGGGCATAGTCTGGGGGTGAGGGTTTTGAAGCGCCGGGAGGAGGAGGAAAGCTGTACAAAGAGAAGGCGAAGTTGTTGTTTCCGCGACACTTCCTGCACCTGCACTACCGTCAGTGATTTTGAAGTTATCTTTCCATCGACGTGCGGAGAAAGAGAGATGGGAGAGGAAGAGATTTTTAACAGCACTGTACATGCCCGAACAGTGAGGCTTGGGAAACACGAATAAATGAGAGACTGACTCCTTGGAGTAGTTTTTACTTAAATGTCGTTAGATAGGTCTAGATGATATAATTAACTGCTCTCACATCTTTTTACTAGAAATTTAAATTTAATTCTACCGGATTTCTTGGATTTTGTTAACATTGTTCATACGAGGCAGTCATAATTCTTGTAGTATTACTTGCACCGTGAGCGTTAATAAGCCCTGGGCAGTGCTGTCATGTTGCTAATTGGAAGGAGAAAAGTCTTTCAAACTTGGAAATAGAAGCATATAGGAAAAAAAACAAAGCCTTAGTCATAAATAGTGCCTCGAACACGTGTAATAGTGCTTAATTCTCTGTGTTCCCAGAGAATGTCAGTTCCTGGAAAGCAAGAGATGGGCCATACCTAAATATTTAATAATTCCTCTGCATTGAATTACCATACTATATGTTCTCTAAATTATACAGTATTGAAAGGCTTTAATTCTGTTCATCTTTGTGTTCCAAATCTCGTATGTCTGCTGGCAAGCTGTATTAATGGGGTTCAAAGGAAAATCTCAAACTTTGGGATTCACCAGTTTACAGTGAAGCAAACGTTTGCTTTGCCATCCCAGGTACCTGGGCTCCAAGCAGCCTCTCCAGTTTATCAAATGTATAACCTTGGGCAAGTCACTTACCCTTTCCCAGAGATAGTCTCCTATTTCGTAAAATGCCAATAATATTCCTCACCTTATGGAGGTATTAGGCAGAATGAAATAACATTTAGGAACTTATCCTAGTGCTTGGAGCACGCTAAGTACTTCGTAAATGTTGTCTCTTGCCTTTGTCTTCCTTTATTTTCAGGAATCCTCAACTCTGGAATGTTTCAACATTTTTTTTTTTTAATTTAAAAATCCTGTGACATTTTATTTTCCACTCGTTCATTCATTCAACCTCATTTTGTTGATGAACCTCAGATGCTGCCCTGTATATACTGAAAGTGAGGAGCTGACCCTTCGACGGTGGGGGTGGGCAATACTTCAGGTTTTTCCTGTTGGTAAGAACCCATCACAAGGTCATAAGATGGTGAATCGTACTTCCCAGTTTCCCTATCTCTGTCCTTAACTAATATGATTACGTTGAAAAGAAATAACAGGAGGCTCTATGAGGGTGCTCATCTCTCCTCTTTACCCCGCCTCCATGCCCAGCTCAGTGCCTAGCAGCATGTAAGGGCTTCATAAGTATTCGTTGATTTAAATGGAGAATGTAATGAAATTATTCTTCAGGTCCCATCCTTTATATATATATAAATTCCTGATGAAAGGACCTTGGGATTCCAAATGATGGCCCTACTATAGATTAGGGCTAATAGAGGTTATTAAAGAAGCAAAGCTCAGGTAGACTTTATTACCTATTGATTTTGCCCTCATGATAAAGCAGTCTTAGAAAATGTATAAAGCCAAGTTGGAGCAGCAGCTTCACCACTAGGGGCCTCCTCTGCATAGTGTATCACCCTGGACTGGCATTTATGGCCATTATGCCATCCTTTAAGGTAGCAAAGGAATTAAACTTCCTCGGTCCTTGACATGGAATACTTTATTACAAAAGGGCAACCCTGTGTGAAAAGCATTACCAAAGGCCTAAAAATAAATGAAAGCCATCTTAAATGATGGATTCGGTACCGTTTTAGAATCACTTCAGAGGTTTAAAGGAGATTTAAGGATGGGCTTTTTAATTTGCACATCCTTATATTCAAATATATGATTTTTTAAAAAACTAATAAGGCAAATATATGATTTTGTTATAGTATCTTCAGGTTTTTAGGTATATACATCTTTGGTGAAGCTTATTTTTTATGTTTTAACGTGTTTAAAATTGCTTTATTTCCTAAATAGGTATTTGTACCACTAACAATAATACAAGTTGTTTCTCAAGGAATGTTATCCTGGTAGCAGAAGCTTCTGGTGTCCCTCCCTCCCTCCCTCCCTCTCTCTCTCTTTCTCTTTCTTTTAAAAGAGGGCCACATTAAATTCCAGCTTTAAGAAATATGTGTCATTGCATTCCAAGATGTGTCACTGAAAGGCACTTTTCTTCTGTGAGTTTTTTTAAAAGAGCTCTTATTTCAAAATTCTAATTTTAATGAAGTTAGTCATTGGGACTCTTGAACAACTCAAAGGTGTGTTGGTGTTTTTGTCAGATGTAATTTGCTATTTGGTGGAAAAATTACTGACAATATATGTAAGCACACATTATTACTGAAAATATTGCCATATTGTTTACAAATGAATAAGAGAAAATTCCAGGTTTTCTGTGAAATTTAATTATAGTGGCAAACTAAACACCATCAGTCTTTAAAGTAAAATTAACAACAGTCAGAAAAGAGTTCAGAGCATTGCATTGTAGGCCCAAATTCTTATCCCAAGGGATTTTTTTCTCTTGGCAGAATGCCTCTGAGTTCAGAAAATGATCAGGCATCCAATTCTGATTTTTACATGGTGGGATTTTAAAACACGGCAATCTGTTTTTCACTGTTTTTCTTCCACGGTCTAGATTTGGACTCTTTAGGGAACTGAGTAAGAGGAATAACTTTTGTGTAAAGGTCAGAGATAATTTTTGTTATGACTTTTCTTTGATTAAGTGAAAGATGTTTGGATTATTTTTAGGATTCTGAGCATATAAAAAAGTTAAAACAGATCCTGTCTGCATAAACTGATGCTTCTCTGGAACTGGAAGAGTATTGTTTTCACCCTCATACATCCAGCCTGTAAGGGTGTGGTGTCCCCCTGTCTCTCCTTCCCGGGCTGATGCTAGGTCTAAGCCACCATGAGAGGTATAGAGCTATGTCCAGGATGAGGGGTTTTAGTTTGGGCAAGAGCCCCTGAGCTGACCGAGATTATAGATGCTTGAGGTGGCAGGAAATGAATGTCTTTATACCTGGGAGTCATTTTTAGGAAACTTCGTTGGGGAGGTGCCTCCTGGAGGGACAGAAATGGTAACTGTTTGCTAGAGTTTGCAGTGGAGTGTTTGGAACCTATCACTTAGTGAAACATTACCTTGCCACACAGATAATTTTTGTTGTTGTTTTTAGACGGTGCAAAATGTAACATTTGGTTATCCGGGGGTCAAGGATGATACTTCGTTTCATTATCACACAGACAGGTGTTTGAGTTGATGTAGGAAGAGGGAAGCAGGAGGTGGGGAGGAGGTGGATGGGAATTGTCTATTTCTACCCAACACCAGGGCCTGCCTTATTTTCATGTTCCCATGTGGCACATGGCTGTGCAGCTTAATAATACGTGTTGTTCGCTGGTGACTTGGGGTTTACTCATCTATTCTGTTAATGCAATTACTGAAATGATGGTCTTCGACTTGGGTCCTGGGTACTCTCAAAAGTAACTTTCTACTTCTGTCTCCCATTTGTTAGAAATTTGCCAAATTTAATGCATCAGTTAATGCATGTAAACAGAGCTGCTGCCAGCCCACGGGGTGCCCCTTTGTGGTGGACCACCCCATGCCAGGGTACATGGCACGGTAAACTGAGAGTGGACTGGACTTCAGCCCCACTCACCTCCTGCTGGGCGCTCTTGTGTGGCATCAGCTACGCAACTGTGTGTGATGCTCTTGTCTGGGAAAGTGGTTAGAACAGTGCCTGGCACATAGTAAATATCACTGTTGGTTGTTATTGTTACTATTTTTGTATTACTGATGGTATTGCTTTCAGGGTAGATCATTTTTACCACAATAATCTGGAACAGATGATTCAGGTGAATTTAGTGCTTGTAATAACATTTGCGAAGGTGATTAATTTCAGGTTTCTTGTCGCACTTCCATTATAGTTCTCCTCAGGTGATAAAAATGGCTAACACTCAGGGCCACTTACCCACATAGCAGCTGCTCTGCTAAGTGTGGGCCGTGAGTCATTCAGTGAATCAGCACAACTACCTCAGGAAGCATGCGCTATTAGTATTTGCAGTTTACAGATGAGAAGACTAAGGTTTAGAGGGTGTCTTACCTGCCCCGGGTCAGTTTGTGGGTTCTGTGCCTGAGCCTTGAGTTCCCATCTGCCACACCTGGCTCTACGACTTGAGCTCATAACCTCTGTGCCATCTTTGAGGATGCGGAGAAAGGGGCGCCCTCTTGCCCTGTTGGTGGGAATGCAAACTGGTGCAGCCACTCTGGGAAACAGTATGGAGGTTCCTCTAAAAGTTGAAAATAGAGCTACCCTACGATCCAGCAATCACGCTACTAGGTATTGACCCAAATACAAAAATACTAATTCAAAGGGCTATATGCACCTCAATATTTATAGCAGCATTATCCACAACAGCCAAATTATGGAAACAGCCCAAGTGTCCATCGATTGATGAATGGATAAAGAAGATGTGTGTGTGTGTGTGCGCGCATGCACGATAATGGAATATCACTCAACTATAAAAAAGAATGAAATCTTGCCATTCAAATTTGCCATGACATGGATGGAGCTAGAGAGTATTATGCTAAGTGAAATAAGTCAGTCAGAGAAAGACAAATACCATACCATGGAATTTAAGAAACAAAACAAATGAGCAAAGGGAAAAAAAGATAGGTAAACCAGGAAACAGACTCTTAACTCTAGAGAACACACTGCTGGTTACCAGAGGCGAGATGGGTGGGGGGATGGATGAGAAAGGTGATGGGGAATAAGGAGGAGAGTACTTGCTGAGATGAGCACAGGGTGACGTATGGAAGTGTTGAATCACCATATTGTACACCTGAAACTAATATTACACCGTATGTTAACTGGAATTTAAATAAAAACTTAAAAAAACCCTCTGTGCCATCTTTTCTGGCATGAGTACTCACTGCCTTGGCAGTCCAGAAAACATGTTAGTATTCCAAGGGTTAGCAAAACATGAAAACTTTTTCCTTAGATTATTGTATTTATATCCATTTTTGGACATGATGGAGCAAGATGACAAATGAATTTTTATCAGGAAGTCTGCTTCAGCATTTTTTTATTTATAGATTTTTGTGTGTAGCTTTTTCAAGTAGCTCAAAATACAATACAATGTGGTACAACTTATTTCTGTACAACATTTAACTTCCTATCAAGGCACTTTGCAGGCTTGTTATAAGCAGAATATATGAATAAAATCAAGTGTGTGGGTTGCAGAATATTAAGGTGTGAAGGCGGAATCCACCATTCATGCATTCATTCAACACATATTCATTATTCGCTCCTTAGGCAGTCTGCTGGACACTACAAAAATGGCAGGTTGGGAAGACAGCTTGGAAGGCAGTGGAGAGGAAAGCCCAGGGAGCTAGGCAGTCCTGGGGTTTGAATCCCAGCTCCGCCACTGACTCACTGGGGTGCCTGCTCCCATCATTGAACATCTCTACGGGCTTAGTGTCTTTGTGTGCGTGATGGGGGTAATCATACCTTATAGGCTGTTGCAAGAATTAAGGGAGTTGTGAAGGGAAGGAGCCAAGCCACCAGAGGTGGTAGGTGCTACGGATAGCGGTGTTCTTTCTCTTCTTTTCTTTTTTAAAGATTTATTTATTTATTTGAGAAAGAGAGACAGAGAGCACGTTAGTGAGCGGGCAAGCAGGGGGGAGGGGCAGAGGGGAAGCAGACTCCCCACTGAGCGGGGAGCCCGGTTGCAGGGCTTAATCCCAGGACCCTGAGATCGTGACCTGAGCTGAGATCAAGAGTCGGATGCTTAACCTACTAAGCCACCCAGGCACCCCTTTCCCCTTCTTCTTTCTTATCTGTCTCTTTTCATTCTTTCCCATTCGCTCCTCCTGCCACCCCCATTGGGGGGGGGGCATGGTAGAGATAAAAATATCTAAAAAGAAAAAGAAGAAAAAATATCTAAATTTAAGGTAGACTGTGATGAATTCATTTAAAATGTTCCTTTCTGCTTCTCCCTCTTGGGACCTGGGACAGACCTGGTGTTGGGTCATTTGTGAGCTGGTGCTGGTGTATGGTTCCTATCACACTGGGTTGCTACCCAGGCTGGCCAGAAGAGGATGAATCCCAGAAGGCAAAGGCAGCTTGGAGCCCAAGATAGGTGCCTATGATGTAGAATAAGGTTGGGGTCCAAGGTATGAGCGTGAGGCTCTTTTGGGGAGGAGCTGAGAACTCAGGTCTCATGAAAATTAGAACAAGCCAGAAGTGAAATTGGAGGTGGGCTGAGTAGAAAGGGTTTGGGATCTAGGTGGAAAGCAAGGCATGAACATGAGCAGCTTGTTCTTGAGAGGCACAAAGTTGAGTCATGTGGCTCAGATGTGCGCTCTTGGCTAGCTGGGCTCTGCTGAAGAGCTAGGAGGAGGTCTGTAGCTCTCTGTGTCCCCAGGTTGGTGCATTGCCTATTATATGCTTCTAGCTCCTTGGTCTCCTACTGCAGGGTTTTTCCAAAAGCAGTGCATCCTCTTTTAGCAAGGAGCTAAGTCAAAATTATTAGTTGTTGCCAGTTCCCCTCTAGATCTTCAAGAGGTAGCTGGAATCACAGAAAAACAAGCCTTTATTTTTGTGGTTCCAGTTGGAGATGTGGTTACATACACCCAGATCCGTTTCATAGGAAGGCAGGGAGCCAGGTGCACAGGGCCCAGTATAGAATCGTGCTTGCATTTCTGTAGAGTGGCTGTGTTGTAAGATCAGGGAATGTTTTTAGAGAGATGTTCCTAGTGGTTTTATGATAATGAGCCACCTTGTTTGGTGTCCAGGGTAGATGCTCTGTGCAGTAGGGAGGGAATGTGGGTTTTACAAAATCATTACAGTTCGGGACTGTGTACCTCAGCCAGGGGCAGGAGGCCTTGACTCATTATTTATTATGCGTTGGCACAGAGGCATAAACCAGCCCTTCTGTGAATAAGCAAACAGAACCTGCCCAGGTGCAAGAGGAGCTTGATTCAGGGTTTTTAAAAAATGCAAAACATTTAAAAACAGTATCGAATTGGGGAACAGCCTGTTTAAAGCAAGTTACTGTAATTTTCAAAAGCCCATTTTTGAGAATTAGTGAAGTGTATTGAAATGAACAAGCAGACTTAAAAACAACAACAGCAACAACAGAAGGATAGCTTAGTGGGAAGAAGAATAGTCCTTGAAATGAAATCCAAGTTAGTTCATATGGTTCTTGGGAAGATCAGGGGAATGAAGGTGTGTGCTGAGCACTCCAAGTGAGAAAGTACAGAACCGTGGACTGAATGAGGAAGCAGCACCTTGGCGAATGGGGTTGGCAGTTGGAGTCCATTCACCCAGCTTCGTTGCTCCATTCTTTCTTCACTGTGTGATCTTGGGCAAGTTCCTTAATTCCTTAGATCCTAGTTTTCTCATCTGTAAAACGAGGGTAATAGTTCTTATCATATTGGACGGTCTGCTGATTGATTTAGATAATGTATGTAAACCAATTAGCATATGGTAAATAATGCCCATCAGTTGTTATTACTACAAAGACACACAGGGAGGAAGCATGGAAGAGAAAACAAGGATCAAGGAGTATTTAGAAGACTAGGAAGAGCATTCTCTATCTGTCCTGGACCTTGAGTTTTCTAATTCTACTCTTGAATAGTTTTAATGTCTTAAGTTCTAGATGATTTTAATCATATATGTCTTGAACACCCACCGTGTATATGTCACTATGATAAGATGCTTGGGTATGGGCACTAATCCCAGAAAACCACCTTTGGTATGCTTATGTAACTTCCAATTTTATTTTTTGTTTATTTTTAATTTTTAAAGGTTTTATTTATTTGAGAAATAGAGTGAGCAAGAGAGAGACCACATGAGCAGGGGGAGAGGGAGAAGCAGGTTCCCCTGCTGAGCAAGGAGCCCGATGCGGGGCTCGATCCCAGGACCCTGGGATCATGACCTGAGCCGAAGGCAGCCGCTTAACAACTGAGCCACCCAGGTGCCCCAATAACTTCCAGTTTTATACTGAGAGGAACAAGGTGGTAGCTGGAACTTATTGTTAAATAATGAATTCCTGCTGTCCCTTGGCTACTTTAATTAGCTGTCCAAAGGAGAGTAGCTGTCCTTTTCTTATTTACCAGCCACTCTATACATAAATGGATAGGAAATAAATACTTCTTCTTTGGCCACTGTAGATGTAAATAACTCAAAATACCCAGGATGCTTTTGAATATCTTATTTGCATAAAAATAAGATTTATTTAAATACCTCTGTGGCTACATAATGAGGAACCAGGGGAGGAGACTTGTGTTCTGGGGGGGATTTCTTTGGAGGTACCTATGACCTGTCAGCTCTGGCTTCCACCTAAAGCATGTTCTTTGGTGGGAGATTCCTTTTGTTTTTTTCACTAAACTCATGGTGCATAGATTTCCTGGGCCTGAATAACAGGAGTGAGGTCAGTTTGAAGAGTATGTGTATATCTCTCCTCCAGATGGAGGTGTCGACAAGTTGCTACAGAAGGAGACTAGATTGGTGGAGGAAGGATCACGGAGCTGACTCTGTGGCCACGAACACATTCTTAATCCCTAAAGTAGGAATTTAATCATTGAGACTCAGGGACCATTTGAATGAAAAGCACTGAAATTTATGGACTGTGAATCGATTCATCAATCCAAATGGAGGTCAAAGCCAAAATCTGAGCATAAAGCTAGTAACTCCGTTGGATTAAGTAAGCTGATTCAACATCTTGGGTCTTGAGTTGTCTCAAAACTTGTTTTTATTTGAAGGGAGTATATTGTTCACTTCAGTAATTAAAAATCTTGAGGATGTTTTCCATGAGTATCCTTTGGGAATATAGGAAAATTTATCCAGCTTCACTGGAATTATTTTTTGTCTTCCTCTGAGAATGAGTCTGGACTAAAACCTGGGTCATTATTAGGGTGGATAACAGAGACCATGAGAATACTTCTTTAGACCCTTTGTGCAGGGCAGGTGTCTTCAGGTTCATGTTCTGGGGGAAATGAGGTAGGAGTAGTTGTAGGAACTATAAGCTTTTTGGATTCTCTCCCACTCAAGACAGTGATCCCAGGAACTGACTGTAGAAATGAATTGCTCACTGACTACCTGGACTGTGCTTTCTTTTCCATCCTTTCAAAATGGTGAATTTTACTGATGGCTAAAGGGTGACCAGTGAGTATTTATATTTTCCACCAGCATGGGCAGGTGGGAGGTGGGTGCTGGTCCTTTATAGAACCTTCTGGTTGCTGGAAGGCATGAGGAGGTGCCTGACTTGTGGTGATGGTCCAGCTTAGGGTGAAGATGCATGGGAGACACCTGTTTCTCTAGATTCCTTTCCCTGGTCTTCATAAGTGACTGTTTGATTATTCTTGGGGCAAATATCATGCCAGTGTGAAATGGACAGGTATTACTGCTGCTTCTAATCACTTAGGAATGAGGGTTAGAGAATGAATGGAGAAGCTTTGAATAAAGATGGCCATGTTTATTTATTTTATCTAGATGAACTGGAAATCTTTCAAATGGCAATATTGCATATTTGAAAGGGACACATGGGCTCTGGAGGATTTGTAGACTTCATTTAATAGTCTTGTTCATGACTTGCTGGAGTTAGAAGTCAAGGGGGAATCATTGGTTGGCAAAAATACATCAACAAGAATAGTGTCATCTCTGAGATCATTTGGTCTAACATCAGTATTTTGCAGAAATAATAGCACATTAGAGATCATTTAGACTATCTCTGTGTTTTGCAGATGAACAGAAAGATGCCCAGAGAGGCAAAGTGCCTTGTCTATGATGATCCAGCTACTTAGTTGAATTCCATTGTTAGGAATGGAACTCAGGTACATTGTTTCCATCATGCATCATCATTAGGCACCATGGCTAGCTGGCTGGTAATTTTAGGTGCCCCTACAACGATGCTGCTTAAATACCTGCCCATTATCAGGTTGTTTAGAATCTGGGTATGGCAGTCCTACGGTGTGCTTGGCACTGTGCTCAGGGCTAGAGATGCATCGATGAAAAGACAGGGGTTTCTGACGTCAGGGAGCTCACAGTAGATTTAAATACAAAGAAGGGAATGTATCATCAAGCTACAGCTTAATGACTCGCAGAACATCTTCCCTGGGGATAGTAAGCTTTCAGTGCCCACTTCAAGGCCAAGGGGATTGGTTTTTATTTCCTGTTGACTTGACAACATCAGAAATGGAAATCACAGCAATAAGCTTTGTGAATCCAATTGAGTTTAAATGCGCTCAGCTTCATCTGTACATATCCAGCTAGTGGATTAAAATTTGAAATCTTTTGTTCTCTGCGCTTCAAATCCATGCTCTTTCTGGAAAGATTTGGTAAGAATAGTTCTGGAGGGTTTTGTTTGGGGACACAAATAAAAAATGGCATTGTTTGTGCCAAAGAGAGGTAAGATGTGGATATGGGTATCATTGCCACTAAGTCGGGGGTTGAAAAATTGGTTTTTCAATTAAAATGAGGCCCATTTTATCCTGGGAGAGCAGAAATGGCAGAAGGTTAGGAAGAAATCCACTCTGTGCTAAACACTATTTGAAGCACTTTATTTGTGGAATTTTTTTTTAAACCCATGCAATATTATTTGAGGAACTGAGATTTATATTGATGAACTACCTCGGCTGGGTCAGATGCCTATGACAGGCAGAACCAGCATTTGAACGTAGATCTATTTGCCATGAAAGCTCCTCCTTGCAGGACTGTCACCGTACCTCCACGGGTACCAGGCATTACATGGTGGTGGGCACTGTCGTTGCTTCTCTGTCCTCCTTGGATGAGTCTGTAGACTCCTGGAGCACAGGGATGGCACTTGACACAGGTTTTCAATATATTCCAAGGAATGTGTAGCACAGTGTGTAGGCACGGAGAGCTCTTCTGTGACTTGCATGGAACGGACAA
The DNA here is from genome assembly GCF_037043125.1 of Eumetopias jubatus. Classification (NCBI taxonomy): domain Eukaryota; kingdom Metazoa; phylum Chordata; class Mammalia; order Carnivora; family Otariidae; genus Eumetopias; species Eumetopias jubatus. Next base: position 39,976,156 of record NW_028274808.1, read on the forward strand.
ATGCAGCCATTTAAAAGTCAACAGGCTTAGTAAGCAAGTGGGTTCATGAATGGGCAAGTTGCCTTCTACGATCTTTGTGTTTGCATGCAAAGCTGGCCTTAGAGAAACCGAACAGATAACCCACCCTTAGAAATCTCTTGCTATGATTTGCAGTTCATAAGTATGCCTGTTTTTAACTATGTTCCTGTGTATTGTTTTCTTACAAGCTACCTATAAACAAATTATGTATTCATAATCTTGTGGCAGGCTGCGTGGATTTAATAGAGTCAGGATAGCTTCCAACACATTAAGTGTTCTTGAACATAATAAAAAGGAGGACTAATTATCTAACTGAAAAGATTATAACAGAGATGTTGGACATCTTGACTCAGTGGGATTTTTGACGGCAGCAAGAGCGGTTAGGAAAAGACAGCTTTGAGAAACAGCAAAGATGAGTTTTTTTGAACCCAGTTACTTTATTAAATCTATGGTGTGGGTGTACCTATAAGCAAGAGGACAGATCTAAATAATGCATAGAGTGTCTGGGGTTGGAGTGGTAATTTGAAAGTACGTGGTTGGTGTTCACAGTTGGAGCCTGTGAGATTTTACATTTAATGATTATACCTTTCCTGGAGCCATCTGTCTCTCTCTTTAATAAGCAATATTCCTTATCAGGCCTGATTTGTGTACATTGATTACACCATTATACTTGTTAAATATTAAAGCATTTTTCCCTTGTGTGAAGTCTAATTAGGGAAAATGTTTAGTACAAGCCTGGCATTATCATTCAGAATCACAACCTGGTCATTACCTACAACATACCTCAGATTCCTGATCATTCGTCTTTTTTTTCCCCCCCTTCTATCAGAGTCCAGGTAACCAAATAGAGTGCCTGGAAGTTTGATGAGGGGTTCAGCACTGTTGAGCTGTTAAGAAGGGTCATACTACAAAGATTATGAGACCTTTTTAAAAATAAGTGGAGAAATTTATTATCTATAGTTTGCATTTTGCGTGAATCAGGCTTCTGAACAGATATATCTGATAAAATTAATTTTACTAAATTACAGAATCTTAAAATAGCTCTAAAGGATGAAAATACAAGTTACAATGATGTTTGGAAGAAGAGAAAGCCAGTCAGTAAGTAGTTGCATCTTATACATACTACTGATAACAAGAATTTTTGATATCAAGCCACTATACCTGAAGGGCCATGAGGTGATCTGATCCATTACAATCTTTTTCAACTTATTTCTTCTGTACAGTCTAGTTAAAAAATTTATTTGCATCATTGATTTAATAGCAAACATTTAATTAGTACAGGGCCCAAAATAAGATTATTAATCACTCTGATATCTTTGATAAGTTATCTCGCATCATTTTGAGGCAACCACTGTAATGGATGTTGTCTTTTTTTTTTTTTTGAGGTATCCATAGTACTTTCTCATTTATTGTTTAAATTTCTAGAAAAATCTGCAGTCTACAGTGGTCGTGTACAAACACACAGGCACACATGAACTCACAAGTGTGATCTGGGGCTGATGGGCATGAACCGGTTAGGAATAGGCCTAGTTTATTGCTTGTTATTCTCAGGGAGAAAAGATTTCAAGCCATAAGTTTCATGTGATGTATGTTACCAGGCTAATAGGTTTTTGCCTGTCAGTAGTCCCAGCAGCTCGTGTTGGGGTTTTTGAAAGTGCCTTTATCCCTTTACAGTTGCAAGTAGCAGTGGCATTGTGTTCTATTTATGCATTGTGGAAAGCAGTCTGAATATCTCCTTAAAGTGAGAATTTATTTTGTTTGTGTATATAGTCAAATCAAAATGACATTTGGCTCTGGATTAAAATACGGATACAAAGATCAAAGGATGGAAGGAACTTACAGATTTTCTGCTTCCCAAATGGGGAAGCTGCCGCTCAGAGAGGTGAAGTGGTTCAGCCAAGTTCGCATGGGTATTAACAGCAGGAACTGGGGATCTGTTGTTCCATACCACTTTCTCTTCAGGGCAGTTGGAGACCCTTGGCAGAGGATGACGTCCGGACCATTTCCCATTTCCCAGGCCCTTCAAAGGTATAGGGTGCCCTTGGCCTGGGCGGGTTAGAAACGATTTGAAGGAAAGATTGCAGCTTTACAACCAGTTGAAGGCAGAGAGGCTATAATCTGAGTCTATCTGGGCTTACAGAAGAATTTACATTTTATGTTTGCTAATTGGTATATTGCTAGAAACGGAGAACTCCGAGCCAGTGCCTGCCTTTGAGAATCCCAGCGGTCAGAGCCTCACTTGTTTTGTCTATAACATGGAGTAATAGCAAACATTTATATTATACTTACTACATGACAGTTGGTGTCTCGGAGTTTTAGGAATATTCACTCATTTAATCCTCACAACAATGCCATGAGGTGGGAACTACTGTTACTCCCACTTTACAGATGAGGAGACTGAGGCCCAAGAAGTTCAATGTATTGCTCAAAGTTACACAGCTTCTAAGCGTCAGAGCTGGGGTTTGAATCTTGGCGTCTGATGATCTTTAGCACTGTCCTATGCTGCCTCTCACTAGGATGAAGATTTTTGTGAGGATCAAGTGAGATAAGCATACAAGAAATATCAGCTGTCATTGTGAGTTATAATAAAGCTAACGTTGCCTTAATAACAGCAACAATAAAATCTACATGATCAGCACCTTCTTTTCCCACAGACAAGCTCCAGAGAAGCCAAATCATAATCAGAAAGTTGTTTTGGCTATTACAAAGGTAATGCAGAGAGAATTCAAAAGACTTTATCAAATGTCGCTCCTGCTCAGTGTTGATATCACCAGCGTAGAGTCGGCCAGTGGGGTCAGCTCAATTGTCCCCTACCTGTCATCCAGACAGTGAAGAGGATTAGATATGCTAAGGGCATTGTCCATGCCGCAGAACTAACCACTACTACAGAAGCTACTAAGAACAACACTCTGATGTTTCGAGGAAATCTTTCAACCACTTGTAGAAGTCATTTTTTGACCAGCTTCCTGTATTTTGTGTTGAGTTTACGGCCTGATTCTCCAGAGTGCAGTCTTATCTCCAAATTACTTTGCTGTGGAGTTTAGATATTATTTTGTTTTTGTTCTTTTACATCATAGGCTGTGAATAAATACATGTATATGTAATGTGTTCACATTTTAACTTATAATAACAAAGTGAATAACTACCCAGATAAACATCTAGAATGTTCTCTTTGAAACCCCTTGCATGTACTTCCTGGTGGTATTTCCTTCCTTCATCCTGGCTCCACACCCACCCCAGGGGTAACTGCTCTTCCAAATACTGTATTAATTGTTTCCTTGCTTTTCTTTACAGTTTTACTACAAATGTGCATCCCCACGTAATGCATTGTTTTTGTCATAGGCAGTTGAGTTGGAAAGTTTGACTAATACTTCAAGATATACTAGATAGAGGTTACTAAAATAAGTTGTGAGAAAGAGCAAAATAGGCATTTTCAAAGGAAATATGTGAACGTCAGGTTCACAGCTCTTGAAAATCTTCACTCTGATGGTATAAAAAGCATCGATATGAGATTTGTAAGGGGATTTATTTAGAGAAGCCGCTGCTTTGAGTCTGCACTACCCCATGTTCCTGGAAGAAGCATGAGGTGGGGGAGCTGTCCCTCAGTCCCAGCCTGGAGAGAGGTTGCCCGGGGAGCTGGGAGTGCAGCAGACTGGCTCTGACTCTGGTGAGATGTTTTGGTGTTGTGGCTGAGTGGGGAGCAGCTGCGATAGGGCTACCCCCACTGCCAAGTTTGTTGGAGGGATTGTGCATGCTTCCCACGGACCAGATGCGGCCCATGCAGGGATGGAGAGCCAGCCTGGAACCCTTCGACCTCTGCCCAAGTGGCACAGTCAGCAGAGAGATTATAAAGTGAATTTCAGGGGCCTAGGTGGGGGTGGCAAACGAAGGACCTGAATGCATCACTCATACCACAAGGATCTTGAGAGGAGCCCCACAAAACTATCCATAAGAGGGAGTCGGGTTTAAGTAGCTACTGGTTCAGAGAATGTGAAGCCGTCTGTACTGGTGAGGAGTACATTTGCCTGCATATAAATGAAAGAACGATGGTAACACAAAATAGAAGTTTATTTCCCTCTTACATAGAATAAGTCAGGAAATAGGCAATTCATGGATAGGATGGTGGCTCCACACAGTTAGCAGGAATAAGTCTCCTAGTTCATTGCTCCCGTGGCCCTGAATGTGGTCCTCATGCCCATGGTCAGGGGGAGCTGCTAAAGCTCCAGCCATCACATCATGTTCCAGGCAGCTGGAGGAGAGGAAGGGCAGAGGAAAGGCCCGCCTCATCTCTTTTAAGGATTCTTTCAGAGTATACCCCCATCATTTTCGCTTATATCTCATTAACCAGAGCTCAGTCACAGGGTCACACCTAGCTCTGAGGGAAACCAGGAAATCCCAGCTTGTTTGGGGGCAGCAATGGGCCCAGCCTAAAGTTGGGATTCTTTTTGTAAAGACAAAGGGGTAACGGACATCGGGAGGCAGCAGCAGCCTCTGTCACTTTATTTTAATAGCAGTAGCCGTGAAGTAGCTGCCACTAGCAAGCAGGGCAGGAAGTGGGTAGAAGAGATGGAGGCCGGCAGACGGCCTATACAGATCTTAGCTGGGGGTATGCGGTGGAGCAAGAAGTCTTTTTTTTTTTTTCTTTTTTTTTTGCCTTACTTAAAGGGTCCATTAATATGGTGAACTTTACATTTCATTTTCTGAATCACAGTTGCATTTTGTGACTTAAAGTAAATTTAGGACTTTGTTACCTGTAAGTGGCAGAGAATTATGGGTCCTGCTAGAATTTCCCTTGATTAGCAAAGATTTCCCTGAATATTCCTTGAATATTATATGAATTTCAACTATATGATAAGGTTTTTATTATACATAACCACTGTGCCATTTCCACACCTAAAAATAATAATAATCAGCCTTTAAAATCACCTAATACCCAGGCCATATTTAAATTTTTATTATTTTGTAACTATTATGGTGTTGGATACTAAGGGGATTTATTGTGGTGATCATTTTGCAATATATACAAATATAGAATCAGTTACATGGTACACCTGAAACTAATATAATGTTATATGTCAGTTATACAAAAAAAAATGCATACTCTAAGTTAGAGTAAGTCTGCTCATAAGGGTTTATTCTTAGGAGAGCATCAGACTAGTATCTAAAGGTGTGTGGGGGGATGGGTGAAATAGGTGATGGGGATTAAGGAGAGCACTTGTGATGAGCATCAGGTGTTGTGTGGAAGTGTTGAATCACTATATTGTGCACCTGAAGCTAATATTACACTGCATGTTCACTAACTGGAATTTAAATAAAAACTCAAGAAAAGGATGTAGGTATATCATGTTCATTGAAGTCTTATCTATAGAAAAAAATTCTAAAAATCAATGGGAAATGGTTAAAGCATTATAGTACCTCCAGATAAAGGAATTATGATAGGCCATTAAAAATGATGATATAGATGATTAGTGATGTGAAAATATGATTAAAATATATTGATGAGTGAAAAAGAAAAGAAATTTCCTTATCTCAAAAAGTATCTTTGGGCGCCTGGGTGGCTCAGATGGTTAAGCATCTGCCTTCGGCTCAGGTCATGATCCCAGGGTCCTGGGATCGAGTCCCACATCGAGCTCCCTGCTCCTTGGGAGCCTGCTTCTCCCTCTGCCTCTCTCTCTCTCTCTCTCTCTCTCTGTCTCTCATGAATAAATAAATAAAATCTTAAAAAAATTAGTAACAATTTAAAAAAAGTATCTTTTTGTTTGTTTGAATCTCAATTGCAAAAGCTGAGCATGTGTGTTAGGTGTATTTCAGGTGCGTGGAAAAGCATGCATAGATTAGCATGTGGTCATTCTCTCTCAGCAGAAAGACCTAAACCTCTCAGCACACACAGTCCCTTGTGCATTGCCTCTGTCACCCTTAGATGAAAAGTCTTTTTTAGCAATTGTGGAGGAGGTTAGTGATAATCCATATCGATACAAAAACATGTGTCACACAGCTGTGACTCCTAAATTGGAACGCTTGAGACAGTATGAGTCTGACTTGATGGTTATCCTGGCAAGGGAATTGATTTATTCTTAATAATGGGAAGTACAGGTCTTTGAAGTGAGAAATAATAGAATCTATTTTACGCTTGAATAGAATTTCACATTGACCATGGGTAGAGTGTGGGCTTTGGATGTGATCTTGTAATGGTAACATGCCATAAGGAGCATGTTCCAAGTTGACAAGAATGCTTTATAAAATTGTGTATTTAGAATATATGGATAGGATTGTTTTAATTCAAATCGAATTTACTGGACACCTTCCACAGAAAGCACTGCCATGTAAAACAAAAGAAACAGAAAACAATGGGTTTGATAGGCTCGTCCTGCCTGTTCCCCCCAATTCTGTCCAGATGTTCTGCTTTTTGTCAAATTCTGTGATTAATCCTCAGAAATCCTCTTTCACTGCTGTCCCGCTCCCCAATATGTCACTATGAAGGGGTGGTTAAGAAGTATAATCATTTGAAAGTACAGGTGCTTCACTTTTTAGTTATTTCTATTATATCCTCTTAATACTTCCAAAATGAATTTGAGCTGTCTACATGATCTGCCCTTAGGAAGAGCAAGTTAAGAACAGCAACAAATCCAGTATGGTCAAAGTTACATCACCAAACTTACCAAACTTTCCTCGTCGGTTGCAGTAACGCAGGGGTATACAGACAGCAGTTCATATAGCGAGGTAGTGTACTTCACAGTGACATAATTTATAAAGATCCACATATGTAACCTTTTTGCAACTTGATCTGTTGCCAAAAGCAAGGTGTCCATGAATACTTCTTGCTTTTCGTATCTATTGTAAACTCTTGAACCTTGACATTATTTTTGTTGTTTATTAACACATGGTCATTGGGCCTTTGCTATGTGCCCTCTATTGTCCTGACGCTGGGGGAAAGCCACATAAAAACACAGCTGCTTTTTATTCTAATTTCAAGGTCAGGGAAATTTAATATCTAAGTGAAAGATCAACTCCTGGCAAGCCAGGATTTGTTTTCATGTTCTGGTTTTCAAGAGATGGTACTTGAGCACAGCAGCTAATTCTGTTGCGTGTTTTCATGGCAGCTGATAAATAGGGTTAACCACAGTAGACAATTATTGATCTTAAACTGGTGTATCCTGTAGAAACACCCATAAAAACTCTCTACTTTTTTATTTCAGGAAATTAAAAATAGTATTTTTGAGTGCAGATTTTTCTTGTTAGCTCGTGTCCGTCAAAGACAGTAGGAAGAATACAATTAGCCGTGATATTAGTTCATTTGAAAACATGCCATCTTTAGCACACTAATTTCTAGAAAAAGGAGATCTGAGTCAAGCTAGGTTGATCCAGATTGCAATGTTCGCTTACATTACCTGATTCTCTTAACTTGGAAGATTTAGAATGGATTGTAAGAAAGGGTTTGGCAGATGACACTTTTTAAAAGAAATGATCTTACTTTATTTTCTGTGTGCTATCAGTGCCTTATGGAGATCAAAACTCTAATGCCGTACAGAATTGAAATGCCAGAGGTAGAGCTGCAGCATGTTCTGACAACTTGGTTATTATTTGATTCAACATTTTAATTTATTTTCTAAACTATTCACCATGACAACAATTTAAAAGAGATTCTTAATATAAAATTATAGAGGATGCTGACAAGTAAATATCTGTTGTGTGTTGATTAGGAATTAAAGCCTAAGCAAGAAGTTTTTTTTTTTAAATTGTGGTAAAATATGCATAACAAAAAATTTATCATCTTAACCACTTTTAAGCTTATTTTTGTTACAAGTTATTTTGAGGCACTGTGTTCTAGCTATCCTGATGGAATTTCTTATGGAAAGGTGGCAGCACATATTTCCTGGGCTTTAAAAAGGTTGTAAAATGGTGTGTCACAAACCCCCTTCTTGAGAGAGCTGACGGTTCCCTTGCTTTAAGGGAGGCCTTCCCCTTCACCACCCTCCCTAGTCCCAGGGTGCACCCTTGACATGGTTAGTTTCCTGATGTTTCCATGTGTTCTCCTGCTCCTCCTCCCAGGGCTATCTGTTCACAGTCCCCCCAAGCTCCAGAATGTGTCCTGGTGGCATAAAGAATGCAGGAGGCCAGGCTCTGGTCTGAGTGTGGTGCATGAGGGCTGGTTTCAGCTGGCTGGGGAACTCAGGTTCCCGGTAAGCAAGGAAGTTCTGGTCAGGGGCAGTTGGGGTGTAGGCTGCAGGATGATTAGAACGATGGCACACACGAATTCCTTCAGTGTTATTGACAAATACCAGCAATTTAAAGGACACGCTGCTCTAGGAATAGTCGGAGGGATGATCAGAGACCGTCTGAAGGCTCTGCGGCCATGTGGGCTGCACTCTTACTGGGGGGTCCATGCTGCTGTGGTCACTGTCTGGGCCTGGGGGGACAGTTGCCAGGTGGATGCACGTCCAGGGCTCTGCACACAAGGACAGACAGTAGTCAGCTTAGAGTGATGACCTAGTTATTCCCTCCTGTGGATCCACCTTATGCATTTTACTTTGCTCATTCCCCCATCCTCCACCTTTTCTATTGGGTAAAGTCCATTCAGAATAGCAGCCCACTTCAACATTGTAATTCCAGCCTCAGCATGGACATAATAAAAGTTTAACAATGCAGAACATTTTCAGTCATCTAGCATAAGCAGTCTCTCCATTAGCAATTTGATTGGAAGTCCTCCACTTTGCAAATTCTTAGTGACTGCATTTGCAAACCCCTCCACAGCCTGCCGGGGGGGCTGTGCCAGGAACCACCCGTCACATGACCTAGTAGTTCTGTCCTGGGTCTTCATACTCCTTTGCTTGGTTTGGAGCATTCATATATAGGAATGGTGCAATTGTGGGTCTAAAGAAGGGAGTGTGATGACCGTAAGCGTTCTTTTGACTTTGCATTTCTCAGGGAAGGGGCTTTCTGTTTTCCTAGAACTGCTGCAGATGAGAGGTGTGATTGCAGGCTCGGGGGAAGGGTTCACCCAGGAGGTCTCCAGTCTGGTAGGCTTCCCCGGCGCCCCCACCCTAAGGTTTCCCCCTCTGCACACAGGGGATGGCAGTGACATCAGCACCCCAGTCCTGCTCATGTCATCTGAGCTTCCTCCAGGGAGCTGGAGGGTGTCAGGGGGATGAAAATGATGGCATTTCCCCAGTGCAGAATGCTGGGGACTTCTCTGTGGGACATGGTTCAGCTCTTCCTCCTCACTGCTGTGGAGTGCCTCTCAGAAGGGGGCCCAGGAGCCCCTCCAGGCCCTGGGTCGTGTGGGATCCCCCTTCTCTGTGTGGTCAAGACAGAAGGCGAGGAAGAGGGTAGGTGTTCCTGTCATATTCTTAGGTACGTGCTCGGGCCTCCTGCAGGGGGCTGTTCCTGGGCTGGGTGGCTGAGGAGAAAGACAGTGCTAGCTTGAAGAGACAGGAATGAAAGCCTGTCAGTTTGGCTTGGAAAGGCCCCCAGCTGTCCAAGGTGAAAGGAACCTGTATCCAGAGTAGCTAGCTAGCTCTCTGATACTGAAGCCTCTCCTCAACACCCTGGGTGGTCCAGTCTCTTTGAATACTTCTGGGAACAGCAAACCCCTGCTTTACAAGGCAGTCCATTCTGAATCTGGGTGGCTCAGCTAGAAAGTTTTCCATGTGTTTTTTACAGTTTCTACCCATTGATCCTCAGTTCTGACCCTTAGAGGCATGAAGAACAATGGATAGGAATGGGTACCAGTCTGCACATAAGCACTCTCTGGAAATAGGCAGACAGTGATGTGACAAGCAAGCAAGCAAACACACACATGAATCAAGGAGCAGAGACTCCTCTTCACCTCCATGTGTTATTTTGTGTTATTTAACTCCCTTGGTTTAACAGCCCAAAGGCTTCTGAGTGTGTGGTTTAATTTTCAAAAGATATTACTTTCCTTCCTTGTGACAGTGGTACATTTCAACTCACATTTAGTTGAATCCCATAGGTCAAGTTTAACTGGCTTCTACCGTGATGGAAACATCCATGGGATATTTTGTAAAAAGAAATAGAGGAAATTTGTGTTAATTGCCTTGGGGAAATATACTCAGTTTCAAAAAGAAAAGGAGCAGTTAAAAATTTTCCCTTGGTAAACTCATTTAGTAACATGACATTTGTAACCCATTACTCCTCAGAAGCCTGGTGACTTGCTTAAAGGACAGTTTTATTTTAATCTTTTATTTCATCTTCTTGAAAGACCCAGGCTAAAGGTCCGTCAAGTCTCCTGGGACCGAGGAAAGGGTTCATTTTTTCCATGGTGCAGTCATACACACCTCAACACATTCCAGAATTTTTGGTAGAAATTGTAAGAAAGTATTAAAACTTGAGAAATGAATGAACAAGCCATCTTTTTATGCGGCGGCAGCGTGGCCCTTCGTTGAATGACTAGTACTTTATTCCACAACTGCATAAATCGCGGGCTGAGTTGTGGAGGGAGCATGTGGCCTCGAAATCAATGAGGGTGTGTGTGTGCGTGTGTAATCACATCAGAAAGAGCCTGTGCAAATAAGACGAAAAGTCCCACCTCAACTCCAGAACCCTGAAGCAGAAGAATTTCAAACAAATCTCTATCTTCAGCCCACACCGATGTGTTTCAGCATTTCTTTGGGTTTCTTATATAGATCATTCTCACTATAGCACTGATAATTCTTGTCATACAAAGACAGAATGCTTTTCCTTTGTCCTTGTTCACTTTTTATTTTGAAGGCTGACTTGTAGATGTGTTAATTTTTTCCAAGTCACATACCTGAAATACAACTGTAAAAAATGAAACTGCTTTTTTTGAAATAGTGTAGAAATTGTAATGATTTCTGCATTCCTTTGTGCTGGTTGCTGTGGCGTCTTACACAGACTCATTCCCTTAATCCTCACAGCAGTGCTCTGAGGTAGGCACTACAGGAGCTCCATTTTACAGAGGACAAAGCTGACGCGCCGACTGGCTAAGTAACTCACCGGGCTGTGCTCCTAGGTCGTGGGGGAGCCCAGGTTTGAGCTCTGGCCTCCTGTCCTGAGCGTAGACTTGAATCACTACTTGTCGCAGCCTCCTAGAGCGTAGCTAGTAGAATTGCTGTCACCCTTGTAGTGACATCTCGCTTCCTCTATAATAATTAGGAGAAGGCCAGGAGGTTACAACAAAGAGACTCAACAATAATTTTGTGGCTTAAGGAAATATAAGTTGTTTTTATTTCCCTCTCATAGGGTCTGAGGGGAGCATTCCAGGTGAGTAGGACAGTTAGGCTACATGGAGTCTTTCAATGACCTGGATTCTTTCCATGTCATTCCTCCATCATCTTAGGGACCTTGTCATGTGTATGGTGGGAGCTGGGTGGTGGCCACACTCAGATTCTACCCGTTGGGAAGGGGAGGAGAGTGTGGAGTGGCAGGCAGAGCTTCTAATTTTTTCCAAGTCACATACCTGACTTGGTATCATTGGTATCATGTTGCATTTTACACAGACTACACAGACTAGGCCCAAGTGTGGCATGCAGTACTTTTGCTCATCTTCCTCTTGAAGAGAACTTAGTCACCCCTACCTTGGTCGCATGGCCACAGCCACCTGCAAGGAAATATGGGAAATGTAATCTAGCCATGGTGTTAGGAAAAAGGGGAGAGCAGAGTTTGATGGGCAACCAGCAGTCTCCACCATGTGTGTAAAAGAGAACATAATTATCTTGATAAATAACATATCATCACTATAAGAAACCTGGCAAAATGGGACGCCAGGATAGTTCAGTTGGTTAAGCGTCTGCCTTCGGCTCAGGTCATGATCCCAGGGCCCTGGGATTGAGTCCCGCATCGGGCTCCCTGCTCTACTGGGAGTCTGTCTCTGTCTCTCATGAATAAATACATAAAATCTTAAAAAAGAAATCTGGCAAGTAAAGGAAATATTTAAAAAAGAGAAAAAAAGTCACTCCTAATTCCACTGAAGTGGGCTTTTTATTTTAAATTATCCATTGTCCATTCCTTCTCATAAACCCTTTGATTTCCTTTGGGGGATTCCATCTCTCCCCTTAGGATAGTGTCCCGTGGGATTGAAAAGCAGGTGTCTTGCCCTCCCCTAGCTCTGGGGGTGGGTGTGTGACCCCAGGCTCGGTCCATAGAACCTTCCTTCCCAACGATTTGAGGAGTGAGACAAGGAGATTAAAAATGCTGGAGCGCATTTTTTCCTGGTGGTGGCACCTGGACCAGCACCTGCAAGTCTACCGGTGGCCTTAGTCCTCATTTAAGTACAAGCTTGGCATTCGAGCTTTCAATCCCCTGAGCTCCCAGAATTGTAATAAAACCCCCTTTGTTCAAGTTAGTCAGAACTGGTCCCTGTTGTTTGCAACTAAAGATCTCAGACATGCTTGCTATCTAGAGGAAGTCTCTGCCAATGTTTGTCTCATAATACATTTTACATATTGTTTATATAATTTTATACCCATTCGAAAAATAAGTATTTTTTCCATTTTACAAAAGTAGCTGGATAATATTAGATTGCATGGATGTTCCATATTTATTAAGACAGTTGACAATTTTTTGTGTCTTAAATACCTTTTTTTTTAAATTGTGCATCATTTTAGGACCAGAGGGCTATTTCATTTATTAAAGGTCCTGAATATTGTTGCATTAAAATTTACTTTTCACTTAAAGTTTGTAACTATTTATAATACTTTTTAAAATCCAAACATGTCTAGTTCATATGCTTTTTTTTTTTTTTTTTTTTTTTGAGGTGGGTGCTGGGGGAGGGAGGGAGCAAATCTTAAGCAGGCTTCATGCCCAGAATGAAGCCTGATGTGAGGCTCGATCTCACCACCCTGAGATCTTGTCCTGAGCTGAAATTGAGAGTCAGATGCTTAACTGACTGAGCCCCCATATACTTTCTAACATAGGCAATTCAGGCAGGATTACCAATATTTTGTTAAGAAATTCGAGGCCCCATGACTTTCCCTAATGGCCACAGAGTCTTTGCAAAAAGTCGGGTCTATTGGTGGCTTGTCTTGGGCTCTATCTTATTTGAGCTGCCTTCTGAAGCCAGGCTGGAGACTCTCTTGTTTTTTTGGGCAGCCGACAGGTAATGATTCTGATAGCTGTGCTTTTGAGAACTCACCCAGATCTCTAACTAGTATGGAGGGTTTGCTGCACTGGCGAGATGCTTGCCAAGAACATGAGTGCTTTGGAGTTCTCCACCCTTTTGGAAATGGACAATTATCAGATTGTCCAAGGAAAACTCTGCTTGATCTGGATCTGAGGTGGCTTGTTGGGTAAGAATGAAATCAGGGTCAAATAAAACAGCAGCTGTCATGAGTCAGTGGAGGAATGGGCAAAAGCAAGTTTGGAGTTTATGTGTCAGACGACCCTGACGAAGCCCCATCAGAGGCAGCAGGGGTCAGAGAGGGGCTGTGGATTAAGCTCCCTGCTCACATAGGGTGGGCCTGGAGATCTGAAAAAGGGAATTTGGGGCACCCTCCCCGCCCCCCCAGGCCCCCCATGTCGGCCCTCTGACCTCCCTGAAAGGTCATGACACAGGCCTGACACACGGAGCACATAAAGCGTCTGCACGTGCAGCCCACAAGGTTGTGGAACCTGGGACGTCTAAGCAGGATAATTTATATTTGTGCCTTGTTTTGAACTCCCTGCACCTTCATTGCATGTTATCAATCCTTATTTATTAGTTGAGAGTATTGTGGTAGGCAGAATAAGGGCTTCCCAAAGAGGGCCACATTCTGGAATCTGTGAGTATGTTACCTGCAAAAAGAGTTTTGCAGATGTGATCAGGATTAAGGACCTTGAGATCGGGAGATTGTTCTGGATTATCTGGGTGGGGTCGATGTAATCACTAGTCTTAAAAGAATCAGGGAAGGAGATGTGATGAGGAAAACAGAACCAGATTGGTGCAATGTGAGAAACACTCAATCAGCTCTTGTTGGCTTTGAAGATGGAAGGAGCCACTAGCCAAAGAATGAAGGTGGCTTCTGGAAATGGAAAGGGGAAAGAAATGGATTCTCCCCTAGAAGATTCTTCCTTGTTCCAGAAGGAATGCAGCCCTGCTCACACATTCATTTAGCCCCATGAGACCTGTTTTGGGCTTCTGACCAACAGAACTGTAAGAGAGTAAATTTGAATTAGTCCATGTGAGTGGAAGAGGCTGCTCTCAAGTGGAGACCTTGAGAAGGGAAACTGGAGACAGACACTGGAATTGCCTCTCTCTACTTTGTCCCCAGAGCACAGATTTGTGGCAGGTAGTGACAGCCAACAAAATATATAATCTTGTGCTGGTTCCCATTTCCTACTGCAGAAGAATTGGTTAATCACGGCCAGCACTGTGGACTTGAAGGCTCTGCCCTTGCTGGTTGAATTGGACTTCTGGGTGTGCAAGGTGGTGTCCCATCACGTCTCTGGACTGCGCTGAATCCTCCGAGCCGAGCAACCTCCTGTGGAAAGGCAGGCCAGGTTGTGTCTGGTGGCCACCACTCATGTCTGCACACTTCCCCAGTAACTGCCTGTGGGCCCTAGGAGAGGGAAGTGATGTGCAGATGGTGTGAAGAGTTTTGTGGCCACACCTGCATTTGCCTCTTGGCTCTGTCACTTCATAGCTGCTTGACCTTGGGCATATTACTTAAGCTTGCTGGGCCTCAGTTTTCTTATCTGTGAATTGAGGAGACCACCTCTATTTTAGGGTCCTTGGTACATAGTAAGTGTTTAAGAAATTTTAGCTGTTAGTATTATGTTAATTAGCTAAAGGCCTCATGTGTCACTGCAAACAGCTCATTCGTTTATTCCTCTTTCTAAGAACTCTGAGCCCCTCTCTGCACCAGGCACAGTGCTGTGTCAGTTCCTGCGAGAGAGCAGCCAACAGGTCTTGAGGTTCGGTTTGCTGCCTTCTTGGCTTTTATGTTCTTTTTCTCATCTGCTTATAAAAAAAGAGATAAATAGATACTTATTTAAAACCCTTTGAAATGTAAGGATTCCAATGTAAGCACTTAAACCAGACTCAGGCATCCAGCTTTAAAATCATACACAGAGAAGAATTTGGTACAAACTTTATTTCTTCTTGAAGGCTTACTGTGCATTGGGAGCCAGCATGGAAAGACACTATTACAGCAACACTTTTAGTTTTAAATCTTTATATTGGTTGTGCCAGGGAATTTATTTTTATAACTATTACTTTTTCTTTTGAAATTAATATGCTGAGGGATACATTTAATGATCCATAAAAATATTGACTTTATGTAAAAGAAACAGCTAAAGGCGATGAGCATATCTTAATTTGCATATGTAGTCCAGCTCATTAGATATAAATGTGTTTTCAATGTAACGCATGATATTTTTTGACTATGTGATATAGTAAGAAGACATTGCTCTTTTCAAATTTAACCTTTTGGGTGATAAACAGAATTCTGTGGACTTGTTACAGCCTATGTGTTTAAAGTAAAAAAATTTTTTTAAAAAAGATTTTATTTATTTATTTGACAGAGAGAGAGAGTGAGAGAGGGAACACAAGCAGGGGGAGTGGGAGAGGGAGAAGCAGACTCCCCGCTGAGCAGGGAGCCCGAGGTGGGGCTCGATCCCAGGACCCTGGGACCATGACCTGAGCCGAAGGCAGACGCTTAACAACTGAGCCACCCAGGTGCCCCTAAAGTAAAATATTTTTGTAGTTACTGATTTCATAGTGAAAACAGTGCTTTCCATAGTTTTTGGATTAGAATCCTTTTGTGTGGGGAGGGTGGGGGAAGCAGAAGCAGAGAGGGCTAGAGGTCTTGGCTGGGAAACTCAGAAGATCTGGAGGACCAGTTTTGTGGTGTCCAGGGTGTTGTTTATAAAGAAGACCCAAGGGCCTCCAGAGAAAGGGTGCAGACCAAGGAAGATGGCCCTGAGTCAGCAACCGTCATCAGCTTTGAGGGTGAGGTGGGATTTATGCCTCACACATTGCCCTCTGTCAGGCCTGGCCTGGTGAACTTGTGGCCCAGTCCCAGTGGGCAGTGGTGTGTAGGGCCGTGGGGGATATGCAGGAGGACAGAGTGGCGCTACTTATGGCCTGCATGGAGCACGTGTGGGCATGAAAGGCGGCTCCCCCCTTTGGAATTACGAGTAAGTCAGGGACTTGGAGTGGAAGAGAGAGAGAGGGATGGTCCAGTGTGCCCTGGTGGGGGGGTGCAGGTCGTGGAGATTGCCAGTGACGGAGGACTCACCAGTGCTACTGCAAGGGAGACATGGCGGATAGCTCCCATGTGGTTCATGGCCACCAGCCTGGAATCTAGAACCCAGCGGGGCTGCAGATTTTGGTTGCTGTTTCTCATGACCCCTATTTTATGGGCCCAGGCCACATGGTATCTGGAAAACCGTGCTGCCAACCCCTTGGAGTATTTTTGTGGATGTCCCGGCTGTCTAGCTCTTACAGGAGATGAGCTCAGATAGCCTCAGGCCTCTGCACGGTGCAAGCATTAGGCTCAGGTTGCTCATCCAGACTGTTACTGTGATAGTTTAAAACCTGCAACCCAAATCCTTCCCTAAGGAGCTGCTCTGCTAGGGCATTCCTGGGCACGAGCCAGCAGCACCAGAGTCAGCCAGAGAGGCACAGAGGAAAGTTTTTCCCCTTTAGGCTCTGAAAACATGTATTTAGGACTCTCAGAAAAAGTGGGTGGATGGATGGGAGAAGGGAAGGGAGAGGAGAGGGAGGATCAGAGAGACACATTCCCATGACCACGGCGGGCACGGCCCCAGTCCTCAGCCCTGTCTGTGGAAGGGGAGCCACCACTTGACAATACTCCTAAGAAGCTCAGATGTGTACAGACCCATCAGTAGAGATTGATCTCTTGGATTGAACAGTGTCTCTGCAGATGAGATAAATGTGATATTTTAGTGTGGAGTGGCCCAGTTTCAATGCTTTTAGCTAGAAGCCATTTCTCCCCACTCTGAACTCTCTTTAGCACCCCAGCTATGGCTCATCTGCTTGTGACATTCCGTCTGGTATTATGATGATTCCTCTGAGCTTCTTATCTCTCCTGATAGATTATAACCATCTGAGGGCTGGGATCAGGTCTTATTTATCTCTCTTTTTATCAAGCGCACCGCTTCCCTGCATCACTTAGGGATTGAGTTTGGCTCCGTGTAACAGAAGACCTAAAACTCTGGGCTTGAAATGTGGGGGTTCATTTCCCTCAAGCAGCAAGAAGTGCAGAGGCGGTGGTCCAGGACTGGTGTGGTAGCTCCTGCGTGTCCCAGGCCCTCTGGCTTTCTGCTGTCTTACCCTGTCATTCTCAGGCCTACAGACCGGCTCTTGCACCTCTGTCATCACATCTGAAGGGGAATGGTGAGGGCAGACGTTTAGGCCAGCTGAGCGTGCTTCTCTTATTATTAGGAAGAGGAGAGCTTTCCTGGAAGGCCTCTGCCACTAGGCTTCTGCTCACATCTCACTGGCCGGAAATAGGCCATCCTTTGCTGCAAGAGTGTGTGCGAAATGAAGTTGTTTGTTTTTTAAGGAGGCTGCACTGCTGCCTGGAGCTAAGTTGGGGTTCTGTTGGTAAAGGAAAGAGGACAATGTAAGCAGCTCGCATTGCCAGGCACACTCCCATAGAGAAATGATTCAAATAAACACTTGTGGAATGAGCGGCTTTCACTTTCGATAAGAAGCTACGTAGCCAGAGGGAAGAACAAGGTCTAGACTTGGTAACAACACAGAGATTTTTGCTGAAGCCTGCTCTTACCATCATCAGTGGGCATTCATTGTCTTGTAGTTTTTCTTTTATTGACCCCAGCTTTATTGAGGTATAGTTGGTAAATAAAATTGTAGTTCCTTTAAAGTGTACAGTGTGATGTTTTGATATATCTGTACATTATGAAAAGATCACTACAATCAGGTTAGTTCACATCTATCACCTCACATAATTATCTTTTTGTGTGTGTGAAAATGCTTAGGATCTATTCCTTTGGCAGATTTCAGGCATATAATATGGTATTTTTAACTATAGTCATCATGCTGTCCAGGATTTCTGCTTTTTTATGGCTGAACAATATTCCAGTGCCTGTGTATTTTACATATTTATATATATTTATGTATAGAAGTGTGTAAATGTGTTTTTACATATATTATGTATATGTATAAACTTATAAAATACATACCACATTTTCTTTGTCCACTCATCCATCAGTGGACACTTAGGTTGTTCCCATATCTTGGTTATTGTGAGTAAATCTGCAATGCAGACACCTTTTTGAGATGGTGATCTCATTTTCTCTGGATATATACCTAGATGTGGGATTGCTGGATCATATGGTTTTTTTTTTGAGGAACCTTCATTCTGTTTTCCATAATGGCTATACCACATTCTCACCAACAGCATACAAAGGTTCTCTTTTCTTTATATCCTTGCCGTAATTTGCTTTCTCTTGTTTTCTCATAATGGACATCTTAACAGATATAAGGTGATATCTTGTTGGTTTTTATTTGCATTTCCCTGATGATGAGTGATATTGAGCATCTTTTCATATACCTGTTGACCATTTGTACATTCTTTGGAAAAATGTTTATTCTGAATAAACCTGAATAAACCCCATTTTTAAATCAGATCATTTATGTTTTTGCTATTATAAGAATTCCTTTTATATTTTGGATATTAACTCTTTATCACATATATGGTTTGTAAATATTTTCTCTCATTCTGCAGACTGCCTTTTCATTTTGTTGATTGTTTTCTTCGCTGTGCAGAAACTTTTTAGTTTGATATAATTCCACTTGTTTATTTTTGCTTTTGTTGCCTTTGCTTTTGGTGTCATGTTGGGGAATTGCTGCCAAGACTAATGTCAAGAAGCTTTTTCTTCTGGGATGCCTGGGTGGCTCAGTCGGTTAAGCGTCTGTCTTCAGCTCAAGTCGTGATCCCAGGGTCCTGGGACCGAGTCACACGTTGGGCTCCCTCGGCAGGGAGCCTACTTCTCCCTCTGCCTGCCATTCCCCTTGCTTTGTGCTCTCTCACTCTAATAAAATCTTTAAGAAAAAGCATTTTCTTCTAGGAGATTTATGGTTTCAGGTCTTAAATTTAAGTCCTTAATCCATTTCAAGTTAATTTTTACGAGTGGTGTAAAATAGGAGTCTGATCTCATTCATGTGGTTATCTGGTTTTCCCAGTACCATTTATTAAAGAGACTATTCTTTTCCCATTGAATATTCATGGCTCCTTTGATAAATATTAATTGTCTGTATATATGTGGCTTTATTTCTAGGCTCTCTATACTGTTCCATTTGTCCATTTTATGCCAGTACCATATCGTTTTGATCACTATAGCTTTGTACTATAGTTTGAAATCAGGAAGTGTGAGACTTCTGGCTTAGTTCTTTCTCAGGATTGGGTCTTTTTTTAGCTCCGTATAAATTTTAGGATACTTTTTCTATTTCTGTGAAAAATGCTATTGGAATTTGGATAGGGATTGCATCGAATCTACAGATGGAATTAATTCTTCATATCTATGAACCCGAGATATCTTTCCATTTGTGACTTCTTCAGTTTCTTTCATCAAAGTCTTATAGTTTCCAGGGTACAGATCTTTCACCTCCTTGGTTAAACTTATTCCTAATTATTTTATTGTTTTTGATACTGTTGTGAATAGGATTGTTTTCTTTATTTCTAGAAGTTTTACAGTTTAGGTATTAAATTTTAGTTAATCTTTGTGTATGGTGTGAGATAAGGGTCTAATTTCATTCTTTTGTATATGGATATCCAGTTTTCCCAGCACTATTTATTAAAGAGACTGTCTTTCCCCATTGTGTATTCTTGGCACATTTGTCACAAATCCATTGACTGTTATGCATGGGTTTATTTCTGGGCTCTCTATTCTGTTCCATTGATCTGTGCCTTTGTTTTTATGCCAATACCATACTTTTATTATTACTATACCATACTGTTATTATTAACATAGTTTGAAATCAGGAAGTATGATGCCTTTGTTTTTCTTGCTTAAGATTGCTTTAGCTAGTTGGGGTCTTTTCTGGTTCTGGGTGAATTTTAGGAATATTTTTCCTGTTTCAGTGAGAAATGTCACTGGAATTTTAATAGGGGTTGCATTGAATCTGTAGACAGCTTCAGCAAGTTTGGATATTCTTTTTATTTTAAAATTTTTTATTTAAATTCAATTTAGTTAACATATAGTATATTGTTAGTTTCAGGGGTAGAATTTTGTGATTCATCAGTTGCATGTAACACCCAGTGCTCATAACATCATGTGCCCTCCTTAATGCCCATCACCCAATTACCTCTTCCCCCCACCCACCTCCCCTACAGCAGCCCTCAGTTTGTTCCTTATAGTTAAGGGTCTCTTATGGTTTGCCTCCCTCTCTGTTTTTATGTTTGTTTGTTTATTTATTTACTTATTTTTAATATATTTTAAAAATATTTTTAAAATTTAAATGCAATTAATTAACAATGTATTATTAGTTTCTCTTTTTGACCTATTTTTATTAGGTCAGTGATTCATCAGTCTTACATAATACCCAGTGCTCATTACATCACATCTAATTTTATTTTTCCTTCCCTTCCCCTATGTGCATCTGTTTTGTTTCTTAAATTTTACACAAGTGAAATCATATGGTATTTGTCTTTCTCTGATTGACTTATTTTGCTTAGCCTAATACCCACTAGTCCCATGCGTGTTGTTGCAAATGGCAAGATTTCATTCTTTTTGAAGGCTGAGTAGTATTTCATTGTGTAGATATACCACATCTTCTTTATCTATTCATCTGCCGATGGACAGCTGGCTCTTTCCACAGTTTGGCTATTGTGGACATTGCCACAACACGGGGTGCAGGTGCCTCTTTGGGTCACTATGGTTGTATTCTTTGGATAAATACCTAGTAGTGTAATTGCTAGGTTGTGGAGTAGTTCTGTTTTTAAGCATGTATGGATATTCTTGCAGTTTTTCTGAAAATACTATAAAGGAATGGGAAATTTTGACTTCCAGCCAGATCAGGGCTTTGGTGTTGTTCACTGTAACAGGGTTAAAGTGCCTTGTGAGGCAGGTTGGTCGTAACAGCAGCAGCAACCCGAAGAACTTGTGCTCACTTCCAGATGTATCTTCATATAATGACAGATACAACATGTTAACCGCCTCTTGCCAACTTTCTATCATGGAGAGTGCAGGATGTCTGTGCCAGGCACGGTCAGGAATGAATTTCACTCTCTATCACATATTCTCATCCTTGCTCCAAAAACATACATGCACGTAGCAAGATAAAATAAATACAAGTCAGAAAGACAAATGAGTCAAAGAAAAAAATAAGGGTAGGGACCTATGATTTGAGCCAGGGCTGAAGTTTAAGTTACTATACAAAATATATGCCATAAGGTCCTGTATATTTTGCTAGAAGTAGGAGACAAATTTAGCTGTCTGCTTTTTAGCAGTCAGCAGGGAAGAGGGCAAGAATTCCTTACCCAATTCACAGTGTCCATAAGGGAAAGACAGTTTCTCAGGAGAAGCTCAACTCTTTCTGATCCTGGGAGATCTTGCAGGGTGAGAGGAGACCTGTCAACAACCATAACAGCTCAAGCTAGCGTAGGCTGTTGAGGAGATTGGGTTCTAGAAATCCCAGTGAGGGAGGAAGTTCATTCCTATTCTTGGCCTGAGAGGGTTTCATGGGGGTGGTGACACTTGCAGAAGAGGCAGGGGGAGTTTGGAAAAAATAAGTCCTGTTTAATCAGAGCAGATCTTTGTGTGGAGGTATCCTGGGAGGCAAAGTGGGCAAATCTAGGGATGGCTAAATGGCTTGGACTTTATCAGGTAAACAATGGCAAACTGTCAAGTGTTTGTGGGCAGGGAAGTAACATGATCAAAGTAGTGTTTTTGAAAATTACTAAGTGTTCATGATAGGGAAACATGGCATACGATAATTATCAGTTCATATAAAATAAAAACAGTACCACTGATGGCAAGAAAAAAGAAAAGAGAATGTGTTCAATTAGATCATTTTAAAAACACAGATGCATTTCCAGTGACCATGTATTTCCGAAGCATAGGAATTGTGCACACAGCATGGGAATTGTACAAGTTTGTTGTACAATTTGTACAAATTGTACAAATTTGTTGCAGCTTTGGCTTTTACTTTGTAAACAAGAAAATGGATAAGAAATGAAAGCCTTTTATGTTTTGAACCTTTCAGGCATCCAAAATGGGGACTGTCGGCACTGAGCTCTGGATCTCCAGGGAGAGAGCTTGTGGGGGCCCCGGCCCATCCTGCTGTAGCCTGTGGCCGGGTGGACAGGGCAGGGCCTGTTGTAGGCTTCGTGGCCACAGGGATATTTGGTGAATATAGCAATGCCCAAGGCTAGATCAGGGAATGCTTTTGGAGTTAAAGTGTGAGAAACTAGAAATGGTCTCTTGCCTTGAAGAAAAGAGCCTATAGGAATATGAGGTAGGTTCGTGGTTCCTGGATGACCAAGCTGGGGTTGTTGCTAACTTGGTCCCGATCAGGAACGCAGGGAATGGGGTCCTGGGAACCAGGGCATACTAGCTGTTTGATGTTGCCCTCATCCCAAAATGGCACAAAGAGGAGGCACGAGAGACTTTTGGGAGTAGCAGAACTGTTTTTTACTGTGGTTACATAGTCTGTGGTGATTATGTGACTTATTGCATTTGTCAGAACCCATATACTATACACACAGAGTCTGGGGACCTAGCAGTGAACTCATAGCCTTGAGGCTTGAAGGGTCACTGTGCTGTCACCTTGTCAGTAATCTCCTCTTCTATTGTTCTCTGTCTCTGTGAGCCCCCTAGAAGAGGTTTTCCCCAGTTGTAAGAAGAAAAGTAACAATCCATTGTTACATAGGCCATGGCAGCAGTGACATAGTAAATTTGTGCTACCTTTTTTCTATCACACCAGGTAGCTTTCCCTTGAACCTGTGTTGGATGAGATCCAATGGCCGTGGCCTCCTCCAAGGAAATGGAAGTTGCTCATTAGCTACTTAGTGAGCCTGGTCGGGCCGTGTGAGGGGGGGTAAAGGGAAGCTCAGTCCTACACAGACTTCCTTCAGTGGCCACTCAGCAGGTGCCCTGTCCCTCCCTGATGCCTGCAAGGCTCAGGTGCAGAGGCCTGGCAGTGACAATGGACCCCGATGGTTTGGCCAACAGACAGGCTGTGCTTCTGTAATGGTCTTTTCTGAAAGAGTGTGGGCATCTCAGCAGGCGGCTCCCAACCCCCACCCAAGCCTCATGAAAGGCCCTTTATGGTCACAAGAGTTTGTGTCAAGTGGTCAGTGCTGGGTGGTTCTCCGAGGCCTCCGTGTCCACCGTGAATGGAAGCACCATGCAATCACTGCACAGGCTTCCAGGCCCTGTGGAGCCGGCAGGCAGTGCTGCGGGGTGGGAACAGCCTTTGGACGGCTGGACTTCCGAATCTTGACTTTGCCACTCATTAGTTATGTGACCTTCCGCAAGTTACCGAGCTTCTGTTCCCTAATTTCACAGATTTGGTTCATAACAGATATACCTTTTAATTTATGAGGCTTAAAATTATGAGGCTTAAATTAGAAAATGCAAAAGCACCGAGCACTGTGTTTGGGACTCAGTGGAGTCCCAAATGGCCCCTGCCATTCCTCTCCTCTGTCAAAAGCAGTTATTTCTTAAGATGATACTTATGCAAAAATCCCAACATCTGCATAGTGCAGATACATATATCGAGGGATAGGAAGGTCATTCTTGGTGGAGGGAATAGGTTGAAAATGCAAAGAGGTATTTCGTTTTTCCAGTTGAAGATGTAGAAGGATGGAAAGATCTGGAAAGCACTTTGTTCTCCACTTTCCAGTGAAAAAAGCTGTACAAAGAGCAAGTGAACAACTGTTCTTGAACCAAGGAGAGTGCTGAAGGTGCGAGATCCAGAACGTGGGGAAAGGCGGGCGTGGGCAGGGCCGGGTGAGACAGAAGCACTAAGGTACCTCGTGAGCTGCGGCCGGGAGACCAGTAAGAAGACTTTGGCCAGCGCACCTGGAGAATGACGGAGGCTAACTGCGTGTGCCCTGGTGAAAGTGAGTGGAGCCCCTGGGGTTGCAAATAGGAGCTGGTATCTGTACTCGCTTGCAGGTTTTTTCTCCACGAGCCATACCAGTCCCTCCCAGGAAAGGTGGAGAAAGTGGGAACAAATAGCTGCTCTGGGAAGGGCAAGAAACTTTGCCTGAATTTCTTTTGTATCTCCCCTATAGAACAGAAGCTTTGCTTTGGGAGGGATGCAACAGACACCATCATCTTTTGGGGACTGGTGAAATCTTTCTGTAGCTGGGGAAGAAAACTGGAAAAAAAAAATCTCAACCCTTTGGTGGGGGCAAGGAAAGATTACAAACTGGATTCAGGACTATGAATTCGGGAGAGGGCAGGATTACTGAAGCATGCGCAGGATCACTAGGTAGGCCATCCTCCCCAAGATCCAGGGATATAGAACCTGCTTAACACTGAGGGTTAATCAGAAAAACTGAGGACGCCCTCTACCCCCTCACTCCACCACCAGGCTAGCAAAGCATGGAATAGCAACTAATTTGCAAGAGGCAGACTTTCTCTGAGGCATGGTGAAAAGAAAAGACTTAAGGCCCAGGGTGCAGCAGTCATTGGAAAACAAGTAGACTCTGGCATTCACCCTTACTCCGAGCTCAGGGTGTCACTAGTCTGTGGGTCCCTGAGGATTACCATAGCAACAACAGACTTCAAAGCTAGCCCAGCTCCCCATTAGATTAGTTCTAATTAGTTCTAAACCCTTACACTAAAGGCCTGGCAGAAGGAAAGGCATAGCCATTTCCAGGCATTAAAAAAATATTTACTTCAGTCTCTGCTCTCTTATCTAAGATGTCCAACTTTCAATAAAAAATTATGAGGCATATGAAAAGGCAAGAAAAAAAAAAACTATGAACACAAAAACCAGCAGACAAAGCAAACATTAGAACCAGACTGGATATGTCATAGATATTGGAACTATCTGGCAGGGAGTTTGTTTGTTTGTTTGCTTCAAGATTTATTTATTTGAGAGAGAGGGCATGTGTGAGTGTGGGGAGGGGCAGAGAGAAGAATCTTCAACCAGACTCCATACCCCCCACCCCCATCCCACCCAGCACTAAGCCTGATGTGGGGCTCAATCTCCTGACCCATGAGGCCATGACCTGAGCCCAAACCAAGAGTTGGACACGCAACCAAGTGCGCCACCCAGGCACCCCTGGCAGGGAGTTTAAAATAACTATGATTAAATAGGCTAAGTGCTCTAATAGAAGAGGTGGAAAACGGGCAAAATCAGATGGGGCAATAGAAATAAACCAAATTGAAACACAAAGAGAAAAAAAAAAGTAAAATCAACAAGAGAAGAAAACAAAGACAGAACAGAACATCTGAGAACTATGGGATGGTATCAGACAGTCTAAGAAATACTTTATTGGAATGCCAGAAGGAGATGTGAGAGCGAGAATCAGGAAGGCAAAAAATATTTGAAAAAATAATGGCTGAGAAGTTTGTAAAGTTAGTGACACCAAATCACAGACCCAAGAAGCTCAGATTATACCAGGCAGGATAAATACACCAAAACAAAACACACTGAGGCAAATTATATTCATACAGCTATAAACAAAAAAAGGAGAAGATCTTAAAGGCAGCCAGAGAAAAAAGGACACATTACAGAGGAACAAAAATAAAAATTATAGCAGACCTCTGTTCAGAAACTATGCAAGTTAGAATATAATGAAGTGACGTTTTTAAAGTGCTAAAAGCAAAGAGCTGTCAACCCAGAGTTCCATGCCTAGTGAAAACCTATTTCAAAAATGAAAGAGAATGAAAGATTTCCTCAAAACAAAACAAAACAAAACAAAACAAAACTGGAAATTCATTGCCAGCATACCAACTCTATAAGAAATGTTAAAGAAAGGTCTTTAGACAGTAGGATTGTGATACCAGATAGAATTTTGGATCTATACAGAGAAATGAAGAACACTTTATATGAAATAAACAAAGGTAAAATAAAATTCAATTTTTCTTATTTTTCACTCTAAAAGAACATTGTCCAAAGCAAAATAGTTGCACTGTGTTGTATATTTCTGCCTTAGTTTTAATTTTTTAAAAGATTTATTTATTAGAGAGAGAGCCCTCGAATGCATAGGGGAGGGGACGGGCAGAGGGAGAGGGATATAGAGAATATCAAGCAGATTTCCCACGGAGCGCAGAGCCAGTGCAGGGCTCGATCCCACAACCCTGAGATCATGACCTGAGCTGAAATCAAGAGTCAGATGCCTAACCCACTGAGCCACCCTGGTGCCCATAAGCTACTTTTTCATATGTATGACAATAATAGCACAAGTAAGAGGAGTGAGGAATTAGGAATATACCACAGTAAGGCCCTTACCCTACATGTGGAGCAGAGTAATGGTATTCAAAGGTAAGCTGTGATTGATTGACGGTAACCCTAGGGCGAATACTAAGAATTGCTATAACAGAGGTCAATACAGAGTATGGTGGTACTTTCCTTAGGTAGCAAAGGAGCACTGAGAGGATCTTGACCCAGGAAGGAAACAGAAAAGGAGCAGTCAGGGAGGTGAGTGGAGAACTAGGGGAGTGTGTTCTTCCAGGAGCCAGAAGAAGAGAGCATTTCATGCGGTGAGAAAGTGGGCACTGGTCTGAAGCAATGCAAAGAATTTGTGGAGAGTGAAAATGATAGTGTCTGTAGGAGTCAGTGATCAGGCAGACTAATTGGTGTCCTTCCATAATAGTTTCCATAGGCAGGTCCAGAGAGGTCATCTTAATGAAGAGCTGTGAATGGGTGATGAGAAAGTAGAGGAATCTACGCTAGCTTCTTTTATTTTTATTTTCATTTTTTAAAAGATTTATTTATGAGAGAGGGAGTGCTCAAGTGGGGGGAGGGGCAGAGGGAGGGGGAGAGGGAAGCAGGTTCCCCACCGAGTGCAGAGCCCAGTGCAGGGTTTGATCTCAGGACCCTATGATCCTGACCTGAGCTGAAATCAACAAGAGTCGGACAGATGCCCAACTGACTGAGCCACCCAGGCGCCCCTACCCTAGGCTTCTTTTAAGTAGAACAGATGGGGAGGTCAGCAGGTGGGGAGTGGGAAGGGGGAAGTGGAATTGCAGGAAGTATGTGTGGTTTACCCAGCAGACAACCAAAATGTGAAATAAGTGGAGTAAAATATGGAAATGATGAATGGGAAGTCCTTGGATTAAAGTAATTAAAGCAAGGTGGCAGATCTAGCATTTGAAAGGAGAAAAAGCTCCTTTATTTAAAGACAAGCTAAAAGGAAGGGAGGTGAAGACAGAGAGCCCTGTTTCCACAGGGCTCCTCTCCTCTCCGCAGAGGAGAGGATGTTGAGGTGGAGTCATTCTAATCCGAGTAAAGTAGGGCATAGGTCTTCTGTAAGTTACAGGAAGATTTTTTTAAAAATATCTTCTGTGGTTGCCTTTCACCACATCTTGTTTTTTCTCTTTCTTCAAATCGCCTACTGTATTAGTTTCTTAGGGCTGCCATGACAGAGTACCACACACTGGGTGGCTTAAAAAACAGAAATGTTTTGTTTCCGTTCCGAAGGCTGAAGGTCAAAATCAAGGTGTGGGCAGGGCCATGTTCCCTCTGGAACCTGGAGGGGAGAGTCCTCCCTCGCCTCTTCATAGAGTCTGGTGTTTTGCCAGCACCCCTTGGTGCTCCTTGGCTTGTGGCTATGTCTCTCCAATCTCAGACGATTGTCACCTGGTGTTCTCCCATGTGTCCCTATCTTCACAGGGTTGTCTTCTTTGAAGGTTGCCAGTTCTTTTGAACTAAGGGCCCGCTCTGCTCCAGGATGATCTCATCTTATCCCATTACACCTGCAACGACCCTGTTTCCAAATAAGGTCTCATTCTGAGGTAGTGGGGGTTAGGGCTTCCACATATCTTTTTCGGGGGGGGCCTAATTCAACTCATATATCTACTAAATCTTCATCCCTCTTTACAAAATTTTCTTTGAGAGAAATCCAACTCAGCATCTAAAGCCCATTGAAATACAGCTACCTCTTACCTGAGGCCTTTCATGAACTTCCCTCCCTGCCACTCTCTCTTTTGTGCCCCCCAGATCTCTTACGGGCTCATTATCCCTCTCTATTCAGCATGGCTCCCCTTCCTGAGAGCAGAAATTGTCCAATGGCTCTGTGTACCTTTGACAGCGTCCAGAGGCACTTCCTTGTGGAATGGCTTAGGATCTCACAAACCAGCAGCAATTGGGAATTCAGCGATAAAGGAGAATCTGGAAATTCAGGATCAGGGAGCTATTAGAGTAGATGGGGACTAGCTAGGTGAGCTTTCCTGAGAGTGATGGGATAGAGTGTTGGGAGGCGGGGAAAAGAGAGAACATTTTAGGCTGTTTCTTGAACATATTTTTTGTTGGCAGGGAGGATCATGACGGTGCTTCCTTATGATGACGTGTTTGAAACTTCTGCACAGGGTCCACCTCATAGCTCGTACAGCAGTCAGTTATGGTTATTGGGTTCATTGTTCAAAGCCACAGCTGGGATTCTCCCTGTCAAACTCTGCCCCCTCACCATTTTGAATATCCCACTTGTGCTGCTATCTGTGCATTTAGGGACCTCAGTGAGATGGTCACCCATCTTTAGTGAGGTAACAGAAATTGCCATCTGTGCAATTTTTTTCTTTCTTGGGACCATTTTGGCCAGGAAGGTAATTTTAAAAAATGCAGTGGGTGGTGCTTCTGTGTTTCAATGGTGGTGGTTGGAGTGCAGAGACTTGGTTTAAGTTCTTTCTTTTTTTATTTAAAAAAATTATTTATTTATTTGTTTATTTGAGAGACAGAATGAGATAGAGAGAGTACATGAGAGGGGGTAGGGTCAGAGGGAGAAGCAGACTCCCTGCTCAGCAGGGAGCCTGATGCGGGACTCGATCCCGGGACTCCAGGATCATGACCTGAGCCGAAGGCAGTCGCTTAACCAACTGAGCCACCCAGGTACCCGGTTTAAGTTCTTTCTAAGATCTAAAGAAGGTTTAACTTCTTTCCTGAAAAGATGTACCTGTCTCACTGTAAGCATTTAATCAGAATGTAGGGCAACATACGCTTTTATCCAGCCCTGGCCCTGTTTTCTGATCTTGCCCTCAATATTTCCTAAGGAAGAGATTTGTGGGCATGCAGTTCAGTAGAAGCACTCCAGGGCCATTTGGGCCCTTGGAGAACAAGCTGAATGAATTTTCAGGAACAGAGTGTTCAGTGATAGAGGTAGGCAATGTGAATTGACAAAGTGCCATCACAACCTTTCCTTGGTCCCCTGGTGCAGGCAGCTAAAATCTTGGCACATCTGTCCTCTCACTGATCCTGTGAATTTGGCTGGAGTATACGGGAAGGAGCATGAGTTTTGAAGCTGAATAGCTTTGAATTCTAACCTGGCTTCACCACTTTATTACTTCTGTGATCTTGGGCACATAGCTTCCTCACTGGTAAAATGGAGCTGATACCATATTTGGGGTTCTTGGGAAGAGTCAATGAAGTAAGATTTGAAAGTGGCTGGCCCACTGGTGCCAGGCACATCAAAGATGCCACATGCTGTCAGTTTATCCTTACATAGTTTTGCAGAGTGTGGGACATCACAGCAAAGAGGCGGGAAGTGGCCTCCTGGAAGCAAGGCACATGTCAGCTGGGAATAGATGTAAATTAGGGGATGCTCAATGTTCTTCTTCTCTCTCTCTCTCTCTTTTTTTTAAGATTATTTATTTATTTGAGAGAGAGAACAAGCAGAGGGGAGGGACAGAGGGAGAGGGAGAAGCAGACTCCCCACTGGGCAGGGAGCCTGATGCAGGGCTCGATCCCAGGACTCCAGGATCATGACCTGAGCCCAAAGCAGACGCTTAACTGACTGAACCACCCAGGCACCCCTGTGTTCTTCCTTCTTAATTGCCTGAGATACACTGGGGACTTAAGGTTCTGAAAAATACTACTTTTTAAGTGTAATAACGTTGATTAGGAGTTTGCACTATAAAAGCTGCCATATAGGGGGCATCTGGGGGGCTCAGTAGTTAAGCATCTGCCTTCAGCTCAGGTCATGATCCCAGGGTCCTGGGATCGGGTCCCACATTGGGCTCCCAGCTCCGCGGGAAGCCTGCTTCTCCCTCTCTCACTCCCCCTGCTTGTGTTCCCTTTCTCGCTGTGTCTCTCTCTGTCAAATAAATAAAATCTTTAAAAAAAAATTAAAAAAAAAAAAAGGCTTCCATGTAAGTTTTATTTGTGCTGTCCCTTTAAATAGGTGCCACAGTGTTGGAATACGTTACTTCCTGACATTCAGCATGCAAGATTTGATCTATTATATTTCATCACCAAACTGAGTCCTCTTAAAATTTATTGTTGAACTTGTTAGAATCTCTTCCTTTGTGTCTTTTTCTGCTTCCTCTCTGCCCCACCTTCCTGCAACAGGGAAATGTTTGCTGCTGCTGTAAAACTGATTGATAAACATTTCAGGATGAAAACAGCAGTTTTAAAATTTCCAACTTCTGTCTTTTCTCCCCCCGCCAGCACTACTCAACTATCACTTTTGATGATTACTTACTTTTTGTTGGGCCTGACTTGGCACGCGGACTCTGAATTATCCTTTAAAAACACGTAAGAACCTAAAGTTAAATTGCCCTCTGAATTTATTTCAAATAAATTTGAAACACAAATATATTTATATTGAAAGTATAAATTAAGAAAAAAAAAGAATGCATAAAGATTGACCAAAAACCTCTAAGATAGCAGCAGGATTCTGGTGGAGTGGTGAACCACAGAGTCAGTCCTCCTTGCAGAATAGGGGGGCTATCTAATTAATCCTTCTTTCTGCAGGACTTTTGGGAGAAATGTCAGAGAGGAGTTTAAGGGGTGGTTCAGTTGAATAGGAGGGAAAAATGTGAAGTAGACAATCTACAAAGTATTTCACAGCTCTCGAGTGTTAATGTAACAGGAGCACAAATGCTGGTGATGAATTCAGGAGCATTGTCTCTGAAACTGGCAAACAGTAAGTAAGGAATAATTACAGGGTTTCAGCCCAATTTAACACATTATACAAGAAGTGTTAAATGAAGAAGTTTTACTGATTCAACATGTTCTCTTTTCTTTTTCATACAGAAAAGTGCAGACAGTAATACCGCAAGCACTCATGGACCACTCCCTAGAATTAATGAATATTTATAACATTGTGCTATGTTTGCCTCAGATTTTTTTGAAATGAAAGCAATAAAATACTTCTGATAAAGGTGTTCTTTGTTCCTCTCCTTCCCTTCCTGGAGGAAACCACTGTAGTGACTTTGGTGTGCTTCCTGTCACGAAGCATACAATGGTAACGATGATCTACTTCTTTTGCCGGAACCATCCTTTTACAGATGATTTTACCACCTTATGATATGTGCCGTAAAAGAAACCAGATGACAGCAGCAAGCTTGCCCAGCTGACTCTCAGCTGGTCATTGTTTCTCGACATATGGACCACAGACCCTGTTCGCTCCCCATACATAGTCATGCTGTGTTAATTTTTTAATTATGCATTTTATGGGATGGCAGAGATAATTAATTTATGCCTTCGTTTTTGGTATTTTTTGACACTTTAATTCAAAAGTTGCAGACAATTTGAGGGGATATGGATTAAGACGATTTAGTTGCAATGTTTTCCTAGAAGTATTCCTTCAGGAGGAACCGTCAGCCTCCAGGGAGTAATATTTCATACACATTGTCTTGCCTCCTTCCAGGCTGTGAAGTGAAAATAAAAAGTAATTAGTCATTTACACCTACCGTGAACATGCCCTCCAACCTGGCCTTCACTCGTGTTTGGTGTTGTCGCTGACTGGAACAAAGGTTCTGAAGTGACCTTTACAAATGGGAGGGCTCAATCCCCAGGTGCCTCAGGACTCTGTCCTGAGCCTTATTTGCTGTCTTACCCTGTGTGGTTCTCAGCCTGGGCTGTGCTTCAGAAACATCTGGGGAGCCTAGTGAACTCCGCATGCCCAGGCTGCACGGGGACAGTCATATTTGAGTCCGGGAGCAGACTCAAACATCCATGGCTCCTCAGGCTCTCCCGGTGATTCCACTGCTTGCCAAGCTGAGAAGCAGTGTGTTAAAGCATTCAGCCATCCTGGCCGTCTTCGAGGCTCTTGAACTTACCAAGGGCTTCGGAGCCCCAGGAGCACTTGCTTTTCCCTCTACTGGGAACCACATTATTCTCTTAATTTAAATTGTATCTCTTCAGGCAGGCCTTCCTTGACCAGCCCCTCCAAAATAGCCGCCCCCCCCCCCCCCCCCCGCCGTCACCAGCTAGACTAAAGATTGTACCCTATTTATTTCCTTCTTAGCACTACGGTCATAGAAAATGTCTGTTACTTTGTTCACTTGCTTATTGTCTCCCCTCCCCCAACTAGAATATAAACCCCTTGAGGGTAGGACCTTGCTTTCTTGTTTATCACTGTATTCCTGGTCTCCAGCATCGCCCCTGGCATAATACATAGGTAGAAAATGTTCCTTAAATGAGAATGAATTCTAATATCAAGAGGCATCAGCGGGTCACTGAGTAACTTTAAGTTCTAAGATCTAAAGAAGGGTTAACTTCTTTCCTGAAAAGATGTACCTGTCTCACTGTAAGCATTTAATCAGAATGTAGGATAACATACCCTTTAATCCAGCCCTGGCCCTGTTTTCTGATCTTGCCCTCAGTATCTTCTAATTAATAATAATAATAAATTGACAGTACACGAACATGTATACAATAATAATCAGCTTAAAAGGGCCTTCACATACTTTATCTGATGTGGTCCTTTTCTGTGGAATGGCTATGATTAAGCACAGATGATGAAACAGGCATATAGAGTAGTAAAATACCACGGCCAAGTCCACAGACGTCTAAGACACAGAACTGGGATGGGTACTGGGTGTCCTGTTTGGGGACATTAGGAAAGGGGTGTGTGGGCATTAGACCTCTCCAGGATTAGGGAGCTCTTGCCACCTCTCCATGCAATGCTGAGGGCTATGCCCTTTCCCCCTGAACTTCTGTGCTTTCTTGGTTTAAAACTCAGAGGGAGTGAATAGGATAGTGAATAGAATTGGAGAAAGGTTGAAGAGGTAAGGAGGAGCAAGTCTTTCTCACCTTTTGCCTTTCATATGGCCTCCTTTCTTTGGATGCAGTGCCAAGTCTTTGGCACGAATATAGCTGAGTACCTTTATTTTTTTAAAGATTTTATTTATTTATTTGACAGAGAGGGTGAGAGAGCACAAGCAGGGGGAACGTTAGAGGGAGAGGGAGAAGCAGGCTTCCTGCCAAGCAGGGAGCCTGATGCGGGGCTCGATCCCAGGACCCTGGGATCATGACCTGAGCCGAAGGCAGACGCTTAACCATCTGAGCCACCCAGGCGCCCCTTGCTGAGTACCTTTAATATAATGGTTCGTACATACCTTGTGGATGTGACCTTCCTAACTCACTGTTAACACTGGGTGGCATGTTTTGTAGGTGAGGACTTGGAGGGGCTTGGCTTTATTTCACTTGATTGACTTGTAAAGGAAACCTGTCCTCCTCAGTGTATTCCTGGGAATGCCTTAATCCTGGTAGACCATGAGTTTCAGGAGAAGCTTCTAAAATCTGGAGTAGTTATTCATCACTGGATCAGATTCAAAGAGCCTGACTAATAGAGATGAAAATATGTCCTCTTGGCAGGACTCCCTTGTGATGGCTGTACCCCGTGCCCTCATGATGATGGGTGCTGAATTCCCAGTATGCTTCATAACTTAGATGCATGCGCTGTATGTGTTCCTTTGCCTGGAGGAAATATTGCACTGTTCTACCATTAAAACATAAGAAATAAAACAGAGTAATGGGATCAGTTACCTTGACCTCAGAACCAAACTAAACTGCCTCCCTATGGTTCCACCTCACTTCAGTGACTCTTTAAATAAGAACAGTCTCCGTCTCTGATACCGTGTTACTGAGATGCCGTGCTGGTGCAGGTATCATTCTGGTGGAGATACCATTCTTCCTGCTGCTGACCTATCCCACATGAGTGTCCTTATCTTAAATCGTGCGGCTGTAAAGGAAATAATTGGTAAACTGGCTGGTGACGGAGGTGTTACTGAGTCCCGAAGTTCATGGAGCAGCTATCAACAAGGATTTAAACGTTGTAATTGGTTGTGCTTAATTGTACAGTGCTTTTGGACACAGAACTGCTTCACTTGTCAGCCAACAAGAATTTCCTGGCTTAAGTGCCAGTATTTCCATTGACACTGTTGGTGTTCTCAAATCCTGTTTAACCTCACTTTTTTCTTGAGCTACCTTCTGGATTTCTCTGACTTGGGTGATTTTGGTCACTAGACCAGAAGGGCAGTAGCTTCAGGTTGGTGGGACTGCTGGGCACCCATCAGAACTTCCCCACAGCCTCCCTCCTGTCCCTTTCTACACAGCCTTAGGGTTACAGTTTCCCCTTTGTGAAGTATTTTTAGCTAGAGGACTGTCTATTGTGTTGATTTTGCTCTGATAAGGGAAGTGAGGGCCCATGCACGAGGCCTGCGCTTGGAGTCACATCCTGGGGGGACCCTGACCTCTAGAGGCACCTGGGGTGTGCCACCACAGACCTTTATTACTGCTATTTACTCTTTCCCCATTAAAATGATTCCTCCTTTTCCCTCGTGGCCTGAGACGATAAAGAGGTTCTTCTGGATGCCTTGTGGACTTTGGCCTGGGAAGAGGCACTCCTTTCAACCTGATTCAGTGTCTTCCAGTGTCTGATTTTAGAACTGGCATTTGTCACATTCTTGATTGCCCATGTGGTGGCCTGACTGCTCCCGGAGGTGAACATCAGTCTTCACTGTGGTGGTTTTCCTTTTAGGAAATAACGCTTCCTTTGAGGATGTTGAGGAAATTCTGTTGCCCACAACACAGATATGGATTGAGCCGGGCTCAGATGCACACAGCACATGGACAATGACTCTGCCCTTTTGTGAAATTCTTTTAGAGCTGTAAACAGAATTTTCCCTAATTTAAAGGAATTAAATGTTAAATTGGGGAGGGATTGGTGGGTTCACTGACAGAGAAAGAAAAGGGTATAAACAACTGTCTTCCGTGCCGTGGCTGCCTTTGCAAGGGCCGTGTGTGATCGGGGAGAGATGAGAAATCTATTTTTAAATTAAAAAGAGAGTATTGGTGGTGCTTTGGAAAAATTCATCTAACCCCCAATGTAACAGGGGTCCAGAAGGATGTGTGACTCAAATGCCCTGTTGCTTTTCCTGTCTCTTCTTTGGCAGCACATTCATTTATTGCCTTGTTTTTCCAGGGGCGGGGGCAGGCAGGGGCAGAGGAGCAGAGGGGGACAAGACTGTGAGAATGGCCAAATGATTTGCCAATTAACCACTAAATGTGGCTGATTTGGGGGATTCTTATCCTTTCCTTTCTTCAAAACTTAAAAAAAAAGTCTCCCCTGGCAGTGTGGTGTGTTGGTTGTACAGGAGGCAGGAAGAGCGAGTCGGACATGGGTGGTGCCCGTGGGAATGGACGGCTGCTGGGGAAGAGTCAAATAGCCACACACCGCCCCCGAGGCCTCTCACAACTGCCTGTGAGGTGAGGGAAGAAAAGCCAGTATCACCGGTATCGGTATCGTCCTGGGAGTGAAGAGTTGCCTAGAGCACACTGTGAGTTGTAGCTTTCCTTGAGATCTAAAATTAGCTATACTGAGTAGCTTTAGGTTTGGATATTGTGCATGGCTTGGTTTAGAATATGTTTTTGGGTAAATGAATCCGGTAATTTTGTGTCAACCAGTGAGCCTTGCAAGCCGTGAGGATTCCTTATATTTGGCTGAATTTTGTTCTCCTATGCAAAGATGCTATGCAACCAGTAGCAATCAATCCTCATCACCTGAGGTTTAGGAGAGGTAAGCCCCTTCTTATGATGTAACAACCTTGAGCAAGCGACTTCTGGGTGTTCCTGACTGGGATGATTTTGGTCAGTAGATCAGAAGGGCGGTAGCATCATGTTGGCCATACTCCTTGGCGCTAGTCAGAGCTCTTCCGTGGCCTTCTCCTGCCCCTTTCTGCAGATCCTTAGGGTTATAAGTTTCCCTTTGGGAACTATTTTTAGCTTGAAGAATGTTCATGGTGTTGATTTTGATTGGCTAAAATATGGAGGGAAGTGAGAACACACCAGGAAGGGGGCTGAGGAGGGTGAGTGTTGCAGGAGAGGGATCCTAGTCCTTGGCTGTGGTCTAAGTGGGGGCTGTTGCAGGGCTGGGCTACATTTACTCTCTTTACGGGAGACCCTAAAACCCAGTGCTTTTCCTTCTCGACCAGAACTATGACAGCTCAGTCCTTGTCCAGAAGGAGCCGTCAATGTGGCACACAAGGTTTTGACTTGGGTCTTGAGGATTCAGTCTGGTGGGGGACACATGGGGCTGGGGGAGGCATGAGAGAGGATGTGCATCCAGCTGGACTAGATGGTATATGCCAAGGTGCAGGATGGGAAATCCCAGGGGAATACAGGGCACAACCAGGAGCTCAGTTTGGCTGGAGGGTTTGGAGTGTGAAGGGGAGAGGTGGGCAGGTGGGAAAGGAGCGGAGAGCAGATACGGGTTAGAGTTTGGACTTTATTCAGGTAACAGAGATCCACTGAAGACTTTGGTGAAGGGTGTGATGTGATCAGAGCTCCACTTTTGGGAGGCTAATCTTGTAGTAGTGGGTGGTGGCAAGGAGGGATTTCTATCAGGACACTATGGTAACGGTCTAAGCAGTATTTATGATGACCTATATAAAGCAGCTATGAAACCAGTCAGATGTTTTGCCAGAGCTACAAAAATCTCAGTTCCTACAGGAAATAATTTCTCAAATAGAGGAGCAATTTAGGGATGACATACAGTAAGAATTTTCGTTAATGAATTGACAAAGCTTCTTTTAAGATTAGCGTGTCGGTGGAGATTGGTTTGTGCAATGTCTGTTAGTTTGTTGTGTTTGATATTGTTGTCTTGTAGTTAAACGTATGTACCCTGGAGCCAGGCTGCCTGGATTTAAAGCCCAGCCTCACCATTTATTAGCCATGAGACCTTGGGTAAATTACCTAACCTCTCTGTGCCTTCATGCCTGCCACCTACAATGTGCTTCATAAGGGTTAATGCCATCATTACCATTGTCCTTAGCATCATTTATTTCTAACAAATTGTCTTACTTCACAGAGGTAGAGGATCTTTTCAGGATCCTAAGTATACCTCCTTAGGAATTGCATTTGGCTGAGAGCGCAGACCCCTCCACCACCACTGCATGATTTTAAACTCTGAAGGGCTTATTTCCTTAACAAGACGACTGGAGGTAGAGTTGCTGACCTTGCCTTGGTGTCTTAAGGATGTCAAGTAATTGAGATTCTCTTGTTTTCCTTCCTTCATGGGCTCAAGATGGCTGCTGCAGCTCCAGCCATCATGTCTGTCAGACTGAAGGAAAAAGGATAAAGGGTAGAAGGTCAAAAGGGTACCTGCCAGTTGAATAAGCTCTCTTTTAAATTCCTTCCTAGAAATCCAGCCTAAGGACTTCCATCAACATCTTATTCGCCATCTCTATCTTCCAGGGATGTGGAAAAGGTAATTTTCCCCAGATACTTTGCCTCCCTCAAAAATACAGATGTTCTCTTACAAAGAAAAAAAGAGAAGGATGGATATTGTATGGGTGGCTAGCAGTCTCTGCCACAGTGGGAGCTCACTGTAAGAAAGCCACCTCAAAGGTTTCAAAGAATTTTGTCTATTTCTAGCAATTGGATTGCCTTCTCCCACATCAACAGCTTCTGGTAGTCTAGTCATTTAAGTTTTTAGCATGTGTTCAGTTTTTGCCATTAGCAATTTTGTTCAAGAAAGAAAAGATTACAGAAAGATATGGGAACATACCATGTTTTAAGCTCAGTTAGTTGTCAGTATAGGTGAGGGCGGATTCTTAGTTTACCCCTGAGATACATTCTGTGGGTCACATTATAGGTGCTCCCCAAGCACCTATTATGTGAGGTGGTGACGAAGCCTCTGTCATACATCCATATCCTGTCTATCATATTGTTATCTGTAGGCAGACTGACAGTAGTATAAAAACACTACAGATATCAGTCAAGAGGTGCAGAGAAGGAAGGTAATTAGCCTGATTCTGTAGGAAAAAAAAATTTCCAGGCAAGGTATGTACATAAGGAAGGACCATGGCAACAAGTTATAATGATTTGCTTAACCTCAGGTCAGAGTCAAAGTTGAAAGCCAAACCATGAGCACTATCTAATAAGATCTCACAAGTAAGAGGTTTAGGATCTAGGTCCAGATTTGCAGTAAATGATTTATATAATAATAAAAAAAAGACTTAACTTTTCTGTGCCTTATTTCTTATTTTGAAATAAGAAATAATACCTACCTAAGTTTTTGTTTTAATTGCGGCAAAATACACATAACATCAAATTTTCCATCTTCACCAGTTTTAAGTATACAGTTGCAATCCATTTCCAGAACCCTTCTTCGTCTTGCAAAATTGAAACTCTGTACTCGTTAAACAATAGCTTCTCATTCCCCTTCTCTGGCAACCCCTGGCAACCATCATTCTATTTTCTTTCTATGAATTTGACCTCTTTAGATACCTTATATAAGTAGAATCATGCAGTAGTTGTTCCTTTCACTTAGCATAATGTCTTCAAGCTTCATCTACATTATAGCATGATAACTTTTTTTAAAGGATTAAAAGAATTTCCTTTAAAGGCTGGTAATATTCCATCCCAATGTATGTACCACATTTTGTTTATCTCCTCATTGTTGATAGACAGTTGGGTTGCTTCCATCTTTTAGCTATTACAAATAATGCTACTCTGAATGTAGAATATACAGGTATTTCTTTGAGACCTTGCTTTCAATTCTTTAGGGTATATATCCAGAAGTGGAACTGCTGGAGCATATGACAATTACAAAAAATTTTTTTTTGAGGAACAGCCATACTGTTTTCTGCAGCAGTTGCACCATTTTACTTTCCCACCAGCAACGCACAAGGGTTCCAGTTTCTCCATATCCTCCCCAACATGTATTATTTCCTGAGGTTTTGTTTTGTTTTGTTTTTTGTTTATTTACTGTTTTTTTTTTCTGGATAGGAGCCATCCTGACAGGTGTAAGGTACGTACCTAAGTTTTATTTTATTTTTTATTTTATTATTTTTTAAAGATTTTATTTATTTGACAGAGGGAGAGAGAGAGAGAGCACAAGCAGAGGGGAGTGGGAGAGGGAGAAGCAGGCTCCCCGCTGAACAATGAGCTCAATGTGGGACTCAATCCCAGGACCCTAAGATCATGACCCGAGCTGAAAGAAGACGCTTAACCTACTGAACCACCCAGGCACCCCCTCACCTAAGTTTTAAGGGAGTCCCAACAGTGCCTCCAGATTGACCTCTTCTGGAATCACTGCTCCCTCACTCAATCCTTGTTTCTCCTTGGGCAAGTTACTGAGCCTGTGAGCCTCAATTTCATTTTCTGTCCAATGTAGATGTCCATACGGAAGGGTTGTATGAATGTTGTTGAGATTATGCCCTATGCTATGTGCCCATTCCAGTATTTTTATTGCTGTGGAAAACTTAAAGGCATTAACAGAGTATATTATTGTTAGCATTCCCATTATCCCTGGCTGTAGGTTTTCTCCTACATCCTAATCAAAAACATGATGTTTCCAAAGTGTTAGGGTAGAGAGAGCATTGGTCTTGGAGCCAGCAGGCAGGGAACTGAATTCCCATTTTCCCACTTAGCTGAGGGACCTTGGACAAATATCTGGGTCTTATTTTTTCTTTATCTGAAAAAAAAAAAAGATGGCATGACTGTAGACACCTCATGGGACTTCTCTTTCACAGCTACCTCCCGCTGGCCCCTCCCAACAACCTAGAGGTTTTCCCTGCCAGCTTTTTTGAGATTTTATTGACATATAACACATGTAAGTGTAAGGTGTACAATGTGCTGACTTGATACACATATCTATTGCAAAATGATTACTACAATAACGTTAGCTAACACCTCCATCTCCTCAGATAATTACCTTTTTTATGCATGTGGTTATAACATTTAAGGTCTAAGTCTGTAAGACAGTATTGTTAATTATACTCACCATTGTGCACATTAGATCCCCAGAATTTATTCATGATGTAGTTGGGAGTTTGTACCCTTTGAGCAGTGTCTCCCTGTTTCACACACCCTCTAGCCCCTAGCAACCACCATTCTACTGTTTCTGTGAGTTCAGCTCTTTTAGATTCCACATACAAGTGAGAACATAAGGGATTTGTCTTTATCTGGTTTGTCTTACTTAACATAGTATCCTCAAAGTCCATCCATATTGTCACAAATGGCAGAATTTCCTTCTTTGTTAATGGCTGAGTGATATTGCATTGCAATTATACACCAGGTTTCCCTTATCCATTCATCTTTCAGTGGCTGCTCGGCCTGATTCTGTGTCTTGGCTACTGTAAGTAATGCTGCAGTGAACATGGGAGTGCAGATACATCTTTGAGATGGTGTTCTCATTTCCTCTGGATACACCCAGAAGTGGGATTCTAATAGCCTACATTTTGCTGCCACCTTATAACTTCTGACTCGCTATTTGCCACCTGAAGTTCAAGCTTTCCTACGAACTGCTCTGACCCCTCTCACTGTGAATTTCTAATTGTGAAGTCTGGAGATGCGCTGGGCCTCCATCTTCCCAGACTCTTTTGCTGAGTTTGACCATCGGTGCAGGACTACTTCATTCTTGACCTGCCTCGTTGGTTCCTGGGACCCCACTTCCCTTTGATTTTCCTTTCTGTTTAGATAGGTCTCTCTCAGTATCCTTCTAAATCTCTTTCCTCTCTCCAGGGTAGGGCATCCCCCTCCACATATTTTCTGATGACCCTCGAATCTCTATTTCCAGACCTTCTTTTCTGAACTCCAGGCTCCTGGATACATCTCCCTCTTGAGCTCCTTGAAGGCAGCATATCCCAAAATGAGCTCCTTACCTCCCATTCCACTCAGTCCCAGTGAGGTCCTCGAAGCAGCTGGGCCCACAGCATGGTGCTTGTTGGTGCCCCATTCCCAAGAGCGCT
Source organism: Eumetopias jubatus (assembly GCF_037043125.1). Lineage (NCBI taxonomy): Eukaryota > Metazoa > Chordata > Mammalia > Carnivora > Otariidae > Eumetopias > Eumetopias jubatus. The sequence continues at coordinate 40,017,211 of NW_028274808.1, forward strand.
GGTGCTGCTCACTCTCTGATGCCCCACCCCCACCCCTGTTGTACTTGGCTCAGTCTCCAGACTTTCCTGACCATCACTCTTGCTCTTCCTTCTGTCCCCCTTCTGCCCTGCCCTGGTACTTCATGCCTACTTGCCTTGCAAGGATATGGCCAACACCCCCCACCCCGTACTGATCTGGTTCACAGTTCTGTCTGGATCCCTTCCCTGCCATTACCATTCCTCCACCTGAAGTCCACACTGGGGCTCAGTCCCACCGTTCACCGTATACCAAGGCCAGAGATCTGGGTGTCATTCCAGACTCCTCCTCACTCCTTTCCCTTGGCACCCAGAGCTAAGGCCCACTAAGACTGAAACTGCTTCCACGTGGCTCCCAAGTCCTCCCCTCCTCCACGCCTTTGCCACCAGTTTTCTTGTGCGGGCTATGGTCATCTCTCTTTGCTGCTATTGCCTTCACTGCATATTTAGTTGCTTTGTCTCCATCCTTGCCTCCTCCTGGCCATCCTCCACTCTACTGCTAGATCCTACAATGCTGATGCTCTGAGCTGCTTAAAACTCGCGCATCCCTTTGCTGTGGGATCAAGGACCAATTCCTATGAATGGCACACATAAGCCCTCTGTGGTCTGTTCGCACCATCTTCATTTCTTGCCTCTCAAGCCCCTCCACTTTTGAGCTACACCAAACCACTCAGGGTTGCTTTTCATGTTTGTATTCATTTGCATGCACTGTCTTCTGCCTTTCTCTCTGCCTTGTTTTGCTAGAAAATTCCCACTCGTCATTTGAGACTCAGCTCCATCATAGTCCTCTCTGTCATGATGAGAGCAGCTAACACTGGCATGTGCTTGCTGTGTGCTAGTCACTGCTCTAAACACTACATGAATTTGTGGAGTCCTCCCAACAACCCTCTTGTGGTACCTGAAGGGCAAGCACCATTATGATCATTCTCATTTTACAGTTGGGAAATGGAGGCACAGAGAGGTTAAGTGTCTCATGCAGGGTCACACAGCTAGCAAATGGAAAGCTGGGATCTGAAGGCAGGCAGTCTCATTCTGGACTTTGGGCTCCTCACCCCTGGAGTAGCCCCGTCTATCTTAGGCAGAGGTGGCCATTTCCTCCTTGTGCTGCCCTGCCCTCACCTGCCTCAAATACATCTCTATCATGGCCCCTTGGGGGCAGACCTGCCTTTAAGTCATGCTCAGGTTCCTGGTGCAGGGGACCCCGACTCGCCCGTTTATGTAACCCCATCGCACCATGGTACATACTCATCAAAATTCTTCTGAAGAGTAACTGAAGGAATATAATGAATATTAGTTGAATGAATGATTGCCTGCTGCCTGTTTTCGCACTGTGCACAAGCTAAGAATGGTTTTTGCAGATGCATATTTGCAATAGATCTGATGATAGGGAACGCTAATTCTAAACCTCAATTAAATAAAATGTTATCCCTCCCAAAAGAATTCTGTCCTTCCTCATTAGATCTGGGTTATACTCCAATTGTTGTTACTGTCTTTTGAATTTTGTCAATAACAAATTTGAGGAAATGTGTGCGTTCTCTTATTATGTAAGTACTTACAGGACATCCTCATTTGTGCCCCTTGGCTCACAAACCCTAAAATATTTACTCCTTTACTAGAAAAGTGTGCCCCCTGCTCAAAGTGGGCTATTTACATAACAGTGTTACTGTTATTGTTACAGTATGATGTGGGGATTAAAAAATGTAGAATGTTCTGGGCACACGCGTCTGATTAGATGGGGTAAAGCCTGCGAAGCCTTGGGAGTAAGGGCTAAACAAATGTTCTTTTTCTCTTTTCTGTTCCTAGACCTGAGTTAGGGTAACACATGGTTGGTTGGTTTGAGGGTAGGTGACTTAAAAAATATGACACACAGTGTCTTGCTTTACTGGGTGACCCTGGAGGTTAGTCAGTGGTGTCTAGGGCAGATTGTATACAGTTGAAATTGGAGACAGACCTTTTTTTACATTGTTAGGGCCCCACATTCCTGATGACAGTGACCTGGACTGCAGGACATCTAATTGTTTATGAGGCCTTGGACAAAGGCAAAACTCAGCAGGAGCCAAAAGGAATCTTTTCCACACGTTTTTTGAAAAAAGACTATTTGTAGGCTTATGTCTACATATATATTTTTGCTACTGGTATTAGAATTTTAAAGTCTTTAAAAATTTATATTCAGAGTGTTTTTCTGTTCATTTTTCATTTTATTAAGAAGAAACTATAAATAAAACTTAACAATGCCATCGTTTTTCATTAGCTCTAATGGCTTTGTGACAGGATGAAAGCTCACACAGTGTAATGTTTGATTTTTTTTCTTCCTCAGACGCTGTTGGGCTAGATCATTTAGAAATATTACAAAATCTTCTGTGCTGAAGGAGAAAGCTTTTGACTCCAAATTAAAAACAACAACAACAACAAAACAAGACATGTGCATTACATCATGTGAAACCTTTGTAACTTTTGGAAGCTTTTCTAGATCACACAAATTCTTTTGTCTTCACGTTGTTGTTTCTCTTCTATTCACAATCTCTGCCCCCAGCTGCAGTGTAGCCTCCAGAATAATTATAGAACTCTAAGAGCCTGTGTTCTTATTTCCTTATACTTCAAATTTACCTTGAATTAAAATCTGCATTTCTTAGGTTATTATTCGGAGCCAATTGTACAGTTATTTTAATAGGAACATTTTAGGACTGTATGGGTCCAACCACATTGTTTACAAGGAAGAAAGTGAGGCCAGGAGAGAGGCTAACAAATACACTCATGGTCATATGACTAGGTAGTGGCAGAGCAAAGGCAAGAGCCCAGACAAGACCCACTTGCTAAAATTTCCTAGCTGAATTTTTTCCCTTTTGTAATTTTTCAGGGATGAAATCATCCAGAAACTTGAGTGGGAAGAAATAACAAAAGTCCAAGTTCTTATTTTTAAAATTAAGTCGTTAGGATTTAAATTATTTCCGATTCTGTAGACATTTAAAATTGAGTCCCTGGTTTCAGGAAAATAATAACAAGGGACTTTGAAAATGTACTGAATTTCACATTGATGTTACTAGAGACAGATTTTCTCGGGAATTGACACCAAGTCAAGTTCATGGTTGTAGGTGATGTCGAAATACTAGACCCTTGGCAACTAAGTTCAAAGCGAGATGGGATTTCTGCGTCAGCTAGCGGGCTCCTCAGCCTCGGTCTCCCAGGCTTGTCAGATGGGAGGGGCCTGGGCTGTTTGGCAGACGCCGTGCACCTGGGTGCCATCTTTGCTGCACAAACTCTTGGGGACTTTTTGCGTTTGTGCAGTGGATCATTTTAGAAAATAACCTATAATTCTGTGCCTGTGCCTGTGTCTGCTGCTTTATTAATGGTTTTTTTCTTAAGACAGCTGCCTGCATTTGCTTAAGGGCAGAGTGGGAAGGAGCTGAGGGACTGTACAAGGGCTCAGAAGCACTCATTAGGGTGGTCATCACTTCTAGCTGTTTACTTAACATTTAAGGAAACCCCTACCCTTTCCCTTTCTAGAAGACATCATGGACACTAAGCGAATATATGTACAGATCCAGTGCCTGTCCCCCTGGGAAAGCCATTGTATTTGCCAGTCCTGGCTCCAATCCCAGGTCAACACCACCATGATCTTTGTTATAGCCGGTTCTCTCTGTTTTTTTTTTTTTTTTTAAACTTTTTAACTTTCTGAAACATTAATTATGAGAGTTGTGCTTTCTAAGATTTGCCATTAAGGATAATTCAGTAATTTCGTTTGGAATGTAAGACCTGAAATGGGGGCAGATCTCTCTACGAAACAAGAAGTATCAAGTGAGTATAGGCGCTAGTACTGTAGTTACTGCCCGTATGTGGGTAGTTGCCAGAAGTATCATAATCACTTTCTGGAACACTGTGTTCTGACTCTAGTTTGTACATCTGTTGTATCTTTCTAGCCAAAAGGAAGTGGAGAGTTGTGACAATATCAGGCGAGTTTGGGGCCAGTTAGTTATTTCAGGTCACAGGTTTACTTTCACCTGATTAACCTACTCCCTTGATGGTATACAGTTGCTCCTAGAAATATTTTAAGTAAACATTTATTGAGAACCTCAGTGTGTGTGTTCACATTGTTACTGAATGCAAGGTGGGACAGGTAGCAAATGCGAGTAAAGATTGGCTGGCCCCCATGAGAGCTGGGGGTCAGATGGGGGTGAAGCCTAGGTGATTGGGGCTGGGGCCACCATCAGGGCCGTTATGTGGGCTGGTATCAAACATGGTTGATTACACACAGGTAAGAACTAAAGACCTAGATGTGAGTGAACAGGGGCTCCCCGCGGGAAAATGTAGCCCCAAAGAAAGTCTCAGGTAGGGACCTGAGTCAGTTGAGCGGACATCAGGTAAGGCATGATCCAGACTGAAACTGTGAGAACGGGCTGCATTCGTCATGGCCCATTCAAACAGAAGGCTTTTAACACCAGGACTTAGTTATAAAAGTCTTTGGAAGATCTGGCAGCCAAGTAGGGGATGATGAGGTCACCCAGAGATTAGCAATAGCAGGAAATCACTATCATCTCTGAGGCTGGTGGAACAAAGAGAAGGGGATTGTTTTTATCAGAGGCCAAGAGCTGGGTCTCCATGCAGGCTCCCAGAAGCAGCTGGGACCATGGAGGGAGGCCTGTCTGGTGGGAGCAGGAGCTGTGGAGAAGACAAAGCCACTGCGGGAGATACCGTCCAAAGCAGAGAGAGGAAAGGGAAGAAACACTCTGGCTTCTTCCTCTCTCCCATCCTCCAATCTTCTATTTAAACCTCGCTCGAGCCAGTTGGCAAGTGAGTGTGGAAAAGATAGTTTGCAGGGGAAGGGCGGGGAATGGATCAAATTACAAACAGGCACATGACCAGCTTGTAGACAAGAGCCTGGGGCGGGGTTGGAGGGAGACTCACTGCTGGCAAGTTTTGAGCTGACAAGGGGCCATAAGCCTAATAGATGCTAATAGCGCAGCAGAACAAGCCTTCTGTGAAGGCTCCCGAGGGCCTGGAGTGTCAGACTCATCTGATTTTCCCACGCTCGAGCCCAAGAGTCTTTCTTGTGTGAGGTGACCGTGCTCCCTCTCTGGCCCATTGCAAGCTCAGCCAGATTTGGGGGAGGTGGTGCCTTTTCAGGATGTGGGCTTTCTTTGTTGGATTCCTGTGGCCATGTGAAGGCTCAGCAGCTGGCCTTTGACCAGGGATCCCAAAACGTCTCTTTAAGTGGCTGGAGCGCTCGGGATGAGTGGTGAGGAGTCATGGCCACGAGTACTAAAAGAAAGAAAAGTTCTGTATGCAAAAGTCCTTTCAGGCCTGTTCCAGGTGGTCTCAGAGGCACCACTTTACTGAGGTAGTCTTACAAATTCTCAGCCATGACTTTGGGCATCTTCTGGTCTCTGTCCCCCTTCCATTTAATCATTCTTATCATTATCATCACCGTCTCCAGTGTCTTCATCCCAGACATGGAGCTCACTGTAGGTAGGACATCATGTTACCTGCACTGCAGAGAAGGGATGAGTTCAGCTACTTGTAACCATGGTGAATTATCCCTTATTGAACAATGAACATACACCAGGCACTGTGCAAAGTACTTTACGAACAGTTGCATGGTGGTGCTCAAACTTCAGTGTGAGTCAGAATCACCAACAGGGCTTGTTAAGATGCAGAGTAGTTTCCCCTCCTTACAGCTTCCCATCTGTTTCTGATACGGCGGGTCCACTCTGGTCCCCAAGGATTCGCATTTCTCACTAGTTTCCAGATGGTGCTGAAGCTGCTCATCCTGGGACACACTTTGAGAACCACTGCATTCTGCCTTGGCTCTTCACAAAGTTATGGCAGGTCTTGTATTCTCCATCCTACAGCTAAGGAACCGGCGCTAAAGAAGTCACGTCATTAGTTCAAGGCTACATGGCTGAGAGGCAGGAGAGGGAGGTCATCATTTGGGTCAGCTCTTGGTGGCCCTCCTAGGCCTCTTAGTGCTGGCCTGGCCCATCATTAGGGCTTTCCCTGAGGCTGGTGGAACAAAGAGAGGAGGTTTGCTTTCAGGCTTTGGGGCAGCAAGCCTGGATGGCTGCCACCCAGTGGTCCAGGCCACTGATCACCTGTAAAATTTGTTATTTGGTCTTAACAGCCCTAGTGGATTTCTCTCTTAAATGTTATTCTGTGGTGAAAGTGAATTGGTGGGTTACATTTTTTAAAAAAATTGGGCCCAGTTTGGGTTGGTTAGTAGATTTTACCTTTTGGTACAAAATGCTAGCTGAGGCAGGCTGGGTTGTCTGAGTCAGCGAGACCTGGAAGCCCTACTCGGTGGCGTTCAGGGAGGGATCCCCCGCATGACCAGCTGCCCTCTCTGCTGGGAGAGAACCTGCACTCACCATCTGCAGTGTGGGGGATTAGCCACGAGGCTAAGACCTCTTTCCCTTACCTCAGGGTGTGGCCTGTTGCCCTATTTTGTTTCACAATAAACCGAGGATCTTTTTAATAAACTCAGTCTCCCGTACTGATGAATCCTGCGGTCATCCCCAGGGACTTGCACGGGGCAGTTAGCTCAGATGCTTCACCAGCAAACTCTCCTTAACTTCTCGAGTCACCATTGAGCAAAGCAGGCCACAGGAAGGCCCGGGGCTTGAAGGACAAAAAGGGTGAGATAGGGAGCAAAACACACCACCTCCTTTCCTACTAGATTTGAATAATATATTAATTATTAATTCAGAGTGTCTTTATTGTTCCATCTGCAAACTGCAAATGTGAATTCCAGCCATGTATTTTTAAACAGTTTTATTATGATCAAACAAATTTGAGTATCTCATGCAGTTTATTGCAAGTGGGCTTTGCTTATAAGGAAACAGCTGTTTTATATATGGTTTCTATATTTTTCATTTTGGTAAACTGTAGCCAGATTCTGATTTAGGAGAAATGCGAGCTGTTTACTATTTAATAGTTCTATATATCGTCCTTGCAGTTGCTTCCATCATGTTTCCTTTGCAGAAATAGTGAGTTAAGGACCATAGTAGAGAAATCTATGCCCTGGGACCTGGACTAGATTAGAGGAATTGATGAATTTATAACAATATAGATAACTAATCTGGGTAATAAAGATTTAAAAACAGCTTCAGTTGGCTATAAATGAAGTTAATGCTGCCTCCTGGAAAGAAAGGATGTAAAATTATATTTTCTGTTACTTTAGAAATCGATTCCAAAAGTATTCCTGTATTAATTGCCCATCAACATAAAGCCATCTATTAGACAATAACTGCTTGTGACCTTTTTTTTGAAACATAGTTTTATTCAGATTCTAGTAAATTTGTACCTGCAGTTTTCTGGTTGTCTCTCAAATGTAGCATTGTATTTTGTCTAATGGGTTTAATACATAGGAAATTCTCACCGTCTTTCTTGTAAATTTTTAAGTAGAAGCCAGAGTCTTCTGTGGTCCTGTGTATCAGTTATTTATTGCTGCATAGCAAACCTTCCCCAAAACATAGTGACTCAAAACAGCAACAGTCATTTATTATGTCCAGAGATAGGCACTTTGGGCTGAGCTTGGCATGGAAAGCATGCACATCATGCACATTAGCTGGGGCCATTCAAGGGCAGGGGGCAGTTGGGGAATGTGGGGTGGAGTGGGGAGGGGCCAAAGATCCTCTTCCAAGGTGGCCACTGACCTGGCTGGCAAGTTGGTGCTGCCTGTTGACCGGGAGCTGAGCTGGGGCAGAGGGCCTGGAGCCTTGGTTCCTCTTCATGTAACCATGGTAGAACCGCAGTAGCTGGGTTCTAAAAACCATCATCCCAAGAGAACCAGGTAGAAACCCATGATGTCGTCTTTATGACAGCCGTGGGAGGCTCATGGCCTTACTTCTGCTATGTGCTGCTGGTCAGGCCACGTTGAAGGGCAGGGGCCTCTAGGCTCTGCTTGTTGGATGGGTAGAGTGCCAGAGGTTTGACAGTGTGTTTCAAAACTGTCACACTCTGTTAGGAGCCTCAGATCTGCGTTTAACTGTGACTTGTCAATGAATGATCTTGATTACTTATTGATAGGGTGAGGATGCACTGCTACCCATAATTACGTGGCCTGATTGGAATCTATCCGGGCCCATTAGGTATGAGCTGAACAGTGCTCTCAGGCCTGCAATGTGGTGGACCCAGGTTTTGTTGGAGTGGTGGGGATGGAAATCAGAGTGCGGCGCCACTGGAACAGTTGTGTGTGTGTGTGGGGTGGTGGTGGAGTGGAGTCAGCAGGTGTGGATGGTGCTTTCAAAAATGCTCAGCTGAGACAAAAAGAAGAAGAGAAAGGGGCAATAACATGAAGGTGATAGGGGGCCAAGAGAGCTTTTCTTTTCTTTCTTTTCTATTTTTCTTTTCTCAAGGTTGGGAGAATTTGTAAGGTAAAGGGAAGGAGCCAAAACAAACTATAAGGTGGTATTGTGCCCATTCACCTATGTGACTTAATTTCTCTTCCAGATTTTCTTAAGTGCAGAGATCGTGGCACACGGCCATATATAAGAGACACTTGATAAACATAGAACAAGGGAATTTCACTTGTAGAAAAACATTGTTTATGGGACTGTTCACTATATGTGGTGACCTCTTTCCTTCCCCTTCAGGGTGTGGCCTTTTGCCTGCCATTTTGTTTCATGACAGACCATGGAGATTTGAAATAAAAGCCAGTCTCCCACATTCCTGGGTGCTGTGGCCATCCCAGTGACTGCCACTAAATGACTGTGTCTTCTCCTCAGCCCCACCTCAAAGACCTCACTAATAAACTCGACCTATTTTCCTGAATCACCCATCGAAGAAAAAGAGCCCATAGGAAGACCTAGGCTTCAAGAATCCCCCACTGAGGACCCCAGGAACTAAATACGGACCTAGTCACAGAGTCATTTTCTCTCAGAGCATCACCTGGTCATCTATAATATGGGGTATGAACATCTACTTCAGAGGGATGTCATGATTAAGGTCTTGAGATTGATCACGTTTGTAAAAGTACTTCCTAAACTGTAAAAATTAACTGCAGAGCACTATACAAATGTAAGAAGCTGATTATATGTAGTCTGGTAGGTCAGTATGGGTGTTTATATTTTATTAGAAACCTGATTTTTTTTTCCCTAAGGGTTGTATAGTATCTGCTTCAGTCACTTTTCCATTTTTTTGACTTATGTAAGAAATTGGCCTGGAAGTGTCAGCAATTGAAAAATTGCAGTGATTTTTTGCTTTATGATCTACAGTTGTAACAGACACAGTAATAACAGTACTCCCTGTCTGTAGTCTTTTTCTTTCTTTCTAAGGAGTACAAACCACTGACTACTGTAAATAATGGGAGTGGCATTTCGCCTCTGGACCCGCATGTCTTTAGAGACTCTGTTTTCTCTGACGCATGAGAAATGGTTGAAGACATTGCAGGAATTATTTATATTAGTGTGCTAATGATCCAAGGCATACAACATGGAGAGAATAGTACAATTCAATTTATAATTCATGCTAATTAACAGCTCTATGAAAAGAATTTCAGCTTTGACTTCATTTTTAATAATTGGCCCATCCGTACAGCCCTGTACATTTGATTATTGTTGGTGACGGGCGCATATGTACCATTTCCTTAGGACGGCGTCTCTTTTAGGGCAACTACACTCTTTTCTAAGCTAAAATTTCTAGTGAGGACAGGGGATGAAACACGAGTGTGTTTATTTCCTGAGTTTTTCTGCTCAGAAGAAGCAGCATGTGGGTTTTAATGGATGCGTGAATGTTTTACTGAGCAATTTGTCGTTTGGGATGCCAACTGGAGAAAAACTCATTGGTGGTTTTGAAGTCTCACTGATGTCTACTTCATTCTGGTAGAGCAAAAGTCACAGATATCACACTGTGCACATTTTTGTAGTTCTTAATAGAAACAGAGGCCCCGAGACCATGAATATATCCGAACCGCAATAATAAGCCGCAATAAAAATTTAAATAACTGAGACGGCATTTGAATGACCTGTCTTTGGTGTTTGCATTCCTTCAGGTGTGTGCGTCTGTGCTCTATTTGATTTTGTCCCTAGTGGAAACTTCTGTGCCACGTGTGAGAGGTAGACATACGTGACCAAGCTGGACTTGGAGTCAGAGAAGACGGAGACGTGACAGGCTACAGGCCCTGTCTCCAGTCCTGCAACCACGCTGACTCCATTCCCTGTTATGTCCCCGGGGGAGGGTGCTGGTCGATGCCATCGCTCTCTAGGGTTGCTGCTTTTCCCAGGGCTCTTGCCCTGGCCAGCTGTCTTCTTCTGTCCCAACGAGGGGTGAGGGAGAGCTGGTGAGAAACTCATCTGTGGGAGGAGCCTGAGTCTTATGTGGCCCATATTTCCACATTTAGGAAATTCCAGAGAACACATTTGTTTTGGTTTTTGCTCTCATTTCTCGTTTTGGGGACTCCCCTTCTGTGTGTAGTCTAGGTGGTGGGCAGGTGTCGGCCCTGGCTGGGCCCAGGCACCCCTCCTTGACCAGCCAGCTGGATGCTCTCCCTGGAGCTTTGACTCTTGAGTGAGGAGTGGGAAGAGGAAAGATGGTTAGAGCTGTGCGTGGCAGAGGCTCAGCACTCCTGTGGGCTGCCTCCACCCTCCTGAGTGCGTGTCCTGTGGGTAAAGTGAGACTAAGCTTTTGCTAGTTTTCTAACTCCTTCCTAAGCTGGAAGGTGTTCGTTTCATCCCTCTGATCCAGAGGCTTGGCTGACATGGTAACCCCCTGAGTAGCCCCCATGTTGTCATTTGTTTCACACCTTCTTTTTGTCCCTCTAGTTTTGGTCCCCTCCTTCCCTGGGTGGAGTGTGAAATGGATCACCAATGTTTCCTGTCCTCTATTTGCCAAGGCTGGTTTTCCAGAGGAAAGGAACTGGTCTGCTTGCCTTTGTTGTGGATGGTAAAGGTAGTCATCACTGTGCTGTCTACCTTTGTGGGACACTTTGCAGTTCACTGAAGCATGTAGGTGCCTGATTATTTTGATGTCTGAGTGTAGGTAGATATTGCTGTCCAAGTTGTATGGGTGATCAGATGGCCTCAGTGAAGTTAAGTGATTTGCCCAAGGCTGGTCGTATGGCTGTTAACTAGCAGAAATAGAACTTTAATCCAGTCCTCCTGACTCCCGAGTCTCCTGTTCCTAGCCGTTCTGATACACCAGTTAGTCTGGTGATGAAACAGCCTCCCCTGAAATACCATGCCGACCAGATTCAGAAGATCTCAGCAACTAAGAGCTGCAGATGAGCATTTGAGCAAGAACAGTTCCCAGTGGGCGTGGGGTGCCACGAGCAGTCCTCTTTGGAGCTCTTCTTGACATGTGGCTCATGCTCAGTCCCAGAACGGGAAAGATCAAGGGCTGCTAGACTGAACACCCGCTGTCTCACTTCTCCAAGACCACAGCAGGCCCTGCGATGGGGATGGCCGAGGAGCAGGATCCCTGGGAGGATCCTGCCCTCCGGTTTGAATGCATCAGCAGCTCGCTCATGCGACAGCATGACAGGTCAGCTCCCAGGATGGGGTAGGTTACTTTGAATAACACAAATTTAAGAACTAGTTAATACAAATTAGGATCATCCCCAAATAGCTTTTCTTTTTTCTTTTTCTCCCCCTCAAGTCCTATGTGCTTAGTCCTGATAGGTTAGAAAACACAAAAAGAGGTAAAGAAAAAATTGAAAATGCAGACAAAAAGAAGACGTAAGGAAAAACCCCTCACTTCCTTGCCACCCACAAATAACCATCTTAACATATGCTTTTCCCAGACCTTCTTTCTCTTAAACTTTTATCCCCATGTGTTAGGTATTCCGTTCTTAGCATATTTGTTTACCTGATCTCAGTAGGTCTTCCCGACACCATTTTACAGAAAAGGGAACTGAAGCTCTAAGGGGTCTGCCTCATTTCAAAGGACGTGCTCTTCACTGTACACCTAAACGCACATGTTATACACACAGCTATTTAGCAAATACGTACCAAGGGCCTCCTCCAAATGTGTTGGCGCCGCAGCGAGGCCGAGTGTGTGGAATGTGTCAGAGCTATGCTGCCGTAGGGAGCGTGGATGCAAGGACAGATTCGGGTTTTGTGGGGCCCCACACTTATGCCACTTGGGTTTCTCTTTAAGAAAAAGAATATACAATTTTAATACAGGATTCGATACAAAAGTGAGTATTTACTTAGAAGGGGAAGAGGATAGAGAGCTCCTTTCTTCCTCTGGAGCTCTCTTGAGGCAGTTGATCAGAAAAGTACATGAAAGGCTTCCTCATCGGAACCCGGTGTTTCCTGCCGCCCAGAACACTCCACCCTCCAGGGCCCTGTTGCTTTTGCTTCCTTGGCTTCCCAGGCCGAGCTGGAGACCGTGTACAAGGGAAGACTCTGGATCCAGGGGTGTAGGGAGGGGAGGAGTCACCTTTCCGAGCTAAGAGCCGGTGTGGGCCTGGAGTCATCCCAGCAAGAGTGAGACAGAATTCCTGTCCTACTCTAGGAGAATATAAATATTTGCTGGCATTCTCATAATTTTATGGTTTCATGTTTTGTCTTTGTTAGATCTACAGTTTAATTTGGTGAATGTTTTGGAGTAGGGATCTAGTAATTTTTTTTCCCAAATTTTAACCAGTGACTTCAGTATTACTTGTTAACTAATTCACCTTGTCCCCTTGATTTGAAATGCCACCTTTATGATCTGTTAAGTTATTCATTCTTGGATCTGTGTCTGGATTTTCTATTCTGTTGCATTGATAGGCCTCTTTATTGCTGGGCCATTACTCACTTAATCATTAGAATTTAGACTATATTTTCATATTTGAGAGGGTGGGGTCTTGCCCTGTCCCCTCAATAGCTTTTGTTTTAAAACAATTTCTTTACTCATCTAGTTATTTTTCTAGGTGATGGTTAAAACCATTTGCCAAGCTCCAGAAAAAAAAAATTGTTGGGATTTGATTGGGTTAGTATAAATTTTAGGTTAATTTCTAAAGACTTGAAATCTACATACTATTAAATTATGTTTTCCAGAAATGTGGTATATATCTATTTATTCTATTTTCCCTTTATGTTATTGGTGCCCCCCCTTTTGTCTTTTTGGCAAATTTTGAATGTTCAGTCTAGGTAGTTAATTTTTGTTATGAAAGGGATCTTATGTCCCTCTTCTATAACTTTTCTAACTGACTGTTGTTGGTATGTAGAAAGGCTTTTCAAGAAAGGAACATGACCCCTTACCAAACTTAGTAATTCTAATAATTTTTGAATTGTCAGGACTTTTGATCTTGTTTCCATTTTTTTGAAAACTGTATTTGGAGTGGCGTCTGATGAATCAAATGCTGTAACGACTGGCCCTGGGGTGTGGGCGGTATCCAGGGCATGGTGACCTGATCAGGCAGGATTATTGATTTTAATAACTGTGACTGAGCAAATTAGGGTCAAGGTTAGGACACATAGAACTTATTTAGAATTTATTATAGAATTTATTATAAATCATCGAGAGTCTGACAACGTGTAAATCACACAGCACAGATCAAATCACTTATCCTGATTGGACATTTAACTTGACCATGGCCCTGCGATAGTTCACAGCTGCATATCTCTTACATGTCTGTGCTGCTGATGTTGGCAAATCAGCTTGTTCAAAGGCATGCTGTGTTCAGGGTGAATGTGTTTTACCTGCTCTTCACTGTATAAAGGACACCAAACTGAACTACCCGTAGATAAACACAGCTAATAGGGATTTCCTAAATGTTTGGGCATTTGCTGGTGGTGATCTGCTGTTGGATTTGTGGGGGCCCTTGGCTGTAGCACCCTGCTTCTGAATTTAGAACGGGACTGTGTTATCCTTTATCTGTGCTTACGGGAAAGACTGCTTAGAACCAGACCTCAAGCGTGGGCAGACAGACTCATTCCACAATTAGCAGGCTTGCTCAGGCTGTGTTGTGGCGTGGCTCAGGAGGTGAGGAACCTGAGACTGTATCTACAACTTACCTGTGGTTTAGACCGATTTTACTTGAACGTTGTTTCACACTGAAGCAACATCATTTCTGGGCTTATACCCTAGTGTGAGTTAGTTGAGTGTTCTACTTTGGGAGAACTGGAAGGGGAAAGACCACAAGTCCCAGGGGTGTGGTGATGACAGGGGTCATCTTTGTGATCTTGTGTTTGTGGGTGTGTGACAGAGGCAAGTACCCCCAGTGGGAGTAAAATTTAGGAAACCTATTTGGGGAGTGCTGGGAATCATTTTATTTCTAATTAAGAAGAGCCCCTAGGAAGGGAAATAAGTTAGCTTGCCAACTCATTAGTAGACATTCTGATTAGACCTTCATGGCACACTGCCTGGTGGCTGGTTGTAGGGATAGGAGGGACATTTGTCGGGCCTGGGACAGGAGTATAAATGGAGGCTCAGGTACCGTGTGTCTAAATAGATATTTCAAAGTTACATATCAGCCTATCTATAAATCAGGTTCTAACCCACTCTCTTGATAAGTAGACCTTCGTAACAACCTGGACAGCCAGATTGTAGAATTCTCATACTCCTCAAGTTTCTTGTTCAAAATCTCCCTGTGGCACATATAGACACCCCTGGCCTCAGGCACCCCCAAGTCTGTCTGTACCTCCTGCGAACAGCCTCCCTTGTGCAAGCTGTGGGGTGGTGCTCCCTTGAGAGAATGGACCCAGGCAGGTACAGGAGCAGGTCCCAGGACCTGTGATGGCATCCTAGGGGCTCTGTGAGCTCCTTGCCCCATGGAGGTGGCATGGCTGGAAGAAGTGTGAGTAGGGTCCTGTAAGCATGGTGCCCAGGATATGAGCCCAGCCTCGCACCCAACCTGAAGTTCACAGGGCAGGGGGTGGATGTGGGAAGAGTGGATGGAGCAGCAGGTGGGAGCTTAGAACCCCAGGGTAGGTGAGGTGCTCTAAGGGGTGAGATCAGGTGCCCCAAGGACAAGGGCCCTGGGATGGGCCAAACTGTGATTGTAGAAATGCTCTTTTATTATTTCTGGATTATGGGCAGCATGTGTTGAGATTCACCACTCATCTGATACAGACCCAGTGGACATGTCCTACCCCTTTCTCAGACCTCTCTCCTCCCCTGGCCCCTAGTCCCCAGGTCCTCCTCACAGTGTGGGCTTCAGTGTTGGTGGTAACAAGGGTCTGCTGTGATGGAAGGAGCCAGAAGTGGGGCTGGGGAGGGGTGGAGGGCAGACGGCCTCCCTCCCACTTCTGTCCCCCCTCACTGTTCTTACAGATCTGCTCCTCTGGTCCTCATGCCCTTGCCTCAGCCTCCCACACTCACCCAACACCTGTCTCTCCACTTCCTTTCCATTCTCATTTTCTGTTCCATTTTTGCCTGAGAGTTTTCTTCTTCCCCATGCTTGGAGGCAGTGGCTTGGCCGGGGCCCTGGGGGCTTGACGGGGAGCAAGATGCCCTTGCATCCCAGCAAGCTGAAGTGTTATTATAGTAGTACTATATTCAGGTACTTTACAATTTAATAGGCTTTTGTGGGTCGACATGGAGACCTAACAGTCACTAATAACGTTATTTCTATGGAGAAGTATGTTCCCAGTTTCAAATAACTGATTTACAAGTGAACTTTCAGAACAAAACCTGTTTGTCATAGTGGCTGTTATTTTTAGAATTTTGGATCTGAAAAGTGCTCTGTGTACATCAGTAAATGAATTGAAGCAAATGTAACCTGATGTGTGGGGCCCCCTGTGGCTCTGAAGGCCTATTTTTACAGGTGAGAAAACTGCGATCAGAGAATGTGAAGTGCTGTGTATAAAGCCAAAGCCAAAGCCTTGTCTGGAACCAGGCCTCTGGTCCCAACTTGCTGCCCCCTTTTATTACTATCAGGACATACAAGGGCCATTTTGACTAGCAAAGGATATGAGCACCTGCATCTCTTTGGGGGCAGATAGTTCACGAGGTGTTCCGGGGAGCACGGCAGCCTGGAACCATGGTGGATGCTGCCGGACTCCACCTGTCCACACCTGGCACCTCCTCCTCAGTTTGAAGAGATTGCCTATTCCGAAAAACCTATTTCATATTCCGAAGAGCCCTCCTTCATGGGTCAAGAGCCGCAGAATTGCTTTCTTTCTTCTTATGTGTTTAAGATTTTTGATTTGTTATGTTCCAGGAACTACTTTTGATTCCTCTTGGCTGCCTCTAAGTTTTTTCAGTTATGGCTTTTCTCTTGACTTTTCTCTGTGCCCTATTTGTCTTGGACCTTCTTTTCTTAATAAGCTGGGGACATAGGGATATCCCTTAAGCCTATTTACCTTCTCAGGTAGGTGCTTGATTTGCAATTATGTCAAACACCATCAGTAACTGCTCAGCTATGAGGACAAAATGAGACAAGTCTTTCTAAAGTTGAGCCATCCTTTTTTGTGGCTTTTCCTGGAATAGTTTCTATGGTCTGTCATTGGTTATCTGAAGAATTCCCAGTCTGGAGTTTCCCTCACCCTCTCCTGACCTTTGCTTGCTTGATTTTAGTATTCCACGCTAATTCCCATCATCCGATCTGATGTGGTGTTATTTGTCACAAAGCAAATGTACAGAGACCTCTTTATACTTCCTGTCCAACTCTTTGCCCCTGGTGCTGGGTGTTAAGGTTTACGTGGGGTCTCACACTGGGGATTGGTTCCTGAGGAAATGACTTCGGAGTGTTTACAATGTGGCTAAGTAGCATTTAGTAGGATATAAGGTTTTTCAGACAATTTGAAAATTCCAGTTGTCGGTGACTTTTAACATTGTCTACAAAGGAATCCTATAGCCTTGCTGAATTTGTGCACTTTTCCCCCAGCCCAGATACTCACTCTTCAAAATGACTTTTCCACACCTTTTCTTTTCTCCTCAAGCCTCCAGCATTTTCTACCCTTCCTTAATATCGGGGTGTGGCCTTGCTTCTCATTTCACTGATAAAGTAAAAACACTTAGAAGACGGTATATCCTTTTGGTGCTGAAACTACACACACCCACCACATCTGTACATATAGACTCTGATTTCCTTCCTATCCATGCTCTCATCTGTATACCACCCAAGGCCTGCTCTTCTTGCACTGGACTCTGTCCCTTCGCACTTACTCAAGTATATTGCTCTAGAGTTGATCTTCACTCCCTGCATCCTTAATTTCCCCTCCCTCCTGGATCAGCCCCATCAGCACACAGAAATATCTTACATCTTAAAAAATTCACTCTTGAACCCACTTCTAGTTTTCAATTCTATCCCATTTGGTTCTTTTTTACAGTTTCTGTTCCTCTGCTGGGAACACCCAGCTTTCCACTGGATTTTGAGATAGTTTGCCTCCTGGAGCAAAGCTCTAATGGCTATTTTAAAGTCTTTACTTGGTAATTCTAACATCTGGGTCATACTGGGGTCAGCATCTGTTGATTGTCTTTTCCTTTGGGAATTGGTCACATTTCCTTGGTTCTTTGTGCATTGGGTCATTTTGCATTGTCCTGAACACTGTGAATGTTATGTTGTGTAAACTCGGGGTCCTTTTGTAATCCTGGAGAAGTGTGTTTATTTCTGTAAGCAGGCAATCAGCATGATTAAGTTTAGGCCTCTAGTTCTATCTCACCCTCTCTGAATAATGGTTCCCATGCGGTTTAGTTTTCCATAGCGTCTGCTTTCTCTTTTGGGTCTGTCCTGCCCTTGTGCAACTCAAGGGGACCCTGAGACTTGAGTGGGCTCACACACAGAACTAGGGGGTCCCTTTCCCTAGCTGTCTCCTCTCTGTGGTTCCACTCGTACTTCTTGGCTCACAGGAGCCAGACAGATGGGGTTTCTATCTGAGATTTGTGCGATCGTGGACCTCTGTGATTGGAGCCCATCCCCTGGGCAAGGCCTCAAGAGAAAAGAGAGAGAGACAGATGAAGAAGGAGGGTTGTGGGGAGAAAGTGAGGGAAAGGTGAGGTTGGGGAGGGAAATGAACTCTTTGAGGGTCACTTTTCCAACTTTTGATTCCTTTCCACAATCTGCTTGCTTTCCACCCCCCACCCCAAATTTATTTTATTGCGGTAAGATACACATAACATAAAATTTGCCATGTTGACCATTTTAGGTGTACAGTTCAGTGTATTAATTACATTCATAATATAATGCTGCCATCATGACCATCCATCTCTAGAGCTCACTCTTCTTATAAAACCAGAACTCTGTATCCAGTAGACAATGACTCTCCACCCTCCCCTCCTGCCAGTTCCTGGAAATCACCATTCTGCTCTCTGCCTGTATGATTTTGACTACTCAAATATGTCATATAAATGGAATCATAGAGTGTTTGTCTGTTTTGTGACTGGCTTATTTCACTTACCAGAAAGTCTTCAAGGTGCATCCATGTTGTAGCATAGTCAGAATTTCCTCCTTTTTAAGGCTGAATCATATTTCATTGTATGTACCTACCACATTTGTACGTACCTACCATATTTTGCTTATCCATTTATCTGTCAACAGATGCTTGGGTTGCTTCTACATTTTGGTGATTGTGATTAATGATGCTGTGAACACGGGTCTACAAATATCTCTTTGGGACTGTGATTGCAGTTCTTTTGGGTATATACTTAGAGGTAGAATTGCTGGGTCATATGGTAATTCTATTTTTAATTTTTTGAGGAGCTGACACAACTGTTTTCCATAGTGGCCGTACCATTTTACATTCCTGCCAACAGTGCACCAGGGTTCCAGTTTATCTACATCCTCACCAACACTTGTCATTGTCTGTTTTGTTTTTGTGTTTTTGATAGTAGCCCTCCTAATGGGTGTGATGTGGTATCTCATTGTAGTTTTGGTTTGCATTTCCCTAATGCTCAGTGATGTTGAGCACCTTTTCATTTCCATTTTCCATTTGTACATCTTCTTTGGAGAAATATCTATTCAAATCCTTTGCCCATTTTGCATTGATTTGGCTTTTTGTTGTTGTTGTTGAGTTTTAGAAGTTTTCTATACATTCTGGATATTAATTCTGGATATATGATTTGAAAATACTTTTTCCATTTTGTGGGTTGCCTTTTAACTCTGTTTGTATTGTCTTTCGATGCACAAAATTTTCATGAGGTCCAATTTGACTGTTTTTTTCTTTTTTTTGATTGTGCCTTTGGTGTCATATTCAAGAAATCATTGTCAAATCCATTGTTATGAAGTGTTCGCTTTATGTTTTCTTCTAAGGGTTTTATAGTTTTAGGTCTTACATTTATGTCTTTGATCAATTTTTGAGCTAATTTTTGTATATGGTTATAGGTAAGGGTCCAACTTCATTCTTTTGCATGTGGCTATCCAGTTTCCCCACACAGTTTGTTGAAAAGACTGTCCTTTCCCCATTGAATTAGTGTTGGCACCCTTGTCAAGAATCATTTGACCATATATGTGAGGGTTTATTTCAGGGCTCTTTATTCTGTTCCCTTGGTCTATATGTCTGTCTTTATGCCAGTATGTTTTAATTAATAAAGCCACAGTCTGCCTGCTTTTGTTTCCTTTTCATAGTTCCAGGTAGCTGCTTTTTGTATTTTGTCCAGAGTTTCTATCTGTGATCAGAGGGAGGATGACCATTGTGGGTGTTCACCACCATGACAGTTCCATGATTTTAAATGCCGTGTGGGCACCATCCAGGTAAACCTCCTGCCTGCACGTCTCCCCTGAACTCTACTTCTTCTGGACGTCAAACAGGCATCTCAATGGGTCTAAGGCTGAGTTCTCCATCTCCCTCCCTACCTCCCCTCTCCTAGCTTTCCCCACCCCAACGAGGGACTACCATCCTTCAGTGGCTCCGACCAGATACCTGGAGCTGTTTATGGCTCTTCTCTGTTGCTCATACCCCACATCCAAACCCTTAGCTAATCTTGACAGCACTTTTCAAATTATATCTAAAATCTGGCTTCTTACCATTTCCATGTTATCATCATCTCTTACCTACAGAGCTGTAAGAGCCTCATAACTGCTCCCCTTGCTTCCATACTTTGGCCCCAGTCTGTTCTTCACCCTGTCATAAGTCAGAGCTTGTTAAGCTTTTGCTCAACCCCATCACCCCTATTGATGACTATTTATCTCACTGTGTAGAAAAGCTCAAGTCCTTGCAGTGATTTTTAAGATCCTAGGTAACCTCTGATCATCCTTCATTCCTGCATTTTCCCATTGCTGTCCTTACTCATCCGGCTTCAGTTACACAGCTCCTAGCTGTTCTTCAACCCTCTTCTTGTACTCCCCCGCTTGGGGCCTTTGTACTTGCTGTTCCTCACCTGGAATCCCCCTCTCCCAGATATCTGCAGGGCTCTCTCTGTCACTCACCTTCTAATCTCTCTTCGAGAATCACTGACTCAGAACCCTCTGAGTCATCCGTGACTCTCTGTCCCCTCTTACCCCGCAGTGGCCGTAGCACTCATCACACCTGACGTGTCATTTGTGTCTCTTCTCATGAACTTATGCTAATAAGCTCTTTTTTTTACATTCAACTAACATCTGTTTATTTATTTATATTTAGTTTTTCTTTTTTTAATCTAAATTCAATTAGCCAACATATAGTACATCATTAGTTTTAGATATAGTGTTCAATAATTTATCAGTTGCATATAACACCCAGTGCTCCTTACATCATGTAGCATAAGCTCTTTGATGACAAGTTCTTTGTATTTATTTTTCCAGCATTGTATCTTAGGTGCCTAGAACAGGACCTAGCACACAATAGGCACTCAATAATTATTTGCTGAATGAACAAATTAGAAGATAAACAATGGAATCAAAGTATTTCTTCACAAGAAGGAATTTGGTAGAGTTATTCGCCAATATTTTTCAAAAACACTGTATTAAAAGGAGGATGCAGAATTGTTATGATAGTCGAGTTCCAAGATACTGGCATCTACAAGCCCACATTTGGAGGACAGAACACGAGTGCGCTGGTAGAAGCAGAGGAATTCATTTCTCACTCTTACGTACTTGGATTGACTTCCTGGTCCTCATTGGACTATTTTTTCTAAGGATAGCTACTGTGATCAAAGATGGAAATATTGAGGTTTCACTCTTGTATCACATAGTGCACCTTGGAGGCTGACAAGAGGGCAACATAGCAGTGTGGAAACCAGATGGACCCCATTGTATGTAGCCACTTGGGCTGCAGTATCTCAGCTCTTTTGTTCTGCTGAGACTGGGTCGCATTATCGTGAATGACAGAGTGAAGAGCTGTTATAAAGACGTTTAGCCCTGAATGTGAGCAACTTTAAAGTCATTTTCTGTGGCTAGAATCCTTACCTCCTCTACTTTCAGCACCTCCAAGGCACAGGCAGGTTGGTTGTGAAGATGCAGTAGTTATGTAGCTCAAATACTGAACCGAGAAACCCAGGGAACACTCTGAAATCCGTATCACTTTTGTTCTTTGCATCCAAGTCCATTTTTAATGCAGTGGCCATGTGGGTTCACAGAAAGGACAGTTGTCACCCTAGGGTGTGTGTTCTCACTGCTGGTGAGTATTAGGACATCTGCTTCTTGTTCTTTCTAAGGCTACATCATAAATTAGGACATCTTTCTGAGATGGCTTTCTGGATTTACTTCTGACTTCTGAAAGTGGGCATTAGAAAGGAGGATTTTGAGGATGTAATTCTAACAGTCATATATAGTACTTACAACTCAGAATTTCCCATTGCCTTATCAATGGAACTGTTATTGCTCAGTAGATGGTCCCATAATGAACCAGCTTAGTGGTAAATAACTGATGTGTCCTGTTCTTCTGTTTTTGCTTTTATCAAGTGTAGTATTTTCTTGTTTGTCAAGTTTTATGCACATTGTTTTAAGGCTTTTTCCTCCTATATGTGATGGTATAAGTGTTTTGTTTTGTCTTGATGAGAGTTGCTGCTTATAATGCTATGGCTAGAATTTAGGATGAATAGTGGACTATTTATGAACTATTAAGAGATACAATTTTCATTTCTGTTTCAAGGGTAAAGTATTATATAATTGCCATCTTTAAGTGACTAGAAAGAGGAAAAATAATGGAAATGTGTTCTGCATAGTTTCTGTATGCTACTTAGCATTTAATTTAGATATTTAATAGTATTCTCTAGTTGTCCAGGGCATATGGCAGTTTCCAGCATCCTAAAGGCATGAAAGGAAATACTCTGCAGCCCTGTTAGGAGGACGCTGAATATGTCTGAGATATGACTCACTACTCTTGGTGGAAGGGAGCTTTAGTGGGAGGAAAAATTTCTAGCATCTTCTTGGCTGTATGAAAGCCTGAGTGTTTTTTCAGTACTCATTCATTTTTTTGTTCATTTATTAATCCAGTGGATTGCATGTTCTGCTTTGTACCAGTCACTGTGCTAGGTAGGAGTCTAGGGAGGAGTTCCTCTCTAATACACAGAGTAGCTGATAGTGGAGAGATGGGGAAGCCAGAGCACTTCTGTGAGTCTGATGAAAAGGTTGTCAGGTGTGGGTGGCAGGAACCTTGCCAGAAAGAGAGGGAGGAGTCTGGGCACATGGCTTCCAAGATATTGCTGCCCGGTGCAATTAGAGTGTACCATGAGCTTTAACGTTGTTTGTGCTCAATTCTATGTAATTCCATTTCCTTACATTTCTCTTGAGGAAATAGAAGCAGTATTTATAATAATTAAAAAAAAAAGGGAGAAAACCTAATTGGCCCATAGAGCAGACTGATGAAATTAATTATGGTGCATTCATGAGGTAGAGTTTTCTGCAGTCAGTAAAAATCATATTGCAAAAGAATACTTAATGGCGTGGGGAAATACCATTTCATAAGTGGAGGAAAAAGCCTATAAAACAGTATGATCTCAATATGGTAATGCTACGTTCTCAATCTGGCCCACCTGGATTACCATGTTGAAATTGCTGCCATCCCCACCCCCAAGTTCACTCCCCATGCCCTTACCCTGCTCTGCTCTTCACCTTTCCTTACCACCTGCTAACATACTCTACAGTTTACTTGTTCATATTATTGCTGTTGTTTTTCTGTCCTGCTAGAATGTAAGTTGGAGGAGTGCAGGGATTCTTTGTCTATTTTTTTCACCGATGTATCCAAATAAGTCTAGTGTTTGGCACATGACAGATCCAAAAAAAATACTGTAATTGTTGAATAAATGTTAAAGGAAATGTGGAAGGGTTATGATGGTTATTCATTTTGTTCTTTTGTCAGTTTTTCATATTTTCTGTAATAAACATGGATTACCTCTATTGTTAGAGGGGAAAAAAAGCTTAAAAAAGATATTGTTGAATCTGAATTCCTCATGTAGACCTTGCTCGTTTATCTGGGGGAGAGGGCTGAATGGGTGATCGGAGAAGGCAGAATCAGGTTGTTGGTTGTAGAGAACGCGTTAAACTGCCTGTGGACGCTGGTCTGGGTTTATGCTGGACTGCAGGCTGCATTTTGAGCCTTCCCCTCTCACCCTTCCCCTGTATTTCCCCATGCTCATAGCTGCCTTCATGCCTTGCTCCTTTCTCCTTCCTGGTCTTATTTTTCCTGGTCACCATTTTCTTCAAACTCTTGCTGTCTTTTTCTAGCCTCCTGTGACGACTCTGGCCTTATCCTCCCCTGAATTCCCATGGCGCTTACAGAGTGTGCCAAGTGCAGCGCTTGAGGAGGCCCGGCCTGACATGACTCGCTCACGCTTTCGCAGCTGGCCTTTGGAGGAGCCATGTTTGCAATGGACGGTAACCCAAGGAGGCCAGAGCCACCACTGCTGGGAGCCAGGAGGAATCTATTTTAAGACAAGAACCATAGGAATACTTTAAACACACATATGCTTCACTCATCTCATGTGTTACTTTTTTCTGCAAGTAAATGACAAGCTGCTTGAGAAAAAGGCTTCTATTTTCTCCTCTTCTTCCATAGCGCATAAACAGTCTGGTCTCCAAGCTGATGTCACATACTTGTTGGCCAGTCCTTGGTTTCCCATATATAAAATAAATGTTGTTTGTGAGATGGCATGAGAATGACAAAGGGGCAGTGATTCGAGTGCCGTCGAGGGCATTATCTATGTATGCACATATCTATTTAATGACATTTTGTTATTAATAATTGAAAAGTGAATAAACTGAAGTGAACTGTTCAGGATATAACTTGGCTGCAGTGAGCTTTTGCTGTTAAAATTGTACAGTTTTCATTCAGGGAATTCAGATTGATTTTTAGCAAGCAGGATGTTATATAACAGATTATTTAATTCAGTAAATGTTTATTGAGATTCTACTATTTATAAGGTGCTACCACAGGCCCTGAAGGGACTTGTAGAGGTCAGCTGAAAACAGTCTGTGAGCTACTTGGAGGTGGGATTATAAGGAGGTACATAAATAATGCCAAGAAAATTGGACAGTTCAAGGAGGGAGAGATAACATGTGATCTGGGGACCTGGGAACATGCATGGAGTTGAGGACAATGGGATGAGCCCAGAATTAGGAATATTGTTAGGTGGGAGATTGTAGATGTGGGGAAAAGAGAGGATGCCAGGAGGAGGTAGCACAATTGGGGAGGGGTGGGGAGAAGGCATTTGAGAGAATAGTGTTGGTGGTGGGCAGGACTGCAGGGGACATGCTGGTGAGAAGGTCGGAGAGGAAGCTAAAAGGTAGATTTAGGTCATATATGGGAGGCCTTCATGCTATAATAAGAAGCTCTGTGTTCAGATCCCAAGGGTCCTTTTCAGGTCCCAAGGGACCTTTGGATATTCTACAAGATCAGATACAGGTTTTGAAAGAAAATGTTTCTAGTTTCTGTTTGGTTTGATAAGTAGAAGAGTAACCATATGCTTTCAATATTTGATATTTTGTGGTTTTTATGATGGTGAGTTTCCTCTCATCATGTACTTATTAAGTGAGGATACATAAAACAAAAAAGTTGTTTGTTTCCAGGAACACTGGTATTTTGTTTGTTTGTTTGTTTTGTTTTTTTACCACTGCAGTTGCAGAACCAGTGGATTGGGTGAGTGCTTCAGTTTGCAGATTGACCTAAACTACTGTGGGGGAAATGGAAGTAAATTTTAAATGGTTCAGTGATTTTCTCAAAGCCATATAGCAAATTATTAAGATGGTTTTGAATATAATCCATGTGTCTGGGCTCTAAGAAGCCCGCAGTATCAGAAAATTTGTGATGATTTTCAGAATGTCGTCATTATGGTCGATACCACATAGGTGCAGTGAACTTTCTGATATTAATGCTATTTCTGTCCATTGCCTGTGCAAATGTGTTTCAGAGTCCATAGTCCTCTATAACAGGCTTTTTTTTTTTTTTTTTTTTAACATTTTGGGGGAAGAACCCAAACCACAATCACTGGAAATTCATAAATTATTTTTCATACTTATTTCAAAAGTTTAGCAAAGCGTGTATTCCTAACCCTATGTGATTTATATCATTTTCTCATTTGAAATAGATTAACAGCTTAGAAATATACAGCTAGGAATCTTTGGGTTTGAGTTACTCACAAAGTAATTGATCAATTACTTAAGAATTCTTTTTTTAACTGAGGGTTGCTGGAGGGGAGGTGGGTGGGGGGACGGGGTAACTGAGTGGCTGGCATTAAGGAGGGCACGTGATGGAATGAGCACGGGGTGTTGTATTCAACTGATGAATCACTAAATTCTACCTCTGAAATTAATAAAAAAAATTTTTTTTTTCTATTTTTTAAAAAAGGTTCAACTCATTACTTTTTTTAGTTTTTAAATTTTAAAATATATTTGGAAAGGAAGCAAATTGAAGACTCAGGGGTGAAATGTTTGCCTGTTTTTGTGAAAGTGTGCATGTGTGTGTGTGTCTGAGCTGAGGAGAAACAGGCTGAGGAGCATCGGTCCTCACACTGCTTCCCTGACATGGCTGGACGGGTAAGGGAGAGACTGAACGAATGGAGGAAAAAATGAAGTCTTTTCTCCCACTTTACGTTCTTTTAAAACAAATGGTGACATTATGTGTGATTTTTGCCTTTCCTTTTTTGCATTTTTGAATAAAAAACAGAAATATTTGTCAAAGCTATTTTTCATTATGTAGATTACCATGTGGTACATTTTGGAGCCAGTTTCCTTCCCTCATTGGACATTAAAGGAGGCAATATATATGCTGCTCAGGTTTTTACTTTCTTAATGCCTTTCTAGTTGCTTCTTCTAATATTTGAATTTTTACAGTTTCTTCCTTTCAGCTTTACTATCTTCATTTTCAGAGAAGTTATAATCTGTACTCATTATATCTCCTTCTCAAATATTTAGTTGAAGGAAATTTCATGATCATTCATGGAGTTTAATACTTTTTTTCATTTGCTTTATCAAATTTTTGAATTCTTACCGATATTTGATACTCTTGCAATGCAAATACGTATATAACATAATTTTATATTCCATTCTCTGTGGTGTAACTTCCAGTGATTTATGGTCTGTGATTTTCACATTCTCTCTCACAGAGCAGCAAATGATCTTGTCAACTTCTTGAAAGTGCTCCTCACTTGACGGAGAGACACTGCTTTTTCAGTAGCAAATACCTTTTCCTTACTGTCATTTTGTGGTCATGTTGGATTTAAGGTCTTGACCTGTCCTTATTCCAGTCCTACTTTGTTCAGAGGGAGTCTAACAGTGCTGACCTATTTCTCTGACTGTTGTGTGAAGTAACATTCAAATCATTTCACCCTTTAGGTACTAAGGTAGAATACAAATAATGTCTTTTGAGGAGAAAATGCTGAAATAAGTGACGGGTGAAGTAGCTAACTAGAATAGAAGTAAAAGCAATGGGTTTTCTTCATGGGACCTGCATTCGTCTGGGCCTCTGTTCCCCGAGTTGTAGAGTGAAGGCAATGGATGGGCAACTTCTAATTCCCCTACAGCACTATGTTTGTGGTCTGACTGCAAAGGGCCAATAACTTGGACTTGGGAGCTGTGGGAAGAACACGGATGGAATATCCGCTTCCTCTTCTTCCAGCATGTTGATCTAGGTTCCGTGAGCTTTAGGAGAGCATAGAACACCCTCCTTCTACTTAACTTTTCACGCAAATAAAGGGAAGTATCATGAGGGTTGCCTGGATTTACGCTGCTAGACAGACAATTGGAAGTGACTCCACAAGGAATGAAAATAACCCACGTCTGGATTGCCGTGTGAAGGTGTCATGAACAGAATTTGAAAAGATGAGGAAACTGACCAGGAAAGTGGAAGCTGCAGATCAAAAGTCTGGAAAACCATCCAGAATGTGGGTAAGTGAATGTGGGCTCTTGACCTCGACCCAGAAGAGAGACCAAGAGGTTACCTCTTGGAAGTTGAAACGTTAAGTTTAAAAGAATAGAGAGTATGCTTGTTTGCCTAGGGGATGATACATTTTTAAGTATCCATTATCCCGAATGTACCCCACACCCTTACATAATGTGTTAAGTATAGGGAAATGCATGATCTCTGTTCTAACAGGTGAGAGGATCGTGCCTGATTGAGCTGCAGGTCTACCTTGGTTCTGATGACAGAACCAAATTCTGTGCTAGGTGGACCGTGGTTCTGCTCTGGGGTTGCAAGTCAACCAGGACGGTGGTGAGGTCCGTGGGATCCCAGGCTAGATGTTTGAAAGAGGCATGGTGAGTCATCACCATGCAGGGAGATTTCAACACGGGCTGTGAGTAAGAGCATTTATTCCATCAAAAGTCCACTCATCGCCTGAGTACCTTTGAGACAGTTGTCTTTTCTTGATTTTTTACTTCTGAGTTCTGGCTCCTACATATTATCTTAGGAGGCAGGCTGGGTATAAATAGACATGTTGTAGCTATTTAAAACACTATGTTAAAAGCCTGAAGGAACCACAGGGTATTTAATCACAATTCAGTAGTGAGTACTTTTACAAACAAATTTGTCTTTTATTTTTACAAGATCAGCATAGTTTGGAGTAAAAATGGCAGCTCTTTATTCAGCAACCCTGTGAAACCAGTAATGTCTTCATTTCACTCCTAGATTTACAGCTTTGAAAAATGTTTTCAGCATAAAATGTGAGTCTGAGGACATTTGGGGAGAATATATCAATACCAAGAGGTAATGGGAACAAAGCTACTATATTTCTAAGGGCCTGGCTGGAGCCATTGCATGAGTCCCTCCAAGGACATGGGAGAGTGTCTTGGCTGTGACCGTGTTTCCTCCAGCTGGGAGTCCTTCAGCTGGATATTAGAAAAGTCTTTGCTATGAGAAGAGTGCCATTCTTAATCTTGTATAGAAAGTGACATTTGTCTATTGTTTTAAAAATGCCAGTGTCTGCTCAAACCCAGATCTGAAGGCAATTTCAGGGTCATATGAAACATTAAGAGGAGAGAATTATAGTTTTGGGGAGGAGGAGGGCTGGATTATCTCCTTGGCTCTTATCTGTTCTCATACTTAAGATTCCATCTTGATGAATTGAAATTTTTGCACAACAGAAATGTAGTATTACATTTTGTCCAAGTTGTTTCAGGTCATAAATCCGTCTCTTTAAGTCTCCTATCTGCACTTTCGCCTAGCTCCCCACCCCCCAATTGGTAATCATTCTTCATAACTTCGTCCAAGGTTCGAGTTGTTGGAGCTTACGGAAATGCTGCCATCCCTGGCCACACATGCCTGGCATGTCAATAAGGCCGTCCTTGCAGCTTCCAGGATTGTCTGTTCCCAGCTTCTGAGCGCATGAATGCTGCGCCGTTTGGAAGGGAGCCCATTGTCAGAACCCCCATCCTAGGAGGAAAGGCACATTCAGTGTTAGGTCCTTGGTTGTTTTAAACTGAAGATTTGCTCTGGAAATATTTAATTCTGGTGAGGGATTCTCAGTATGTTTTGTATTTAGATTTTCTGCGGTTGGGGGAGAGGTTTAAAAGAAAAATAGTTACCTGAAGAAAACATAGGGTTTTCATAGTATTTTAGCCTTAAACCACGGTAGGAGGTTAAAAAACATAGAATAGGTGCAGACCTGACCCTAAAGCATGGAAGATGGACAAATCCATCTTCAGGACTGTGGTTATCTTTAAATATGTTGGTGCTGTTCCCAGGAAATGCTTGCCCAGCTCTTTGGGGAATTGGTGGCATTACAGAGGCAGGTGACCATGACTGATTACGGGAAACGTAATCGCTACACGGGCAGAGCGTGTCCCACATCGCGCATTGTTCTTTGTGTTCTCTTGCAGGTGTGTGTTACACTCAGTTTCTTGTTGTTACAGATGTGCTTGACACTTTAGGCAGACAATGCCTGGGTTTCTGCCTTTGGGGGCACTCGTGGGGTGGAGAGCTGGAGGTAGAGGTATCCTTGCTCTCGGGACTGGCTGGAGGCTCAGAGAGGCTGGATGCGCTCCTGGATGGGAGCAGGATGGCTGCCCTGCTAAGTCCAATAACGCCACAGCGGATGGTCTGGCCTTCTCCCCATCACTCACGGTGGCTGGCAGGGCCAGAGCCAAAGGAGACTATTCACCAGTGTTGGCCGCTGTTACCAAAGGAGTGAAAAAGAACAAATATCCTCTCCTTCTGATGTTTACCATACATACCTCAGCGTCCACCTAGCAGACTCTTTTTTCTGTGCTTAGGCCAGCTGCTATGTTTCTCCTCAGGACCTAAAGATTTCCTATCAGGAAAGAGGAAATGATAGAATAATAGAGGCTTTTGCAGGAAGAGGAAATGCTGTTTACGAGTAATACACAGTTGTTAACTATTTAGATTGCATGCAATTATTGGATGATGCAAACCTTTTTAACCAAAACATCACCTTAACATTTAACTTTGATTTTTTAAATCAATGAGAGTGTTGGGAACATAAATTCATGTCATAGTTGTTTCACTTACTGAATTTCAATAAAGAGCTGGAGCTGGTGGAAATTCAGAGAGGGACAACTGTAAATGATAGAAAAGGAGTTGCTGTTGGAAGGGAGATGCTAAAACTAGCTAACCTCTTAATCCTGGAATTGTGAAGACTCAGAAGGAGAATGGTTGATCTGGAATGTGGGCTTGTTCACCAAATCTTGAAGTGTTAGGATGAAGGAGCACTCTGTAGTCAAAATAAGTTTGCTTCATTAGAGGAGACACTGTTCCCATATGAAATGTAAGACTGAGGAGGTGAGAAGGCAGGACATAGCCGTGACTTTATTGTGTCAGTGGTACATCCGTAAGGACTTGTGTTAGACATTGAGATACACATGACCTGTAGGGTTCATGAAAAGAGAGGACCATATCCTCCCATAGTAACAATATTCTAGCTGTCTGTTCCATTATTTTTATAAAGCAGAATGCAGAGGATCGTGAAATAGATCAGGGATGAAGATCCTTATGACTCTCCCAACCCAGGCTACATGTTTCCTGTGTTACCTAAAAAAAGTCTATATAGTAATAATAGTACTATATTCCAGAACATTAGAGAAGTCTCAACAAAAACTATAAACCATGATACCAGGACCCCCACACAAACACTGTTGTTTTGGTGCATTCCTTAGATTCTAGACGGGCTTTCATTTTTATTTTTTACCTTCATTTTATAAATAGCTTTGCTCGGTGCTGCATAGTGAGTATGGAAGGCTTTGCAGCATTCTACCGAGGAACTGGCCTGGGTGTTGATAGCATGAGGCACTTCCCAGTTGGTGACTCATCTTCACATGGTCTGAGCAGAGCCTTTGCCTGGTTTCCAGGGCCCTTGTAGGGCTGATGGAATGAAGATCTGAGCACAGCAGGTCCTGGGTGGAAGGATCGAAAGGTCCTAACCCAATAGAATGAATTCACTCTAGGAGGTTTTGGGGGTGCACACCCTATTTAAGAATCTTATTTTGTTGCGTGTAGAAGCATGTGGGTTGTTCCTGGCGGAGGAGACACTGGTGCTCCAGGTGCTGGTAATGCTTACCTTTGATGTAGGGGGTTACCCGTAGGTAGGCTCTGAGCACACTCCTTTAGCTAAATGGAGCCCTTTGTGAGGAAGAGAATGGCCTCTCTTTGTTATTTAGTGTGTCTTGTGTGATGGCACACTGATTAACTAGGAACCCCAGGCTTTTTAGATCTAATGGGACCAGGAGATTCTAGTTGGAGGTACAGTTGCCTCCAAACCAGCCAGCAGCAAGGATGCACTGGTAAACCCCACAATTTCAAATGATTATAATCTTCTGGAGGATGTGGCACGATAGTGTTATGGAAAGATTATGGGGTTGATTCCTACTTCTGCCACTCATTAGCAGTGATAGAAGGTATACTTATCCCCAATTTACAGATGAGGAAATTGAGGCTTAGGGAGATTAAGTAATTTGCCTGAGGTCGCATAGCTAAGAGAGTCTGGCCCCAAGACTGCATGTTTAAACCTACTGCATCCTCTCATCTCTCCCTCTCTCTTTCTCTCTCTCTCCCCCACCCCTTCTTGCCCCTTCTCCCTCTCCCCCCTCTCTCTTTTTGAGCAGACATTTTCATTTTCTCTGATCCCGTGGTAGAATGTGTGGATAATACAGTATGCCCTTTATAGATGTGCGTGTGAAATTGTGGTTAAGAATGTGAACTCCAGAGCCCAACTGATTGACCAAGTTCAAATCAAGGCCTGGCCACATCTCAGCTTGAAACTGGAAAAATCACTTAATTTTTCTGTACCTTAGCTTCTTCATCTGTAAGCCAGGGACAATGATAGTACCTGCCTTATGGTTATGAGAGTATTAAATGAATTACTACCTGGAAAGCACCTAGAACAGAGTCCAGCATATGATAAGCACTCAATACATGTGAGCCATTATTATTTCTGCCATGATTTACTGCCATCTCTACAGGCCACTTTGTGGTTGGCAGTAAGTGCAGCTTTGTCCCCTGTGCAGCTGCCTTGCTAGAGGGTTATGTGCTTTGATGATCAGGGTCTGTGCAGATAATGTGCTAGGCAACATATTAAGCAAAATTCAATGATCAGCCAGTCTTGAGCCAACAATCTAGGCAGAGATTAACAGGTGTGCGTTCTGTACTTATGTGAAAAAGAAAATGACAATTTAAGCTGATATCTGATTTTGATGAACAATTTTCATGGTAATTTGTAAGGTCTGAGCAGATTCAATTAAAATATTTTTAGAGCCAGTACAGAGGTACAAGTTCTGGGGGATTCATATGCCTAATTATCTACTCCTGAGGAACATTCGGTTTTGTTAGAAACACAATACTTGTAGAAGGCTCTGTGGAAGTTTTGAATTGGTGATGAGAATTAATGTTTTGGGTTGATACGAAGAGGATGTGAAGAACATCTAGGCTGGGGAAGGAGCCCTAGTAAAGGATTATGACATCGTTGGGATAAAGAAGGAGTTGCTTAGAGTTGAGAGTTACAGAGGGGAAACAATAGAAGACATGGGCAAAGTGGGGCTGAGTTACAGAGTTCTTTTTTTTTTTTTTAAGGTTTTATTTATTTGAGAGAAAGAATGAGCAAGAGAGAGCACATGAGAGGGGGGAGGGTCCAAGGGAGAAGCAGACTCCCTGCTGAGCAGGCAGCCTGATGCGGGACTCGATCCTGGGACTCCAGGATCATGACCTGAGCCGAAGGCAGTCGCTTAACCAACTAGGCCACCCAGGCGCCCTAGAGTTCAGTTTTTTTGGTATGAATTTAAGATGATGGGCAAAGAAATACCACTGCATACTCTTCTTCTTGAAGATACCTTGTTAAATTTGCCTAGAATATGTACATTTCCCTAAAGGAACTCTGGACATTAAAATGCGAAAGCCATTCTGCAGGAAATGTACATGACAAAGCCATGGAAGTTGATTTTTAAAGAAACCTTTGTCTTTTCAGTGGGAATTGAACAAGTGATTTCACTGCTTAGGTTAATAGAAAAACCATTTATGAAGCTGGTTATTCACAACTTTGACAAATGTAACTGGCCATCAGGTAACTGGCTTTTGCACATCATACTCCAAGGACCTATTTATTCAACACAGAGTTTTCAGATTACAAGGTGAGCACTGGGTATTACTTTTTAGCCTCCAAATTCCCTCAGAGGAGTTACAGCTTGCTAAATGCCACCACTGATGAAAATCCAGTGGAGCATAGACCTTGTTTGGGTTTTGGAATTCCTCTCCTTGACTTTTTTTTGGTAGTGATGATCCTAAAACCTATCTTAATAAAGTATGATTGGTTGAACAATAATTAACCATAATTCTTCTATCATTATTCTGCCTGAATAAGATTTCAAAGTTGAAAGGAGTCTTAAAGATCAGCTAATTAGATCACAAACTTGATGCCTGACTCTTCTGTGCATCAGGCCATGTCCAACTGGTATCTGGATACTCAACATTGTTGAGGTCAGCCAATGTGGCTTTTTGGACTCTCCACTGGAAAATTTGCAGTGGAGAAATTCAAGTCATTAAAATACCTTTAAAGGCTCATACAGTCTGCCGCTGGGGCACCCTTCTGTCCTCACCTCCTGGCACTCTCTTCATCTACTCTTTCCTCATCACACTGGCCTTCTTCCCAAACATTGCTAGCATGTGCCCGTGTCCAGACCTTTGGACTTCATGCTTGCTATTTCCTAGAATGTTCTTCCATGATATATTTATTTCACCCTAGTTCTTAAGATGTTTCCTCAGCCTATACTAGTGCTAGATTGACATTTATTTTCTCTTATCACACTGAAAATATTTTTCCCTTGATTTTTGGCTTGCCTTGTAGCTCTTGAAAAATCAGTTACTTGTTCCTTTGAAGGTAATCTGTCTCTTCATTCTGGCTGCTTTTAAGATTTCCTTGTCTTTGGTGTTCTGTAGTATCTCTAGGATGTATTAGGTGTGGAGGTCTTTTAATGAATCTGTTGTGGTTTTGTTGGATCTTCTGTGTCTTTGGATTTGTGTCTTTCATCAATTCTAGAAAATGCTTAGACGTTATCTCTTTATATGCTGCCTGTGATCCATTCTCTTTCTTTTCTCATGGAAATCCGTCTGGATCTGTTAAACCTCTTTAACATCCTCATGTCTTTTTAACTTCTCATTAAATTTTCTGTCTCTGTCTTTCTATTCTTTTTTAAAAAATTTATTATTGTTATGTTAATCACCATACATCATTAGTTTTTGATGTAATGTTCCATGATTCATTGTTTGTGCATAATACCCAGTGCTCCACTCAGAACGTGCCCTCTTTAATACCCATCACCAGGCTAACCCATCCCCCCAACCCCCTCCCCTCTAGAAACCTCAGTTTGTTTTTCAGAGTCCATCGTCTCTCATGGTTCGTCTCCCCCTCCGACTTACTCCCCTTCATTCTTCCCCTCCTGCTATCTTCTTCTTCTTTTTTTTTTCTTAACATATATTGCATTATTTGTTTCAGAAGTACCGATCTGTGAGTCAACAGTCTTGCACAATTCACAGCGCTCACCATAGCACATACCCTCCCCAATGTCTGTCACCCAGCCACCCCATCCCTCCCACCCCCCACCACTCCAGCAACCCTCAGTTTGTTTCCTGAGGTTAAAAATTCCTCATATCAGCGAGGTCATATGATACATGTCTTTCTCTGATTGACTTATTTCATTCAGCATAACACCCTCCAGTTCCATCCATGTCGTTGCAAATGGCAAGATCTCATTCCTTTTGATGGCTGCATAATATTCCATTGTGTATATATACCACCTCTTCTTTATCCATTCATCTGTCGACGGACATCTTGGCTCTTTCCACAGTTTGGCTATTGTGGACAATGCTGCTATAAACATTGCGGTGCACATAGCCCTTCGGATCCCTACATTTGTATCTTTGGGGTAAATACCCAGTAGTGCAATTGCTGGATCATATGGTAGCTCTATTTTCAACTGTTTGAGGAACCTCCATACTGTTTTCCAGAGTGGTTGCACCAGCTCGCATTCCCACCAACAGTGTACGAGGGTTCCCCTTTCTCTGCATCCCCGCCAACATTTGTCGTTTCCTGACTTGTTAATTCTAGCCATTCTGACTGGAGTGAGGTGGTATCTCATTGAGGTTTTGATTTGGATTTCCCTGATGCCGAGCGATGTTGAGCACTTCTTCATGTGTCTGTTGGCCATTTGGATGT
This sequence comes from Eumetopias jubatus, assembly GCF_037043125.1. Lineage (NCBI taxonomy): Eukaryota > Metazoa > Chordata > Mammalia > Carnivora > Otariidae > Eumetopias > Eumetopias jubatus. Next base: position 40,052,089 of record NW_028274808.1, read on the forward strand.
CTTCTTTGGAAAAATGTCTGTTCATGTCTTCTGCCCATTTCTTGATTGGATTATTTGTTCTTTGGGGGTTGAGTTTGATAAGTTCTTTATAGATTTTGGATACTAGCCCTTTATCTGATATGTCATTTGCAAATATTTTCTCCCATTCTGTCGGTTGTCTTTTGGTTTTGTGGACTGTTTCTTTTGCTGTGCAAAAGCTTTTTATCTTGATGAAATCCCAATAGTTCATTTTTGCCCTTGCTTCCTTTGCCTTTGGCGATGTTTCTAGGAAGAAGTTGCTGCGGCTGAGGTCGAAGAGGTTGCTACCTGTGTTCTCCTTTAGGATTTTGATGGACTTCTGTCTCCCGTTTAGGTCTTTCAACCATTTGGAGTCTATTTTTGTGTGTGGTGTAAGGAAATGGTCCAGTTTCATTCTTCTGCATGTGTCCGTCCAATTTTCCCAACACCATTTGTTGAAGAGACTGTCTTTATTCCATTGGACATTCCTGCTTTGTCAAAGATTAGTTGACCATAGAGTTGAGGGTCCATTTCTGGGCTCTCTCTTCTGTTCCATTGATCTATGTGTCTGTTTTTGTGCCAGTACCATACTGTCTTGATGATGACAGCTTTGTAATAGAGCTGGAAGTCTGGAATTGTGATGCTGCCAGCTTTGCTTTTCTTTTTCAACATTCCTCTGGCTATTCGGGGTCTCTTCTTGTTCCATACAAATTTTAGGATTATTTGTTCCATTTCTTTGAAAAAAGTGGATGGTATTTTGATGGGGATTGCATTGAATGTGTAGATTGCTCTAGGTAGCATTGACATCTTCACAATGTTTGTTCTTCCAATCCATGAGCATGGAACGTTTTTCCATTTCTTTGTGTCTTCTTCAATTTCTTTCCTGAGTATTTTATAGTTTTCTGAGTACAGATCCTTTGCCTCTTTGGTTAAATTTATTCCTAGGTATCTTATGGTTTTGGGTGCAATTGTAAATGGGATCGACTCCTTGATTTGTCTCTCTTCTATCTTGTTGTTGGTGTATAGGAATGCCACTGATTTCTGTCCACTGATTTTATATCCTGCTACTTTACTGAATTCCTGTATGAGTTCTAGCAGTTTTGGGGTGGAGTCTTTTGGGTTTTCCACATACAGTATCATATCATCTGCAGAGTGAGAATTTGACTTCTTCTTTGCCGATTTGGATGCCTTTGATTTCTTTTTGTTGTCTGATTGCTGTGGCTAGGACTTCTAATACTGTGTTGAGTAGCAGTGGTGATAGTGGACATCCCTGCTGCGTTCCTGACCTTAGGGGAAAAGCTCTCAGCTTTTCCCCATTGAGAATGATATTCGCTGTAGGTTTTTCATAGATGGCTTTTATGATAGTGAGGTATGTACCCTCTATGCCTATACTCTGAAGAGTTTTGGTCAAGAAAGGATGCTGTACTTTGTCAAATGCTTTTTCTGCATCTATTGAGAGGATCATATGACTCTTGTTCTTTCTTTTGTTAATGTATTGTATCACGTTGATTGATTTGCGGATGTTTAACCAACCTTGCAGCCCAGGGTTAAATCCCACTTGATCATGGTGAATAATCCTTTTAATGTACTGTTGGATCCTATTGGCTAGTATTTTGGTGAGAATTTTTGCATCCATGTTCATCAAGGATATTGGTCTGTAATTCTCCTTTTTGATGGGGTTTTTGTCTGGTTTTGGGATCAAGGTAATGGTGGCCTCGTAAAATGAGTTTGGAAGTTTTCCTTCCATTTCTATTTTTTGGAACAGTTTCAGGAGAATAGGTATTAATTCTTCTTTAAATGTTTGATAGAATTCCCCTGGGAAGCCATCTGGCCCTGGGCTTTTGTTTGTTGGGAGATTTTTGATGACTGCTTCAATTTCCTTAGTGGTTATAGGTCTGTTCAGGTTTTCTGTTTCTTCCTGGTTCAGTTTTGGTAGTTGATACATCTCTAGGAATGCACCCATTTCTTCCAGGTTATCTAATTTGCTGGCATAGAGTTGCTCATAATATGTTCTTATAATTGTTTGTATTTCTTTGGTGTTGGTTGTGATCTCTCCTCTTTCATTCATGATTTTGTTGATTTGGGTCATTTCTCTTTTCTTTTTGATCAGTCTGGCCAGGGGTTTATCAATCTTGTTAATTCTTTCAAAGAACCAGCGCCTAGTTTCGTTGATCTGTTCTACTGTTCTTTTGGTTTCTATTTCATTGATTTCTGCTCTGATCTTTATGATTTCTCTTCTTCTGCTGGGTTTAGGCTTTATTTGCTGTTCTTTCTCGAGCTCCTTTAGGTGTAGGGTTAGGCTGTGTATTTGAGACCTTTCTTGTTTCTTGAGAAAGGCTTGTATTGCTATATACGTTCCTCTTAGGACTGCCTTTGCTGCATCCCAAAGATTTTGAACAGTTGTGTTTTCATTTTCATTGGTTTCCATGAATTTTTTTAATTCCTCTTTAATTTCCTGGTTGACCCATTCATTCTTTAGTAGGATGCTCTTTAGCCTCCATGTATTTGAGTTCTTTCCGACTTTCCTCTTGTGATTGAGTTCTAGTTTCAAAGCACTGTGGTCTGAAAATATGCAGGGAATGATCCCAATCTTTTGGTTTCGGTTGAGACCTGATTTGTGACCTAGGATGTGATCAATTCTGGAGAATGTTCCATGGGCACTAGAGAAGAATGTGTATTCCGTTGCTTTGGGATGGAATGTTCTGAATATGTCTGTGAAGTCCATTTGGTCCAGTGTTTCATTTAAAGTCTTTATTTCCTTGTTGATCTTTTGCTTAGATGATCTGTCCATTTCAGTCAGGGGGGTGTTAAAGTCCCCCACTATTATTGTATTGTTGTCAATGTGTTGCTTTGCTTTTGTTATTAATTGCCTTATATAATTGGCTGCTCCCATGTTAGGGGCATAGATATTTACAATTGTTAGATCTTCTTGTTGGATAGACCCTTTAAGTAAGATATAGTGTCCTTCCTCATCTCTGATTACAGTCTTTGGTTTAAAATCTAATTTGTCTGATATTAGGATTGCCACCCCAGCTTTCTTTTGGTGTCCATTAGCATGGTAAATGGTTTTCCACCCCCTCACTTTCAATCTGGGGGTGTCTTTGGGTCTAAAATGAGTCTCTTGCAGACAGCATATGGATGGGTCTTGTTTTTTAATCCAATCTGATAGCCTGTGTCTTTTGATTGGGGCATTTAGCCCATTTACATTCAGGGTAACTATTGAAAGGTATGAATTTAGTGCCATTTTATTGCCTGTAAGGTGACTGTGACTGTATATTGTGTGTGTTCCTTTCTGATCTCTGCTGCTTTTAGGCTCTCTCTTTGTTTAGAGGACCCCTTTCAATATTTCTTTTAGGGCTGGTTTTGTGTTTGCAAACTCCTTTAATTTTTTGTCCTGGAAGCTTTTTACCTCTCCTTCTATTTTCAATGACAGCCTTCGTGGATATAGTATTCTTGGCTGCATATTTTTCTCGTTTAGTGCTCTGAAGATATCATGCCAGTACTTTCTGGCCTGCCAGGTCTCTGTGGATAGGTCTGTTGCCAATCTAATGTTTCTACCATTGTAGGTTACATATCTCTTCTCCCGAGGTGCTTTCAGGATTTTCTCTTTGTCTCTGAGACTCGTAAGTTTTACTTTTAGCTGTCGGGGTGTTGACCTATTTTTATTGATTTTGAGAGGGGTTGTCTGTGCCTCCTGGATTCTGATGCCTGTTTCCTTCCCCACATTAGGGAAGTTCTCTGCTATAATTTGCTCCAATATACCTTCTGCCCCCCTCTCTCTTTCTTCTTCTTCTGGGACCCCAATTATTCTAATGTTGTTTCATCTTATCGTATTGTTTATCTCTCAAATTCTGCCCTCGTGATCCTGTAGTTGTTTCTCTTTTTCTCAGCCTCTTTATTTTCCATCATTTGGTCTTCTATATCGCTGATTCTCTCTTCTGCCTCATTTATCCTAGCAGTTAGTGCCCCCATTTTTGATTGCACCTCATCAATAGCCTTTTTGATTTCGACTTGGTTAGATTTTAGTTCTTTTATTTCTCCAGAAAGCGTTTCTCTAATAACTTCCACGCTTTGTTCAAGCCCAGGTAGTATCTTTAAAGTCATGATTCTGAACTCTAGGTCCGACATCGTACTAATGTCAGTATTGAGTAGGTCCCTGGCAGACGGTACTACCTCTTGTTCTTTTTGCTGAGGTGATTTTTTTCATCTTGTCATTTTGTCCAGAGGAGAACAGATAAATGAGAGAACAAAATGCTAACAGGTTAACAACATCCCCAGCAAATATACCCTATACAACTCAGAAAAGACCTGAAACCAGGGGAAAAGAAAGGGAAAGAAAGAAAAAAGAAAGAGAAAAAAAAGAAAAAGAAAAAGATAAAAACAAACAAAAACAGAACAAAACAAAAAAAACAGAATATGATCAAATATAATCAGGTTAGTGCATAGGTCAGTGCCACACACTAGATTTTGGGTGTATTTTGGTCTGTTAGAAGAAAGTGCCTCCTAAAATTTTAAAGGAAGAAAGACTTATATATGTACAAAATAAGGGTTGATACAATGAAGGGTTGGAAGATGACTGTAAAGATGAAACTTATAAAAGGTTTTATAAATGGAATTCATAGGAAGTTGTTTGAAAGAAGAAAGAAGATTTAAAAAAAAGAAAAAAGAAAAGAAAAAAATGGGAGAGACTGTGATCAGGCAGGAGACTAGAACAAAGCCATACACTAGTGATTTAGGGTATATTCTGATCTGTTAGAAGAAACTGTATATCAAAATTTTAAAGAGAGAAGAACTTATATATATATATGCCAAAAATAAGTGTAACTACTATGAAGGGATAAAATATGACTCTAAAAATGAAAAATAAAAAATTTTTTTTAAAAAAGGGATTGATAAGATGTTGGTTGAAAAAGGGAAAAAGAAAAATTCAAAAAAAACCAAACAAAAAAGTTAAAAAAATTAACTTTGAAAAACTAATGAATCATGGTAAAAAAGCCATGAATTCTATGTGCAGTATTCCTGTAGCGCTGGAGTTCTCCCGTTCTCCTTGATCGGTAAACTTGGTCTTGGCTTGCTTGGCTGTTCATGCTGATCTTCTGGGGCAGGGGCCTGTTGCCGTGGTTCCCAAACGTCTTTGCTGGAGGCAGAATTGCCCCACCCTTGTCGGTCCGGGCTAAGCAAGCTGCTCGGGTTTGCTCTCAGGAGCTTTTGTTCCCTGCAAGCTCTTGGTACAGCTTTGGAGGACCAGGGTGAAAATGGTGGCCTTCTACTCTCTGCCCGGAGGAGCTGAGAACTTGGGGCCCCGCTCCTCGGTGCGCCCCCAGAGAAAAGCAGTCAATCACTCCCGTCTCCCCGGTCTCTGGCCGCACTCCGTGCTCACCCGGCATATGACCAAGCGTTTCTATCTCTGGCATCTGACCCCATGTGGAGTCTCCAAACCCAGCAGATCCCTGCGGTGCACTCCCACGCTGCTCCTCCCTGCAGAGGAAGGGGAGTCTCCCCACCTCTGCTGCTTGTGGGGTCCCTGCTGGAGGTGCAGTGGCCCAACTGGGCTGCGGATCACAGTTTATGGCCACCCCGAGCTGCGAGCCTGGGCCTCAGTTCCGTCTCTGCAGCCGGCTTCCGCGCTCCGATACCTGGGAGCTCTGCTGCACTCAGGCACCCCCGGTCTTTCTGTGACCCTGTGGGTCCTGAGACCGCACTGTCCCGTGAGGGGTCCACCCCCCGCTTAGCCACTGGAGCGACGTCCCTCAGCGGAGCCGACTTCTAAAAGTTCCGATTTTGTGCTCTGCGGCTCTATCACTTGCCAGAAGTGGCAGATGGAGGCCCCCTCCCCCGCCATCTATCCTCCTGAATATCTCCTCGGATTCACTCCTCCGCACGTCCTACCTTCTAGTAAGTGGTCGCTTCTCTGTTCAGAGAGTTGTTGCTACTCTCTTCTTCGATCTCCTGTTGAGTTCGTAGGTGTTCAGAATGGTTTGATCCCTATTCAGCTGAAATCCTGAGACCAGACGAAATCCAGGTCTCCTACTCCTCCGCCATCTTGCTCCGCCCCCTCTGTCTTTCTATTCTTTATTCTCCATAATTTCTTCAGTTTTATCTTCAAGTTCACAAACCTTTATCAGTTTCTAGTCTGCTCAACAAACATATCCTTTGTGTTTTAAATGTCATGTATCTTCAATGCTTTTATTTATAGAAGTTCTGTTTAGTCAGTTTAAAAATCTGCTTATTTTAAAAGTTTATTGTTTCATATTACTTTTATCAGTTGCTACTTTCCTTTCTTTAAACATGATTGTTTAATATTTTGTGTTTGACAATTTAATACCTGAAATCTTTGTTGATCCACTTTTTGTGGTTTCTGCTGGTTCTTGCTCCTACATATTTGTGACTTTTAAGTGTGAATTCAGTTTTTTGAATATTTATCCATGGGGCTTTTGGGAGGTCTAGATGGAAGGTGAGTTCCTCTAGAGAATTTATGTTTGGTGCTGCCAGATTTCTTGGGGATACTACCAACCTGGGACCACCTTACAACAAATTCTTGGCTTAAGGTTTTCCAGGCCACCCAGGTACCGTGAATTTGGACTGGAGATCCTGTGTGAGGGCTAGATTTTGATGACAAAATTTTAGGGGAGATTTTTTTCCTCTTTCCATATCCACAAGGGACATATCTTTTGAGACAGTCATATTTTCTTCAAGTCCCTGGGAGGTGGCCACACTGCTTGTTAAATGTGGATATTAGAGAAAAGCAGTCTTTTCTCAAGATACTTTACTGCTGTCAGAACATTTTCATAATAACTAAAATCCATAATAACTAAAAAGATGACTGTGAAGTGAGTGGTATCCTGGGGATTGTGTGAAGCACCAGTTGCTTTCACTTCGTGAAATGTACCCTCTGTCACATTCTGTCCAATCAAATCCTGCCCAAGCCTCAAGGCCTCACTCAAAAATCCCTCCTCTGAGAACACATCCCTCATTTCCCCATTCTAATGCCAAATGGCAGCCCCTCTTCTGAATGACCATAGAAGCAGTGGTGCATTTATCACAAATTTGCTACTTTTTGTTATTCTCTTTAAATCTTATCCCTATTACCAGAATGAGAGTTGCATGTTTTATTCAAATTTCTGGGTTCCATAGCACTCAGTGGAAGGTCTTGAGCAGGTAGGTGGGATATTTTTGATCAATAATTAATTAAAGGGAAGAATTTAATTGAATAACAGGATGTGAACCTACTAAATAAAGGATTGCAAAAGGTTAGCAATTTGGATGGTTCGTAAAGATTCTCTAAATCCCACGTGTATAGTTCAGAAAGGCTGTCAAAGTGAGTAGAAGTCTTCTCTGGGTGATGGCGTGCTGTGTTATAAAGAGCTTAGATTTTTTTGCGTGGCTTCAGTGTCCAAGTTTAGAGTGGTTTGGCAAAACTTATGTCTGTTCATAATAGAGTCAGAGATGTCTGTTAAGGAAGAAAACCTCTGTATCATTCCAGGAAAGTGATTTCTACCTATCTTTGTTTTTTCAAAGGGAGATTAGGCCATATTATTCTACAGAAATTGTTGCCCTAACATTTATTTATTACTCAATATATTTTACTCATTTTGTTAAGTAAGTGAATGCATGTCACGGATTTTCTTCCTTCCCAGTTCTTTTCCATTATCAGGTGATTTTTAGAACTTTTTAAAAATTATTTTTTAGTGGAACAGGAAAAAAGGTTTTCTTTAAAATCTCGAGTTTTCTTTAGCTGATACTTCTGGAAAATTTAGTTTGTACTGGGGACATAAATTATCTGATCTACTTCTTTAAAGGTCCCACAAAATTGAGGGAACTGGCACACAATAACTTGTCCTGGTCACTCAACCATTAAAGGGGTTGGATGGCTGTGATTTGGATATAGGTTCACCTTTCTTTCCAGTACACCACAGATTTACAGATTTAGCTTGCTAGTATGATTTGGTCAGATTTTAAATGGTAAGCATTAAATGTGTTTAAACTCCTTTCCCTCCCATTTAAAATTTAAAGCTTATTATGATATTAACAGGATATGACCTTATAGGAAAGTGATTAAGCCTTCTAGTTCCTTTGTTTATTTTGTATTTGGAGAAACATCTGGAAAATATTATGTTCAATGACTATTACTGACTTAGTGACTAATGTTGATGCCCTAGCATGGAGGTCCTGAAGCACCCTAAAGTAGTCCGTAGTTGTGTTTGTAGTGATTATAGAACAAGGCACTTTCTGTGCAGTGGGCACTCTGGGAGAGGTGCAGGGCTCTGATTGGCCGGGCTTGGACCTTGACTGGTGGGATGCTGGGCTTTCAGCCACCTGGCATGGCTTCTTCACTAGAAAGAGGAGTACTGTTAAGAGGAAGGGAATGTGGAGGCAGGCCAGGGAATCAAAAACTAGAGCTATTCTTGTGCACTTCTTGATAAACAAATAAGAGATGTGAATGCATAGTTGTGCTGATGCTCCAGATAAATGTAGGGTTGAAGATTCTAATTTGGTCCTGAGGGCATATAGATAGATGGGATTTAAAGCCATGGGGTTGGACCAGAACCAAGGGCAGTACCTTGAGGCACACAATAGACCATAAAGAAGGAGTTGCCAGGGGATAGTGGGAGCAAGTGCCCGAAGAGGCGGGAGTGCAGGACCTCTTAAGATCAGAGAAGAGAGAGTTGCCATCTGAGGGTATACTCAACACTGCTGAGAGGGCAGGTGATAGAAGAATTGAGAAGTATCCATTGATTCATTAGGCAAGTTGTGAGCACTCTGAGAAAATTAGAACTGATAGGAGATGACCGTCAACTGGCATGTGGGTTGAAGGAGAAGAGAAGCAGAGAACAGAAGTATCTGGTTTGGGTGAGGAGGTGGATGCTCATTCCATGGAGAGGGACAGCAAGTCTGGGAAGATAGAGTAGGTCTGAAGAGAAGGGGATGGATTCCGTTTTCATCACTTCATAATTCAATTCCATGGCTTTCATTAAAATGAGAAGTTTTTGACTTTCAAGCCTATATTTTATAAATTATTACATATACCAGGAGGAGGTCCAAAGCAGAAACTTGATGAATGGAAACGTTTGAGGGAAGAAGAGTAGCCTGTGAAGAAGTCTGGAAGGCAGGGATGCCACAGGCAATTGAGGCTGGTGTCATCTGCTAGTCCAAGTGGGGAGAGAGTCTGAAGGAAGGGATGACTGTCAGCAGTTTCCATTATTAGAGAGGGGTCAAGTAAGTGAACAACTGAGAAGTGCCTATTAATTTTGGCAAAGACCATTACAGAAGAGTAGTGGGGTCAAAATCCAATTAGCAGAGGGATTTTAAGTGGAAGAGATGAGAAGTGGGGAAGTTGGAACAGATCACTCTTCCCTGAAACTGTGATTGGAGTGGTAGAAACACAGGGGTATAGTCAAGGAAGTGGTGGTTATTATTTTTGGGGGTGGGGCAGGATAGATTTGTGCTGTTTGTATGCTAATGGAAAGAGGAAGATTGAAGATCCTGGAGAGGAGAATATTTAAGGAGTGAGGTCCCAGAGCAGGTGGATGGAGGAGATACTTCAACCGGTGAATTAGGAGGGATGGGGGTGTGAGCAGGATGCAAATGTTTCTAGATGCGCACAGATGCATATAGTCAACGAATACAATCGATGAACAATGAATAGGCAGCATCCCTTATAAGTTATATCAACTCCCCCTTCTTGATCTTGATCCCAAAATATTTAACATTAGGAAAGTTATTGCCACTCCCATTTTACAGTTCAAAGGCCTTGGCAAACTAGCCTGCCTGCTGCCTGTTCTGTCAAATAAAGTTTTCCTGAACAATGGCCATGCTCCCCTTCGTTCATTTGCATACTGCCTCTGGTTTTGCACAATAGCAGCTGAGCCTAAAATATCATTGTCTGGCCCTTTTCAGAAAAGTTTGCTGACCTCTATTCAGTTGATAAAACCGAAGCCCAGGGAGAATATTGACTTTAGAGGATCCCTCCCTCTCCCATCCATGTCTGAGACCATTCTTTCTTTGTGTTACTTGGCATTCTCCTAATGTTTGTTAATGTGCACACTCTTAGAATTATTTGGTAACCTCTTTTTCTCAGGAACTTTCAACACTTGCAATTGTAAATTAGATCAAATTTAACCCTATCCTGGTTCCACCCTAGAAATTCAACTGTGTCTCAGTGCTTCCTAAGGAGGTATGTGCTAGAGATAGCCCTGCTTTTTCCATGACCTAGGATGCACTGGTTTATTATGCTTTACTGGAATTGCTTTTCTTCACCTTTTCTGAGAATCTAAGATCATCTTCTCTGAGATCATTACCGAAGCCCCCATGTATTCCTTATCCCATGGTTTTGTTTCATTTTTCCCTCCTGTACTTTCCCATCTTTGAGTATAATCTGTGTCCTTGAGAGGGGACCCCCCCAATCTGGTTCCAGGGGTACTGTCTCTGCATCTAACCTCCTGGAGGAAAGGGACCATATTAACCCTGTTATTAGCACCTTGAGTTCCACAGTTGCTGAGCATGTTATTGGTGCTGATCAGATGAATTTTGATTAAGTTGAAAAAAATTTAGGTGCTTCAGAATTGCTCATTTATGCATAAGATGGTGTGCTAATTACTAGCCCTTCTCAACTGCTCTTGAAACCAAACCCCTTCCTGAATATTTTGAAATCTACTTTGAATTATTGACCAAATTTGAAAGTAATGCATTTACAGGTACATTTTCCCCCTTTATGTCACACTGTTCAATTTTCAAGAGAATATACAAAATCTATTCAAATGTATTTCTTTGCTGAATTTTCAAATGCTTCTGTAGGGGCTAAGATTTTAATAGTTGCAATTTACTTCTACAATTTATCAGATTATAGTTGTATTTACTTACACATACTGCTTAGCACCTTGCTGCTAAAAATGTGGTCTGCCCACCAGCTGCTTAGGCATCACTTGGGAACTCATTAGAAATGCATAGTCTTGGGGCACCTGGGTGGCTCAGTCGGTTGAGTGGCTGGCTTCGGCTCAGGTCGTGGTCCCGGGGTCCTGGGATCGAGCCCTGCATCGGGCTCGCTGCTCAGCTGAGAGCCTGCTTCTCCCTCTCCCTCTGCCTGCCGCTCTGCCTACTTGTGCTATCTCTCTGTCAAATAAATAAATAAAATTAAAAAAAAAAGGGATAGTCTTGGGTGCCTGGCTGGCTCAGTGGGTTAAGTGGCTGCCTTTGGCTCGGGTCAGGATCTTAGGGTCCTGGGATTGGAGCCCCATGTTGGGCTCCCCACTCAGTAGGGAGTCTGCTTCTCCCTCTCCCTCTCCCCCTCCCCCTGCTCTAGCTCTCTCTTTCTCTCTCTCTCTCAAATAAATAAATAAAATCTTAAAAAAAAAAAGAAATGTACAGTCTGGTCCCATCCAGACTTATTGAATCAGAATCTGCACTTCAACAAGATCCTTGAGATGCATATACACATTGAAATTTGAGAAGCACTGCTTTGGGCTGTTGAACTTGGGTTTTAGACAAACACACAAAACATAGGGCCCTACCTCACAGACCTTTTATAACTTTCATATGTTATGATGGTGTGTTTTACATTTTATGATGGAAGTTTTCCCTATCAGAAAAATTTTACTGTTTTCCTCTGTTATTGTTGGAGGTAGATCATGATTAAGAGACAGATTAGGTGTGCTTTTGTTCTTTCTGCTACCTGGAATGTATTTATTTTCTCTCTTTTCATAGAAGTAACAAAATCTAAAACTTCTGTCTTTGACAGGAATCTGGGCTAATAAACTGTAGTAAGTGAACAACCTTAACCCTCCCTCACCTGTAACATTGGGCTTAACGCTATTTTTTTGGTATGTATATTTTATCAACCCCCTTCAGTTTCCTTGGAAATTGCTTGTACACAATTGAATTCTGTACTGGATGAAGTTGTATTTCCCATTTTTTCAAGTCCTTGGAACAGTAAGGGACTAATTAAATACAGGAACAAGTAAATAATAAAACTGCATTTCTTTAAAAATGTTTAATTCATTCAAAACACTAATTCATATTGTCCTTCTTGCCAATTAATCCAAGCTGTCAGAGTCAAAAATTAATACTTAATTTGTTTATTTTTGGACAGGTCATATGTATAGAATTCAAAAGATTCAGTAAAAAGTGAATCTCTTTCCCATCCCCACCCCCTAGCTGGGCAGTTCCCTCCTTGGGAGCAGCTCTTTTTCCCAGGTTCTTATGGAAACTTTCAAAGATGTATATGGAGTAGGAAGTTGAATGTAGCTGTGGCTGAGGGTGAGCTCTGAGGCCAGCCAGAGTTTGAACCTTGGCTTCTAGCTTTGTGATCTTGGACAAGTTTCTGAATCTCACTATGCCTCAGTTTTTCATCTGTGAAATGGGTATATTAATTATATCTCTCAGAATTGCTGAGAAGAATTAATGGGGATAATTCATATAACAGTTCTTGGCATGCAGAATACACTTAAAATATTAACTATTAATATTATATGTGAAAATTTCTTTATGTTTTTATCATTTCTATACATAGTAGTAACATACCCTAAACACTTCTACACCTTGCTTTGTCTTTTATTTGTGACTATTTTCTTTTTGTTGTTTTTTTGATGACCCTGAGATCAAGACCTGAGCTGAGATCAAGAGCTGGATGCTTAATGGGCTGAGTCACCCAGGCGCCCTGTGCTTTTTCTTTTTTTTAACCTAACGATTTGAGATTTTCACTAACAGTGTGGAGATTGGTATATTTTATTATGTGTAGAACTGCTTCATTCTTTTTAGTGGCTCTACAGTATTTTTTTTTTTTTTTTAGAGAGAGAGAGTGTGTGGGTGTGTGAGTGTGAGTGGGTTGGGGAGGGGCAGAGAGAGAATCTGAAGCAGGCTCCACACCCAGCACAGAGCCCAATGTGGGGCTTGATGTCACCATCCTGAGATCATGACCCGAGCTGAAATCGAGTCAGATGCTTAACTTACTGAGCCACCTGAGCACCCCAAGTGGCTCTACAGTATTGTTTTATATTTATTTATTTATGTATTTATATTTATATATAAATATTTATTTATACTTATTTATAAAAATAAATTATTTTTTCAGCCCCCTATTGGTGGACATTTAAGTTGTTTCCATTCTTTTTTTTTTTTTAGGGGAGGGGCAGAGGGAGAGGGGGAGAGAGAATCGTAAGCAGACTCCACACCTAGCACAGAGCCCCATGTGGGGCTTGATCTCATAACCCTGAGGTCATGACCTGAGCCAAAATCAAGAATCGGATGCTTAACAGACTGGGCCACCCAAGTGCCCCTGAATTGTTTCCATTCTTATGATATTATAAAAAGCTTTTGCGCTTTTGTGAAATGGCATGTGTACATGTTATAGTGTGTCTGTAGGGCAAATTTCTAGAAATGGTCAAAGTATAGGAGTTTGTTTTGCTAGATGTAGACTCATTGCCCTCCCCAGAATGATATACGTCTGCCAGCAAAACCATTCTCACACTTGTTTTGACAGTCAGATTATAACTGTAGTTTTTAAAAATATAATTTTGTTCATGAATATATAATAAAAATGTCCATACATATTTGGAAATTTTATTAAGATTGCTAGATTCTTTGGAAGAGTTTGGTGGGTAGGAGTAGGAAGATAATACTTAACTCTTAAAGGTTTGAAGGAGCAAAAAAGTGGGATAGGGAGCTGTTTTTAAGAGGAACTGTATGATATGCAACAGTCATTATACACACTAACTTCTAAAGTATTCTTGAGATACTGAAACAAAACAGAGTTCAGAAAACTCCCCCGAATAACAGTGCCTGGTCTCTAGCAGCTCCTTGCAGGGTCTTGGCTTAGCTGCACTGTTCTGAGATCCGCGTAACACAGAGCACTTCTTCCTCCTACTCAGATATCTCATTGTACAAATTCTTGCTGCCAACGGAGCTGACCATTCAGCCTTTACTTAGGATGTGGGCAAAACAGTTTCTCCTACATATTTTAAAAAATTAATATAACCTCCAAAGTAAATAAGACCAGAATCTAGTATCCTGGAACATGTGACCTTCGCTTAGCAATTTTTGACCCAAAACATTTGCAGGCCCCTTCTCATCTACATTTTGTAAATTGTTCAAACATTGAATTTTACAGAATTTATAATATGCAGCTCTTCTGAAACACAGCTCTGATCTGCGGTGAGAATTAAGATTAGCACTGAAATATACATTTTTAATCCATTTAGCAGATGATCGCTTGGTTCTTTTTGCATATTCAGATGAGTTGAGGAACTGAAGGAGAAACGGAGATAACTTTACATTCCAAGAAGTAGGTACACGGCCATTTTTAGTCACTGACACCAATCGGGAAGTACTTGTTGGGTGGATATCAGGTGTATTGAATGTGGCACCTGGTCACAGTGACATGCAGCAGGTTATCCGCTGACCTCTCCCAACCTGGTTGGAATACTCTTGCAGCTGTCAGACTCTAGGAAATGCTTTTGAAGGCAGCCTCTGATGCCTGAGTTGGGCCGCTGTCGCTTCGTGAGGTTCACTGTGAGGGATGGCATGGGGCCACAGAAGATTTGCTCTTGTTTAGGGGACCAATAGCCAGGTAGGGTTCACAGATGCTCTGTGGTAAGCTGAATCGCTCAGCCATCTAGGGCTAACCTTGTTGCTAGGACAAAGGAGATAATGCATGTATTCTCCGAGGAGTTTATCAACATGGCTGTCTTTCTTTCTTAGCCATTTGACAAGATCTTGACATTGAGGAACTACAACTCCCCCTTCCCCCCTTTAAAATCTAGCTCCACACAATAGATGCTGTTAAGCTTCAAAATAGGTACCAATTATGTGGCTCTTACTTTGTGCTAGGTCTTTTTGTCAATTGTTAATTGTCACGAACATCAATGAGGTAGATGACAAGTTAAGGCTTAGTGGAATTAATTAACATGTGCCAACTTTGGTAAGGGGACAGCATTGAGATGGACCCCCGGGTCTTTCTCACACTGAAGATGGGGCTTCCCTATCCACAGTGCTGTCCTGCCAGCTAAAACTAGAAGTGCCTATTCCAGTGCAAGGAGCCGTCACGTTTGTGTGGACACAGTTGTTTTTTCCTAAATAAAGGCTCATTATTACTGCTCGTTCAACTACCCATAATGTAATTACGATCAATTTTGATGTTGCTAATGATTTTGAATTATCTCCTCAAATTATCTTTATTACTTCTCTGAAAACTGAGGCTTAATATATTGACAAGTTGTCAGACTTGCCCTTTAAGTTTTCAGTGATCAGCAATACCCGCCAGGATCTGTCATCAGCTTCTGGTGATGACTGGAGCTTTGCAGGCACACACACTGTCTCACTCTCTTTCAATCAGCAAGGTCATTGTCTAATTCTCTTAGGATCCTGATGCACACCAGGCAGCATTCTTCTTTTACACATACTTACCTTGTGTTTCTAGTACTTTTCTCTTGTCTTCTGAGTTATATTGATTTTTGTCTTCATTAATTCTTCCCATCCCTGCCAATTTTCTTCACCCTTTCTGCTTGACATCTCTTTTAAAGTGTTACTCAATAGGCTCATTCTAGATTTGTTGATTTCTCATTCTTAATTTATTTCTTGTTATTTTTCTTTCAATTATAAGGCTTATTATATTTTCTACACCATGCATTTTGTCCCCTTCTGTAGTTATTTTTTTCTTTCTCCGGGGGTTCTTTTTTGCTGTATTTCCACCCCTTTGTCCCCAGTTCTGTTCCAGGCTCTTTGGAGTCTGGGTTGGGGTGTGGTGGAGCAGACCCCAGGCCAGTACTGCCTGGGGGAGCTTGCAGGGACTGGGCTCCGTATAATCACTGGGGGTTACTGGCAGATCATTCTTTTCCTACCTGTCTCTGGCTCCCTGCTAGCACGAGCAAGGCTTTCCCCCACCCTACCTGCAAGTCGGCCAGGAGAGGGAAAGCAGATCCCACAGCCTCAGGGACACGTGCCTGCCTCTGTGGTCCCCAGTCTTTCATCGAGAGAATAATGGGTTCCATTCATTGTTAGGCATGCTGGGCTTTGAACCAGCTGTCCCCTATCTGCTATGTCAAACCTTACACCCACCCTGCAAGGTTAATTACTATCTGGGTTTGACAGATGAGGAAGCTGGTGCCCTGAGAGGTTAAGAATCTTGCTGGAGGCGCGCCTGGGTGGCTTAGTTGTTAAACTTCTGCCTTCGGCTCAGGTCAGGATCCCCGGGTCCTGGGATCGAGCCCCGCATTGGGCTCCCCGCTAGGCGGGAAGCCTGGTCTCCCTCTCCCACTCCCCCTGCTTGTGTTCTTGCTCTCACTATCTCTCTCTGTCAAATAAATAAATAAAATCTTAAAAAAAATAAATCTTGCTGGAGAGTGCGTTCTGCAAATGGACGCACTAGGATTCCAGCCCGTCTGTGTGACTCCACAGTCTACTTTGTTTCCACCACAGCATATCCTTCTGTGCCATAAGGAACTTGTTACTTGAGTACTTTCTACCACTTTTGTTATCTGCATTTGGATTAGATCCTTCTTGTCCTAATTAGAGGGTGTTTTAGGTATTCCCTACTGTTGCATCTTAATACTATTGCATCATGCTCCTGAGAGTTATTCATTTCTCCCTATTTAATTCATTAATAATCCCAGTACATTGTTTCCTTTGTTCATTGTATTAGAATCCAGTAACTGGTGAATCCTGTTTCTCAGCTTCCTGCCACACTGAGAGCAGGCCTAAATTAATTAGTGTGTGTTTCTCTGACAATCTAATAACGTAAAAATCAAGGTTATTGATCTTTTCAATTTAATGAATCAAACTTTGCTGTTTACATGGACCTTTAGCTTTTATTGATGCTGGTTCTCTTACTCTTAGACCTGTGTCTTACCTGCGCAGAGTGTCCTGCTGATGTTCACAGAGAGGCATGATTGATATTGGACTGACTGCAGGTGGGGATAAGACTCGATACATGTAGGATATGTCTCGGTTTTATGAAGTACTTTTTTTTTTAAAGATTTTATTTATTTATTTGAGCGAGAGAAAATGAGAGAGAGCACATGAGAGGGGGGAGGGTCAGAGGGCAAAGCAGACTCCTTGCCAAGCAGGGAGCCCGACGCGGGACTCGATCCAGGGACTCCAGGATCATGACCTGAGCCGAAGGCAGTTGCTTAACCAACTGAGCCACCCAGGCGCCCAGTACTTTTAATGATTTTTTAAATCTGCAATACAAAGTCTTAGATTAGATACATGAGGTCATTGTCAGTTCAGTAATTCTGGTTTAGGGTAAGTTTTGGCTTGATGAGTATCAACATTTACTTTCTTATTGTCTTTCTTTTCTTTTGTCTCTTTTTTGAGGTCAAGGTCAATCTTTAAAGTGTGGTTTTTTTTCTGATTAGGAAATTAATATAAATTGTGGAAAATCCCACTGTAATCCTACTTTCTAGTGATACCTTATTCTATGAACTATGAACTATACTATTGAACATTTGGGCATATTTCTTTCCCAATTAATATAGATGATAAATTTCCCATCACTAAAACTCTCCATGAGCATAATTTTAGTGGCTATATAATATTTTATGGTATGTATATGCCATAAGTTCCTAACCATTCCCCAGTGTTAGGCATTTAAATCCTTTCCCATTTTTTGAATAATGTTCCCTGGTATGCTTTAGTGCATCCATCTTTGTCCAGATTTATGATTGTTTCATTTAGATTGATTCTTGAAGTGAAATTAATAGGTCAAAAAATATGACCACTTTAAAGTTACTTGATAAATAATGCTTGCCAAATTATTTACCAGAGTGCATTTCCACTCCAGCCAGCAGTGGGTGGGAGCCTAGGACTCATTAGCCCCAAGAAGCACTGTGTGTTGGCACGGCTAATTTGATAAGCAAAAACTAAAGATGCTGTTTCAATTTGCATTTCTTTGATTACCAGTGAAGTTAAACATTTTTTATCTATATGTTAACTTTTGTATTCCTTTAAAAAAAACTCTCTACTTTTTATCTATTGAAGTCTGGTATATTTCTTATAGCTTATAGGAGATCTTTATATACTAAGGCTACTGACCCTTTTTCCATTTTATTTGTTGAAAACATTTTCCTAATTAGTTTTTGGCTTTTATATCTGTAATTTTTTTGATGTTTACATGTGTTTAGTTTACTAATCTTTATTTAGCATTTTAATTTACTGTGTAACTTATGATATATCATTTATGATGTAAAGATATACTAATTTAATTTACTAATTTTGATTTTTTAATTGTCAGTTATATCTTTTGTGTGAGAGTGTGATTTCTTCCATCATTTTATTTTTTTAAGATTTTATTTATTTATTTGACAGAGAGAGAGAGTGCATAGCAGAGGGAGAGGGAGAAGCAGACTCCCAGCTGAGTGGGGAGCCTGATGAGGAACTCGATCCCAGAACCCTGGGATCATGACCTCAGCCGAAGGCAGATGCTTAACCGACTGAGCCACCCAGGCACCGTCT
The DNA here is from genome assembly GCF_037043125.1 of Eumetopias jubatus. Lineage (NCBI taxonomy): Eukaryota > Metazoa > Chordata > Mammalia > Carnivora > Otariidae > Eumetopias > Eumetopias jubatus. Next base: position 40,070,527 of record NW_028274808.1, read on the forward strand.
CCCATCATTTAAAAAAGTCTTTTCCCCTTAGATTAAAAATAAGAAAAAGAAGAAAGTCTTTCCTAACACAGAAAGAAGATAAATATATTTAACTCTTTTTTTTCTAGCTCCTCTAAATGGAATTTTACAACTTCAACTCTGTGATTTACTTGGCATTTATTTTGGATAATATTTTGAGATAAAAAAGCTAACTTGATTTCCCCCTATAGATAATCAGTTGACCCAGCAATATTTTTGTTAAATAAGGCATTGTATCACTGCAGAATTTTGTCATTACTTTGTCGTGTGTTTATGTTTTATGTAACTTAGGGTCTGTTTCTAGGCTCTTTTGTTTTATTGATCTGTTTCTGATTTATCCTAGAATTATATTCTTAATTATTATAGCTTTATAATAGGTTTTATTATTTGAAAAGTTGTATTTCTCCTTCTTGCAATTATCTAGAACTTATTTTAAGCTTCTTATTTTTTTATAGAAATTGTAGCATCATTTTGCCAAATTCTTTATTTGACCTCTATTCCCCTTGACCTCTCCCCTCCTACCCTAAAGCAAAAACCAATAAAATAATAACTAGAAGGAAATGTAAATAGCTCTGGGATTTTGGTTGGAACTGTGTTAAACCAATAAAATGATTCAGGCAGAACTGAACTCTCTTATGCCTACCTAGAAAGGCACTTTCCTTTTGAACAACGCTTCTTATTGTTTGTTGGGTCAGAGATGGTCATCAGGTGTCCCTGTTAGAGCCCCAAAGATATTCCAAGGCAGCACTGTGTGACCTACAATCTGCGAATGGCCAAAAGTGGCAAAAGGCTGCCAGTGAATGTCCTCAAGCTAGCGTGGTTTTTACACTTTTAAAGGGTTGTGAAATGAACCAAAGAAGAATATGCGATGGAAACCTTACGTGGCCCACAAAGCTGGAAATGTTTACTGTCTGGCTCTTTACAGATAAGGTTGGCTGGGGGCATCGCACGCAGCAAAACACTGGCAAGCAAGCTGAAGGCATTTGGAGTTCACATGTTAATTATGAGTCCTGCCTTCCCTTTACTTGCTTCTTCTTCAGCACATTGGTGGGAAGGTTTGTGTTTGTTCAGTGTATTTAAGGTCATCTGATGTGAGGCTGTCAGCGAACATCTACAGGTTCTGTTTCTTCCTACATTTTGAAATGTGTTTATACATTTTAAAAAGTGCCTGAGTATGTGTTGTGAAACTTAAAAAAAAGTACTTCTTTTTGAAGAATCATGTAGTCTCAAGGCAACATCTTGTTTTAATGACCTGTCCCCAAAGTAGGGCTGGTGAGGTCAGCAGCGGCCCACGCAGGAACGCTGGAGGGGGTCCAGCAGAGTCAAGCCCCATGGTCCAACCCCACCAGCATTGCTGTTTCGTAGGCATCTTAACTAGAGGAAGGTCTTTTGTTAACCTGTCAGGCTCTGCTTTATTATCCCATTAACTCCCCTCTGTTATCACTGGAGAGAGCCGGCTCTGCCAGGACCAGACACAGAGTGTGGGTTGGATGGGCTCAGGTGAGCTCAGGTGAGCGCAGGTGAGGAGGAGCCCAGCGGAGGCTTGTGTGTCCTGAGGTCTGGGGAGGAGACATGGGGAAGAGAGATGGTTGGATGAGACAGACAGGGTCTACAGGTCACGCTTCCTGGTAACGAGGGAAGGTTCCATGCCCTGGGAGACCTGAAAACCCCATGGACCGAGGGACTTAAGAGAGATGAGCTAGAAAAATGACCCTGAATCTGCCTCTGTGCCACGTGTTTCTTTGTTGCTGAAGGAAGGGCAGGGGAGGACCAAGGGAGACCTCGTTTCAAATTCAAGCAGCCTGAGTCTCGCCAATGGGTCCAAACTCGAATAGGGTTTCATTAGGGCTTCTCTCCTGCGTCTTGGAAAATCTGATTGTTCAGAGTTTGAATTTAACCTTTTGGATATTCTGAAAGGAAAACAACCAAAGTTTAAGTCTTCCGCATATACGTTTACCTTCTGAAATATAGAAGGTGTTTGCTGGCGGTTTCATAATCTTTTTGTTTTTTTTTCCAAGTGTAGAATTATTCAAGAGTAGTGTAAGGCCGTGCAGAGTCTGGTTAATAGAATTTACAGCAGGCAAGTCAGGCAAGGGCCAGATTTCATGGAAAAGCTTCTAAAGCAAAGCTGTTGGAAATTTAAATTAGATTTGAGTGTGACAGATCGACTACTGAGAAATGGTATAGTGCCTCGCTGTTAAATTCTACAGGAATCAGCCTAGAATTCATAGTGTTGTTTTTCTGATGTAGTGGGTACTGATTTTGAGTTTTGAATCCAAGTTTATACATTTTCCAGATGTAATCATTTTACCCAAGTAAATGGAAATATGGCTGTATCAGGGACTCAAAACCATTACACTGAGAATGTATTTAGCAGCAATTTTGTGTCTGGTCAAGAATATTCTAGCAATTGAACTCTAAGGAGTCTTGGGGAAATTTCCTGCTCATGAAAAGTATAGTTTAAAGGAGAAAACAATAAAATTAACAGCATTAGGAGATCTATCTATCTATCTATCTCTAGCTCACATATTTCATGAAGTGAGCTGGATACCTGGCAATTGCTGTAGGGTGCAATGTGAGATTTTAATGCTAATACGCTGTGTGCTCACTAGAATATCCTTGATGGAAATTAGATATCTTTCATTTGTGTGTCTCTGTCATTTCCAGTAGGTGCCTTGAACACTTGGAGCTCTTACGAGCAAACAGGAAGGTTCAGGGAGTCCCGTGTGTGGGCTGAGTTGAGGCCTTTGGGAGCTTCCTAGCTGGGTGCTGTAATAGTTTAGATCCTTCCCAGGGGAGGACTTCACTCCTTTCTAAGTCACTGGAACATATCCATACACATTCCTGACGAATTGTATCTGAACTCCCTCACAAAGGGGTTTCTAGGAGATTTGTAAAGATGCATTTATTTCTTGGGGCTGTAGGAGCTACAGTGTCTATCTTGTTCATCACTTTATATTCAGCTCCCAGCATGGGGCCTTGCACATTGTAGATACTCAGTAAACATTTGTTGAGGGAATAAATGGACTATAAATTAGGTGTTTTGAAACTGAGGATTTTAGAGGGGAGGGGGTGGGGGGATGGGTTAGCCTGGTGATGGGTATTAAGGAGGGCACGTATTGCATGGAGCACTTGGGTTTTAGATACAAACAATGAATCATGGAACACTACATCAAAAACTGATGATGTAATATATGGTGATTAACATAATAAAATAAAATTAAGTAAAAAAATTAGGTGTTTTGAGATTGCAATCCTAGTTCTCATATTTAACCACTCCACAATGATAATAATAGGGTCTGACTTTTATTGATTGCTGATTGTATTGAGAACTCCCTCTATAATTTTATTTGGTCATCACAGCAAGAGGCACAAAGAATATATTAGTCAGGGTAGCCTAGATTATGCTGTGGTCACAAGCCCACAGGTTCGGTGGCTTCACTCAACAGAGCAAAGTCCAGTGTAGTGGTGATCCAGGCTGCTTCCATATCAGCACAACTCTGTTTTATCTGAACCCAAGGCTGGATGAGGGTGGGGCTGCAGCCTCAGGCATGGGCTTTTCATTGTCCAGATCTGGAAGTGACATGCCATACGTCTGTTCACATTTCATTGGTCAGAACTGGTCACATGATACCATCCAACTGCAGGGGGACTGAGAAGTACCATCTTCTGTAGGCAGGGAAGGAGAGGAAAACCAGAAGTTGATATGCAATGATAATAGCTATCATTGGTCTATTATAAAATTTCCCCATTTTATAGGTGATAAAACTGAGGCCCAGAGAAGATAGGTTACTTGTCCAAAGTTACATAGCTGGTATATGCCAGAGCAAGGCCTGATACTTAGGTGAGTTTGTTTTCAAAGCCCATATCCCTTTTTTAAATTAAGTTTTTTATTTTAATTCCAGCATAGTTAACAGTGTTATATTAATTTCAGGTGTATGATATATGACATTCCCCCACCCACCTCCCCTCTGGTTAACTATTAGTTCATTCTCTATATTTAAGATACAAAAACAATGGATCGTGGATCACCACATCAAAAGCTAATGATGTATTGTATGGTGACTAACATAACATAATAAAATTAAAAAAAAAAAGAAGAGTCTATTTCTTGGTTTGTCTCTCTCTTTTTCCTTTGCTTGTTTGTTTTGTTTCTTAAATTCCACATATGAGTGAAATCATGTGATTTCATATGGTATTTCTCTGATGGACTTATTTTGCTTAGCGTTATACTCTCTAGCTTCATCCATGTTGTGGGAAATGGCAAGATTTCATTTTTTTATGGCTAAATAATAGTCCATTGTGTGTGTGCGCACGCGCGTGTGTGCGTGTGCGTGTTTGTGTGTGTGTTTCCCACATCTTCATTATCCATTCATCTCTTGATGGGCACTTGGGCTGCTTCCATAATTTGGCTGTTGTAAATAATCTGCAATAAACATAAGGGTACATGTATCCTTTTGAATTAGTGTCTTTGTATTTTTTGGGTAAATACCCAGTAGTTGAATTACTAGATTGTAGGGTAGCTCTATTTTTAACTTTCTGAGGAAGCTCCACACTGTTTTCCACAGTGGCTACTGCAGTTTGCATTCCCACCAACAGTGCACGAAGGTTCCTTTTTCTCCACATCCTTGACAACGCTTGTTGTTTCTTGTGTTTTTGATTTTAGCCATTCTGACAGGTATGAGGTGATAGCTCATTGTAGTTTTGACTTGCATTTCCCTGATAATGCGTGATGCCGAGCATCTTTTGAAGCTGTACTCTTAACCACCATGCAATACTTCCTTTCTTAAGGAAATTAATTTCCTTCTAAAGAAAACTTGACCTTAGTGAGGGGGGAGAATAATAGAAGTATTGGATTTGGGGTTTGGGTACCTGGTTTATAGGACTGATTCCATGACTGACTTTCTTTTCCATGCAGCTAAGCCACTTCTCTGGGCTGATTTCCTCACATGAGAATAACAGTTACTATGACGGAGATATAAAGTAATGCATATAATAGCACCTGCAGAGGCATAAGGTACCATATAAAGATGCGATGGTATTACTACTGACACCCACTTTACGCATTGGTCCTGTGCAGGTTTTTCACACATAACAAGCCTCAAGATTCTTACAGGAAAATCAGTAAACCCTTTAAATAATTTCGGTACATTTAGGTGAATATGCTTTATGTTACAATATAAAGCTAAACTTCATTGGGATAATCTTTTCAGACATTTCATGACACCGAAATGATGTTAAGGTTCAACTAAATGTCTTAGCTCTCACCTTCTAACCTCCTTCCCCCATCTTTTCATTATATGTTTTCAAAAACTGTTCTTTTAAAAGTGAGCATCAAAGAGCATCTCTAGATGGATATGTCACTGTAAATTCAGCAAACTCTTCTGTATTTGGCCTTCTGTTTACAGTGATATGGAGTGGCTCAAGTCAGAACAGGTGTGTGCTGCTTGTGGTCTAAGTAAGAAGAGCAACCCTCTTCCTTTGTAGCTGTGGGAGGAGAGGGAAACTTTTTTGTCAACTGGGTTAAATCCCTGGCACCACCTTCCCATCCCCCAAAACTTGGTGTGATGTTGTAGTTCTCAATATTCATCTTCTATTTCGAGTATCTCCCAAACTTGATGTTCTATAATGCCTCTCTCCCCCTCCCGCAGGGCCACCTGGCACACCTCAGGCAGGCCCACTGGGGGTATCCGGAGCCTCACATTGCTTTAGATATGATATAATAAGACTTTCACAATCCTTCCACTTCTTCCTGGCAGTGGTTAATAGTGCAATGAATAATCAGACTAGAAAAGAAAAAGTTTTCTGTGGAAATTTGGGAGCGAAATTCCCATTAATTAAAAAAAATACCCAGCATATTTTTCTCAGACCCCATCTCATAGACATGTTTATCCCTCATTGTTTAAATATAACCCTCCTTAACCAAGGGCAAGAATGCTATGCCTTTCTCCTCCTCTCCCGTTTGGACATAAAGCCTGTTATTGTGGATTGTTCTGCAGTTGGGTCACTTGAAAATGAGATTTCGTTTAAGTAGAACATTTTCATTACAGGATAATGGGCCTCTTTAATTTTGTAGTTTTCGAGTGGCTAGAAAAACGTTTACATTTACTCCTGATTTTCTCTTTTCAGAGTCCTGGATGGACAGGGAGGATTCATTAGAGAATAGATCATGATGACACATCTCTTTATTGGTGAGCCATAAAAGTTTAGAGAAAGTACACAGAAAGTAGGCATTTATACTATTAACAGCCTTCGGCAAATTATATATGTGATGGCTTTAACTGACCTTGGAAGTTACGTAAGTCTTTGTATGTACTTTTGGGTCAGAATGTGGTCTATAAAAACGATGGTCATCTATTGAATTTACAGAATAGCTTCCCAGATGCCTGGTTTGGCTCTTTCATAGTAGTGAGCAGTGAATTGGCACTGAGTCTCATTTTGGGGAAGGAACCACTTTGTGGCACCTCCTTTCTATTCCTGTTCTTTCAGTTCATTTACATAAATGCTTAGAGCTCTCCTAAGACTGTTTAAATCCCGGGGGCGGGGGGGGGGGTCAGTCTTGTGTGCATTTAGATTCCATTCAATCGTAGTGCATTCCAAGAACCCCTTTCCCCTTTATGATGCCTTTTTCTATTGCTCCCTTTCCAATTCTTCCAGTTTCTTTAACTTTACTTTGGAACACATTTTTAAGGCTTCTGAGAGCCACAATGAATTAGAACAAGGAGCCAAGTGAGATTAAAGATTTTACAGGGCAGAAAGAAGAAGGGCAGGTCCAGGGTTAGGTTGAACCCAGAGCTGAGGAGGCATGGCTGGGCTGTGGCTGCCACTCCATGACCATTTCTTCCCTTCAGGTTGTCCTTGTCTCTCGTTCTGGGCTCTGCCTTCCGTAGCAGTAGACACAGGTTGGGGAGGGGCTGGTCAAGCTAGGCCTGTCTTAGGAGCTGTCTTCTGAGCTGAGACCTGGGGAATGAGGTGGACCCAGCAATGCTGAGAGGTGGGAGGGGCCATTCAGGCAGCGAGGGTGTTTTGGCCTGTGCTAGGAGCTGGGAAGCTAGAGATACATCCCACTTAGTGCCTGACAGTTTAGGCTGGTTGTCAAGCCACTAAACTTCATCCACGGCCACTTCCTGCCTCCCTGAAATGGACACTTCTGTAACCCATCGTTTGGCTTTAGTTACACCGGTATCTCTTTCAACCTGTGATTTGGCTCCAGATAACCTCGAGGGAAGCTGTTTAACTGATTCCTCCAGTCAACATGTCAGTTTAATGTCGGCAAGAGGTACATGTGCTGATATATAAGTTAAAAAATAACAGCGGAAAACTGGTCAGGTTAATTTAGAGTAGACTCTCATGTAGTGGTGATGGGTAGCAGGACATGCCACTCCAGAGTGTGCCTTTTTGGCATGTTGATTATTTTGAATTAAAGTTACTTGAGAAACAACCATTGCAGGAAGGACAGTCTAACCCTTCTTCATACCCCTGCAGGCAGAAAATAAATCTCTCATGTGAAAGGTACCCTCCCTGTACCAGGAGAGCATCCCTATCACCAGAGATAGGAATTTAGGGCTGGAAGGATTATATGAAGAAACCTTGTCACTTCTTCACTAATTTACCACCCCAAGCTCAAAACCCTTTGTCTGCTCATATTTATTGCTTCCTTGTCAAAAAGGTATAAAAGCTGCCTGCTTTGGTCACTTCTTTGAGCATCATATCTTTGGGGGTTCTTACATGTACGAAATTAAATTTGTTTTTCTCCTGTTAATCTGTTTTATGTCAATGTAATTATTCAACCAGCCAAAGAACCTAAAAGGGAAGAAGGGAGAAGCCCCCCCCGCACCTTCAGTGGGTATAATTCTTAAGCTGTAATTTTCTGCCTCAGATGTAAATGATACTCAGAAGTCTTGCAACAGCAGTGACACCCTGATTCCTAGTTATTTGCCCTCCCTCCTACTTACTACCTTTTAAAAACTTTAGCCTCAGTTTTACAGTTAGATCAGCCCTGAAGGGAAGCTGCTTACTACATATGCTGCATTAGACTTAATTTGCATGGAATAATATTAACAGTATCTGTAGGCTTAGTTTCCCATATATGCATGTGACCACATAACCATTGTGCTAACATTAAGTTTTAAATGCTTTCATTTTAAATATCAGCCTTTGGGGGGAATAATCAAGACCTAACAGAAGGGAAAATTAGGCTTATGACATTATCATACAAAAAAAAGAGAACATTATCATAAAGTGGAAAGAAAAACAGTAAAATAAAAATCTTACCAACTGCAGAGGGTAAATAAAAAAGAATGAGGGCAGTTATTACTAAATACTAAAATCAACAACTCTAACTTGAGAAAATTAAGCTTTTTCATGGAAAAGAAGGGAGGGGGTTTGGTTGCATATCAAGTAGAAAAGAGAGCCCTTAAGGCAGACCAATTTCCTTAAGACATTGTAATGAGAACAGATGACTCTAGTAAGTCATTGTTTTATGTAAGGAGTGATACATCTGAAAGCGTTGTCTCAAGGGTTCTGATTAGCCTAGGAAAGCAGCCATATTCAAATGGTAGGAAATGATGCATTACATAATCAAGGTAAAAAAACTTCATAAAACCTCTGAGAGGACTCTCAAGCTATTCATGTTGAGTAGACAATTCTAGAAGGATGTTACAAAGATCTCTCTAAAGTTGGGGAAAGCACTGTTGGCTGTGCCTATGTGGCACCAGTGAACCTCAACTGCTGTGAAGGCTGATTTTGGCCAGATGGTGTTGTTCAGATGCACAAAAAAGAATAAACCAATTGTGTCTTTGTGGGACCTGTCAATACTTTTCACCAAAGACGCATAGAAAATTAAAGAAAAGGTTAGCCCTCCTCTTAAAGTGAATCCAGCTATGCCAAAGTGGTGCTGATTTCAGAGGTATATTATTTTCTCTGGGGTTCTCGCGTCTCTTCCATATCATTTCTGGGAATTCTACCATGACATATCATTTGACATGTCATTTCTGGGAATTCTACATGTGACATGTAGAAATGACATATCATTTCTGGGAATTCTACCATGAGAAATTGTGTGAGGAGCCTTCTAAAAAGCTAGAAAGGAACAGGGTTGTGAAAAGAGGAAGAGGAGAGTGGAAAGACTTCCTAACTGGCCCAGTCTGAATGCCTCGCGTCTGTTCCCTGCTGCCTGTCCCTTTATGACAGGAGGGTGGGGTGCTGAGGAGGGAGAGCTGCTGCGAGGTGAGGTGCACAGGGAGGAGCAGGAGAGATCTGGTACTACTGTAGACAAGGAGCACACATCAGGGAAGCTGGACAGAGAAGCAGCCTCCCTTCTTCCCGAGTCTGGGACTCCAACGTGCTGTGGCCTCCACAGGTGTCCCTGGCTGGGAGGTTCAGACAGGTGCCCAGCCACAGCCCTGAGCTTTTCAAGCAGTGTGTCCTTGGGAGAAGACAGGACAGCCCTTTTCTCCCTCCCCCTCCTGTTCTGTGTGTCCCTGAAGACCAACCTCAGGGCACAGGGCAGTGTCGTGAAACATGAACCAAACAGATCTTACTTATTATCGAGAGCAAAGGAGCACAGCAACTTAAACACAATTCTTTAGAGATTTTTGGTACTTAAAACACCTAAAATTTCCAGTGAGGGAGTTCTGACCTCATGATATCTGATTACCACTACTGAGTGTGAGGTGTTTTCATCATTTCGTTAAATTGTGTTCTCATTTATATATGACACCTGTCTTAGTCAACTCCAGCTACCATAGCAAAATATCACAGACTGGGAGGCTTAATCAACAACATTTTATTTCTCGAAGTTCTGGAGGCTGGAAGTCCAGGTACCAGCATGATGGGTGTTTGGTGGGAACTTTCTTCCCGGTTTGTGCACTGCCACCTTCTCGCTGTGTCCTCACATGGTGGAGAGAAAGAGGGGGGGGTGTGCGCTTGTGTCTCTTCTTATAAGGGCATTAATCCCATCGTGAAGGCCCCACCCTCATGACCTCATCTAACCGTAAGTACCTCCCAAAGGCCCTATCTCCAGATACTGTTACTTTGGGGGTTAGGGCTTCAGGATAGGAATGTTGAGGGAATACAATTTAATCCATACAACAGTTTTTCAGCCAAAGCTATTTTGTATGTATAAAAATAATAAAATATATTTTAGGATTAATAAATATGATGAAATATCCTTGGCACATTTTAATTTTAAGGGGAAATTATGAATTTCCCAGCTTCTTTTGTGTTTATTAAATATTAAGCACACCAAAAACAAACTCTTAAGTCCTTGGAGGTTCTCCATGGGCTCTGCCCATAGACCACGAGGCAGTATCTCTGGAGGCTATGTCTCTGCCAAGGGAAGTGTGGTGACAAGTAGCAAAGCACCAACTCTAGGTCTGGACGGGATTCTGGCTCCTGGGGAGGGGTTACTGCATCAAGGCTGGGCCCCAGTCCTAGAGAAGCTCTGAATGCCATGACACTTTGTCCAGACCGCGGGCTTTGAATTCCCATCTGGCTCCAGAACCCATTTTTCAAAGAATGTATTTGTTAGTTTTCTTGTTTTGATGGTTAATTTTATTTTTCTTTTTCCTCAGTTTTATTGAGATATAATTGAAATATAACATTGTGTAAGTTTAAGGTAAACAATGTGTTGATTTGATACATTTTTATATATTTCAAAATGATTACAGCTGTAGCATTAGCTAAGACTTCCTTCTCATCACATAATTATTGTTCCTTTTTGGTGCTGAGGATATTTTAATGTTCTCTTTTAATCCAGTTTTAATGAGAAATAGTTGATATGTATTACTATATAAATTTAAGGTGTATAGCATGATGATTTGATTTATATATATTGTGAATGATTACCACACTAGGTTCAGCTAACATCTATCATCTCATGTAGATACAATAAAAAAGAAAAAGGAGAAGAAAAAAGAAGAAAAATTCTCCTTGTGATGAGAACTCTTAGGACAACAACTTTTCCTGTATATCATACAGCAGTGCTCACTGTAGTCATCATGGACCTCCAGTTCCCCTTCCCCCACCCTCTGCCTCTGGTAACCACGTGTCTGATCTCTTTCTGTGAATTTGGTTTTTGTTTGTTATTTTAGATTCCATGTGTAAGTGAGATCATATAGGATTTGTCTTTCTCTATCTGATATATGTCACTTAGCATAATGCCTTCAAGGTCCATCCACATTGTCACAGATGGTAGGATTTCCTTATTTTTTATAGCTGGATAATGTTCATTGTGCATGTACATACACATATAAGAGAATATTTAAGACCTACTCTCTTTGCAACATTCAAGTATATGGTACAGTATTATTAGCTATAATCACCATGCTGTGCATTAGGTCCCCAGAACTTGTTACTTTTAGAAGTTTTTACCCTTTGACCAAGATCTCTCTGTTTCCCCCACCTCAGGTCCTGGTAACCACCACTCTCCTCTTTGTTTTCTTTGAGTTCAGCTTTTTCAGATTCCACATTAAGTGCTATCATTCAGTATTTGTCTTTCTCTGTCTGGCTTATTTGACTAAGCACAATGTCCTCAAGTTCCAGCCAAGGTGTTGCAAATGGCAGGATTTCCTTTTTTCCCATGGCTGAATAATAATCCACTGTGTATGTATACCACATTTTATTTTTTTCTTCCAATATTTTATTTAAATTCAAGTTAGTTAACATATAGTGTAATATTGGTTTCAGAGTAGAATTTAGTGATTCATCACTTACATACAACACCCAGTGCTCATCACAACAGGTGCCCTCCTTAATGCCCATCACCCATCTAGCCTAGCCTCCTACTCACCCCCCTCCAATAACTCTCAGTTTGTTGTTTTTTTTTTTTAATTTTATTTATTTATTTGACAGAGAGACACACAGCGAGAGAGGGAACACAAGCAGGGGGAGTGGGAGAGGGAGAGGCAGGCCCCCCGCCGAGCAGGGAGCCTGATGTGGGGCTCGATCCCAGGACCCTGGGTTCATGACCTGAGCTGAAGGCAGACGCTTAACGACTGAGCCACCCAGGCGCCCCCCTCAGTTTGTTCTTAAAAGTCTCTTATGGTTTGCCTCCCTCTCTGTTTTTATCTTATTTTATTTTTCTTTCCCTTCCCCTATGTTCATCTGTTTCGTTTCTTAAAATCCACATAGAGATTATACCACAACTTCTTTATCCATTCATCTGTTGACTGACACTGTTGTTTCCTCTTGTCTATTGCGAGTAATGCTGCAATGAACATGGGAGTGCAGGTAGCTCTACAAGATCCTGATTTCATTTCATTTGGATATATGCCTGGAAGTGGGATTGCTGGATCATATGGTAGTTCTATTTTTAATCGTTTTGAGGAACCTCTATGTTGTTTTCCATAGTGGCTGCACCAACTTGTATTCCCACTAATAGTGCAATGGGTTCCTTTCTGTCCACATGCTTACCAACACTTGTTATGTCTTCTCTTTTTGATGATAGCCGTTCTAACAAACGTGAGGTGATACCTCATTGTGGTTTTCATTTGCATTTCCCCAGTGACTAATGATGTTGAGCACCTTTTCATATACCATATACCTGTTGGCCATTTCATTTTATTTTTTAAATTGAAGTGTAATTAACATACAGTTTTATATTAGTTTGAGGTGTACAATATATTGATTCAACAATTCTGTATATTACTGAGTGCTCACCATGAAAAGTATAGTCACCAGATAATGTTATTGCAATATCATTGTAATACTTTCCATCTCCATGACTTTATTTGATAACTAGAAGTTTGTACCTCTTAATCCCCTTTGTCTATTTTACTCATCCCTTCACCCACCTCCCCTCTGGCAACCACTAGTTTGCTCTCTGTATTTAAGAGTCTGTTTATTTTCTTTTTGTTCATTAGTTTGTTTTGTTTTTTAGATTCCACATATAAGTGAAATCATATGGTATTTGTCTTTCTTGTCTGACCTATTTCATTAAGGATAATGCCCTTTAAGTCTATCCATGTTGTTGCAAATGTCAAGATCTTATTCCTTTTTATGGCTGAATAATATTCCATGATATATATATATATATATATATATATCTCCCACATCTTTTGTTGGCCATTTGGATGTCTTCTTTGGAAAACTCTTGAGTTCTTCTGCCCATTTAAAAATTGGATTGTTTTTTGTTATTGGGTTGTATGAGTTCTGGATATTGAGCCCTTATCAGTTGTATGATTTATGAATATTTTCTCCCATGCGGTAGGTTCCCTTTTCATTTTGTTGATGATTCCTTTGCTATGCAGAAGCTTTTTAGTTTGATATAATCCCACTTATTTATTTTGCATTTGTTTGTACTTTGGTACTTTTGTTTGTACTTTTGGGCTCTTTCCCTCTGCCTTTGCCTCTCTCTCTCTCATGAATAAATAAATAAAATCTTAAAAAATATATAGTTTTTTAAAAATTTATTTATTTGACAGAGACAGAGACAGTGAGAGAGGGAACACAAGCAGGGGGGAGTGGGAGAGGGAGAGCAGGCTTCCCACTGAGCAGGGAGCCCAATGCGGGGCTCGATCCCAGGACCCTGGGATCGAAGGCAGACGCTTAACGACTGAGCCACTCAGGTGCCCCATCATCAAAATATAGTTTGAATATCGTTTGAAATCAGGAAGTGTGATGCCTCTAGCTTAGTTCTTCTTTCTCAGGATTGCTTTGATCATTTGGGGTTTTTTGCCTCCATACAAATTTTAGGCTATTTTTTCTATTTCTTTGAAAAATAGCATTGGAATTTTTAAAAATTTTTTATTGTTATGTTAATCACCATACATTACATCATTAGTTTTTGATGTAGTGTTCCATGATTCATTGTTTGTGCATAACACCCAGTGCTTCACGCAGAACATGCCCTCTTTAATACCCATCCCAGGCTAACCCATCCCCCCACCCCCTCCCCTCTAGAACCCTCAGTTTGTTTTTCAGAGTCCATCGTCTCTCATGGTTCATCTCCCCCTCTGATTTACTCCCCTTCATTCTTCCCCTCCTGCTATCTTCTTCTTCTTTTTTTTTTTTCTTAACATATATTGCATTATTTGTTTCAGAGGTACAGATCTGTGATTCAACAGTCTTGCACAATTCACAGCACTCGCCATAGCACATACCCTCCCCAATGTCTATCACCCAGCCACCCCATCCCTTCCACCCCCCCACCACTCCAGCAACCTTCAGTTTGTTTCCTGAGATTAAGAATTCCTCATATCAGTGAGGTCATATGATACATGTCTTTCTCTGATTGACTTATTTCACTCAACATAATACCTTCCAGTTCCATCCACGTCATTGCAAATGGCAAGATCTCATTCCTGTTGATGGCTGCATAATATTCCATTGTGTATATATATATATATATATATATATATATATATATATATACCACATCTTCTTTATCCATTCATCTGTCGATGGACATCTTGGCTCTTTCTATAGTTTGGCTATTGTGGACATTGCTGCTATAAACATTGGGGTGCACATACCCCTTCGGATCCCTACATTTGTATCTTTGTAATACCATTGGAATTTTGATAGAGATTGCCTTGAATCTATAGATGGCTTTGGGTAACAGGGGACATATTAACAATACTAATTCTTTCTATCCATGAATATGGGATATCTTTTAATTTGTGTCTTCTTCAGTTTCTTTCAGCAGAATCTTTCTAGTGTTCAGTGTACAGATCTTTCACTTCCTTGGCTAAATTTATTCCTAAGTATTGTATTGTTTTTTGATACTATTGTCAATGGGATTGTTTTCTTTATTTTTCAGATATTTTGTTGTCAGTATATAAAAATGTAACTATTTTCTGTATGTTGATTTTGTATTCTGCAACTACTGAATTCACTGGCTAGTTCTAGCAATTTTTTGATGGAGTCTAGGATTTTCTATTTATAAGATCATGTCATCTGTGAACAAAGACAGTTTTACTTCTTTGTTTCCTATTTGGATGCCTTCTATTTCTTTTTCTTGCCTAATTGCTCTGGCTATGACTTCCAGTACTATGTTGAATAGGAGTGCCGAGAGTGGGCACCCTTTTCTTATTCCTGATCTTAGAGGAAAAGCTTTCAACCTTTCACCATTGAGTATGATGTCAACTGTGGGCTTGTCAATATGGCCTTTATTATATTTAGGTATATTCTTTCTATTCCCAATTTTTAAGGTGTTTTTATCACAAAAGGGTGTTGTATTTTGTTAAATGCTTTTTCTGCATCTATTGGGATGATCATATGGTTTTTATCTTTTGTTCTATTTTTGTGGTGTATCACGTTGATTTGTATGTGTTGAACCACACTTGCATCCCAGAGATATGATCATGGTATTTAGTTTTCTAGCGCTACCATAACAAATTACCACAGTCTGAGTGTCTTAAAACAGAAGAAATATATTGTCTCACAAATCTGAAGATTAGAAGTCTGAAATTTGTAAGTCTGAAGGGTATGAACAGTACCATACTTCAACACCTGTAAATGAATGTTATTCCTTCCCTCTTCCTAGCTTCTAGTGGTGGCTGTTGATTTTGCAGCTGCATCTCTTCATTCTCTGTCTCTGTCATCATATTCTTTCCCTGTGTCTTCACATTGTCTTCTTATAAGGACTCCAGCCATATTGGATTTGGGACCCACTCTACTCCAGTATGACCTCATTGCATCTGCAGAGACCCTGTTTCTAAACAAGGTCACATTCTGAGGCTTTGAGCTTAGGACTTCAACACTTCTTTTTTGGGGAGACACAATTCAACCCATAACAGTGTGCTAGAAAATTTTCCATTTTTTGGTGTGGATGAGAGTAGTATGTTTATCTTTCTGTAGGGTGAAAAAGGAAAGGAATGGATTATAGAAAATCTTCCAGTTACTTGTGGTATATTAAACATCTGCAACTTGCTTTCCTGGAGACTGCACAACACGATTAGTAAGGATATATGGTTCACCTGGAGAAGACACCTTCAATTCTGCAATCATAATAAAGTATCCTCTGAGCCAGATGTCCCTCACTGGAAATTTTTTAAAAGTTATGCTATATTTCACTTTTACTAGCCCCAAAACTCCCCTTTAAAAATTTCTCAGCAGAATGCATAGTCACTTTGCTTAGGTTGACAGCAAAATAATGGGGAGAATTTTCTTAGCACTACTGAGGTGTGGGTGTTTCAGCTTTTTGGTTGAAGTTACACTAGAGGATGTTTCCATATAAAATATGAGGACACCTAGCATCAATTCTGGTATGTAGCCAGTGGTTAATAACAGAAGTATTTGATTGTACCTTCAAAATGCAGTGATAAAAACACACAGAAAAGGTAGTCTAAATGTTATGCTTATTCCTGACAAATACCTTTTTGATACTTTTCTTAAATGCTTTGCCATTTGGTTTGGAAAAGCTTTCAGACATCCTTGCCACCTAATTATGGACTATTTCCAAGGCTTTGAGGAGCCGCTATAAACAGCAGATCCAGAGTTGAGAAAGCACTTGTTTCATATGGTTATATTTTGTTTGTTAAGAATGGGAACATAAAATGGTCCATTTAAAAATTTCACTTGCTTGCTAATATTTTTTCAAGGTAGATGTGTTATGTGACTTTTGATTATGTTATGTTTCATCAACAAAAATGCATAAGATAAAATTCACAAGTTTACAAAAATTATGAAATTGAGTGACTTCTTTTTCTTCAAGAATTTTGTTTTGCACTTTATTGCCTGAATCTTTGTAGAGTTAATGAACATCAAAACCATTATATAAACATGCAGGTGTGAAATGCTGCTTTGAAATAAATATAGTAAGAAAGTATCACTTTTTGAAAGTTCAAGCCATAGCAGGTGTAATAGTAGACAGCAGAGGCTCATTATTCTGTTGCTCTAGTTTCCATAAAAGTGTTGGAACATCTGGATAAGCTATAGAAGAAGAAGAAACCCAGACCTCCCTCCCCTCCTCTATCCCTAACTTTTAGTGGCTTAGAAATAGTACAAAGCAACTTAGAAATAGTACAAAGCAATTTAGGACTGTATAATGTTTATTTAAATCTGAGGAGAACTTTGTGAAACAAAGCCAAATTCAGCTATGTCAGAGAAAATGCCTTTATGTGGCTACTCATCAATAAAAGACAATTTTTATCCCTGTGCTTCAGGTATCCTCATGGCTTTGAAAGCTCATTTTAGTATATTAGTGATGAAGGGACAAATTTTGCTTTGGCTTTTTCAAGCTCAGGTACCAAGTAATACGAGCCCTGCCTTCAGCAATGAGGATTAATTGTTTTAAAGAATTTTTTTTTCTCTTAACAGATACTTCTTGTTTGATTGGAATTTCTGAGAATGACAATTATGGGCTGAATTATGACAGTTTATTATGCAGTTTGTTAGGACTTGCTTTTTACTTTAGAGAGCTGAACAGTGTAATTTAAAAAACACACATGTAGGGTTATAACAGCGAGACATCACTACACACAGAATGGATGAAATTTAAAACTGTGACAACACTAAATGCTGGGGAGGACATGGAGCAACAAGAACTCTCATTCATGGGGCGCCTGGGTGGCTCAGTCGTTAAGTGTCTGCCTTCGGCT
The DNA here is from genome assembly GCF_037043125.1 of Eumetopias jubatus. Classification (NCBI taxonomy): domain Eukaryota; kingdom Metazoa; phylum Chordata; class Mammalia; order Carnivora; family Otariidae; genus Eumetopias; species Eumetopias jubatus. The sequence goes on from NW_028274808.1 coordinate 40,088,088, forward strand.
CAGGTCATGATCCCAGGGTCCTGGGATCGAGCCCCACATTGGGCTCCCTGCTCAAGGAGGAGTCTGCTTCTCCCTCTCCCTCTGCCCCTCCCCGTGCTTGTGCTCTGTCAAATACATAAATAAAATCTTAAAAAAAAAGAACCGTCGTTCATTACTGCTGGAAATGCAAAATGGTACAGCCACTTCAGAAGACAATTTGCAGTGTCTGGCAAAGCTAAACATTTGAATTCTCACCATATGATCCAGAAATCATCCTCCTAAATGAATTGAAAACTATGTCCACACGAAAACCTGCACAAAAATATTTGTAGCATTTTTATTCATAATTGCCAAAAATTGGAAGAAACCAAAATGTCTGTCAGTAGCAAAAGGATAAACAAACTGGCCGGATCGCAGTGACAGTGACCGTTGTCAGGCTGCTATTGGCCGGATGGGAAGAGTCCTCCAGGGGCATTGCTCTCTGTGGCTTGCACTGGGTTGTTCTGGTTCCATTTTGAAATCTCCAGGAGGGTGCACTCCTCAGCTCCCCGAGTCTCTCTCCATTCATACACGATTTTGATTCCATGCCCAACTTGTGGGGGCAGCTCGACTTCTCATCTGTAAAATGGGAGTCATCACATTTACTTTCTCTTTAGTCTCTTCTAATTCAATTGGTCACCCCACAGGGGTGTTGTAAGGAGAATGATAGTGAGAAACATAGCTTCACTTCCTAGAGAAAATCGAGTTCCTAAAAGATCATGACAGAGATGAGTGGGGATGGAACTGATGTAAAACTAGGTGAGAAGCATTTTGAGGGATAGATATTTCTACAGCTGGAAGGCACTGTAATCGATTACTTGATCTAGTTTTAGGCCAGCAGGCAGGGGACTCTCCAAGTTTAGTTAGCAGTGTGTGTGATATAGTGGAAAGATCTGGATGGTGAAGGCAGAGATACCTGAGTCTGTCCCTCTCTGGGCAGCTGAGGGGTCTTATGTGGGACTCAGCCTCTCTGACGCTGTTTGTGTTTCTATAAAATGGGAATGACGACACCTGCTTTCTAATTAGCTGATTAAAACCGATACCATGTGTAAAGTGCCCTTTATGGGGCCCGGTACAGGGCAGGCTGCTCTGTCTGCCAGGTTTAATATTTAGTGGAATGAACTGCCAGTTTTATTCTATCCTTCTTGAAGGTCTCAGAAGAAAGTCAACTGCCCTCTAATCTGTCCTAGGTTTATCCGGTCAGGAAAACATTTTTTAATGTCAAACTAAATCTTCTTGCTTTCAGTTTAAGTCTCCTTTCCTTTGTCCTATATCCTCCGGACATTTCCTCAAAAGCCTTCACAAAGGTGGTGATTAAACCACCTTCCTGACTTCTTCTAGATTAAATAACTTCAATTACTCTGACCTATTCTAATAGGAGCTGTTTAATATTTCTTTGAACATGATTCTTACCTTGTTCCAGCTTCTCCTTGGTCTTTGAGGTATGTTTTCCTAGGGTGCTGACATCCAGAGAGTGTGCCAGGAAGACCCCCTCCCTGGAGCCTTCGCATGCCTTGTTCATTTTATTTTGTCTTTTGGTGTTCTTTTTCTTTTCCTCTGTATTATTGACTCCCATTCTGACCTTGTTTTTGTCCTGGTTTCTTTTTTCTTAAAAAACATTGTCTATTGGCTAAGATAGCACTGGAAGTGGACTTCCTGGGTGTGAGCTCCACCTCTGTTACTCGAGGACACTCACTAACTGTGTCCTTGCCCACATGACTTCACTTTTCCAAAGTTCAGTTTTCTCCTCTGCAAATGGGATGAAGTATCTACTGCAAAGACTTAAATATTAAGTTCTCAAAACAGTATGGCTACACAGAGTACTCAACAAATATCAGCTATTTTATTCTTTATTTTTATTTTTTAAAAGATTTTATTTATTTGAAAGAGAGGAGATATGAGAGAGAGCACCAGTGGGGAGGAGAGGGTGAAGCAGACTCCCCGCTGAGCAGAGCCCGACACGGGGCTCCATCCCAGGACCCCGGGATCACGACCTGAGCCGAGGGCAGATGCTTAACCGACTGAGCCACCCAGGCGCCCCGAATATCAGCTATCTTAAAACCTGTTTTGAAATCATTTAGGCTCACAAGAAGTTGAAAGAATAGTGCAGAGAGTTCCCATGTACCCTTCCCCCAGATTCATATAATAGCTTCCATAATTAAAATACTTTATCACAACTGGGTAATTACCATTGATATAACACTGTTAACGGAACGACAGACATTTAGATTCACCAGTTTTGTCCTGCTTTCTTTTATATGTTGGTATGTATGTATAGTTTTATGAAACTTTATTGCATGTCTAGATCCATGGAACCACCGCCAAGGTCTGGATAGAGCACAGTTCCATTTCCACAGAGGCTGTCTCTTCACAGTCACACCTACACCCCTGGCAACCACTGATTTGTTCTCAATACTTTTTTGAAAATGTCATGCAGGTGGAATCATACCTTTTGAGACTGGGCTTTTTGACTCAATATAATGAATGACCTTGAGATCCATCCAAGATGTTCATGTATCAGCAGTCTGTTCCTTTTTATCACCGATTGGTATTCCATTGCTTGGGTGTGCCACAGTTTGTTTACCTGTTTATTCCTTGAAAGACATTGGGGGTGTTGTCGAACTTTTGGCTATTACAGATAAAGCTGCTAAAAAAATTCATGCACATTTTTGGTGGACATGTTTTCATTTCTCAAAGGGTAAGTAATTGAAAGTGTGATTGCTGAGTCATTATATTAAGTATATGTTTAACTTTTTATAAAACTGTCCAACTGTTTTCTCTTGTGGCTATACCATTTCACATTCCTACCAGCAGTGTGTGGGAGGTTTAGTTTCTTCTGCATTCTCGCCAGAATTTGTGATTAGTTTTTATTTTTGCCATTCTAAGAGATGTGCAATGGTATCTCACTGTGGCTTTTATTTGTATTTCTCAAATGGTAATGACATTGAACAACTCCTCATGTACTCAATTGCCATCCATATATTCTATTTTGAAGGTTTGTTCAAGTCTTCTGCCCCTTTTTAAAATTCTTTTTCTTTTTACTATTGAGTTTAGAAAGTTCTTCAAATATTCAGAATATAAGTCCTTTGTCAGATATGCATTTTGTAGATACTTTCTCCCTTTTTGTGGCCTGTCTTTTCATCCTTTTCATAGGCTCCTTTACAGAGCAAAAGGTTTAATTTATTGATTTTTTTCTTTTTCATGCTTTTGGTATTACGTCTAATATTTCTTTGCCTAACCCTAAGTCATGAAGATTTTCTCCTATGTTTTTTTCCTAAAAGTTTTATATTTTTACATTTAGATCTACGTTCCATTTTGGTTTGATTTTTGTTTAAAATGTTCAGTTTAGATTAAAATTCTTCCTCAACTTTTTTTTTTTTTTGCATATGGATAGCCAGTAGTCCCAATACCATTTTTTTTGAAAACACTATCCTTTTTCCATTCAATTGCTTTTGTATTGGCTATACTTACGTAGAGCTATTTCTGGCTTCTTAAATCTGTTCTCTTGATCTGTGTATCTGTTCCTCTGCCAAGATCACACTGTCTTGATTATTGTAGTTATATAGTAAGTCTTATAGCTGGGTATTGTGATTCCTCTAACTTTCTGCTTCTCTTTCAGAATTGTTTTTTTTTTAGCTATTTTAGTTTTGTTGCCTTTCCATGTAAATTTTAGAGGAAGTTTGTCTATATCTACAAAAACCTTGCTTGGATTAGCTATTATTTTAAATGTTATTATTCCTTTCTTATCTGTATTTGTTTTATTGTCTCACTTTATAGTTTTCATTTTATTGTAGAGCCAAAGGGATCTGTAAGAGGTTATTTAGCCTGACTCCAACATTTTTCAGTGGAGAAAATGTAGTCTTTCTTTGGACTAGATTCAGTGAGGGTAAGTGACTTCCTAAGGTCACTCAGGAGGTTAATAGGTCTAGGACCAGTGTCCACGCCTCTGACTCCTGGGTCTGTAGGATTTTCAATTTGTCACAAGGCTCCTCTCTTACACCTACTGGATCTTATCTCTTTTCCATACATTTTCTACTTTCTTGAAAAGGATTATTTAGAATGTCACAGTTGTATTTCAGAGAAAAACTTATCAATAGCATAAAATCCCCTTGGAAACTTTTTAAAAGTGCAGGTTCCTGTACTCTGGAGATTCTTATGCAGTGAGTGTGGTGTGGGGCTCTGAAGGGGTGCGTCTAGGTACCGTGACGCAGGGGGGCTGTGGCCCACACTAAGAGCAACCAGAACCCATCAGCAAACACGGGCCTTGGAGTCATAGGTCAGGGTTTAACTCCTCACTTCCTGTTTAACTGTATGCTTCAATTTCTTCAGGTATAAAGTGGGGATAAGGGTGTCTGGCTCACAGTGTTTTTGTTTAAACATGGTATGTGCAAAGTTCATAACATTTAACTTAGTACCCCAAATCAGTGGATACTACTTCCTTCCTTTCCTCTTTAGTAGATTGTGAAGTTTGTTTTGTATCTGAGGCAGAGACTGTGTTATGTGTTCAATAAACCATTTCCTCCTGATTGCTGGGAAGACTGTCCTTGTCAGTGAGTAGGGTCCTGTGACTAGTTTGGCAAATGGAAATTTCGTACAACCAGTGTGTGTCACTTCTAGGCTGAGATGGTTAAGGGTTTGACTTGACCTCCCTATGTGGTCTGCTTCTGCTGGCTGCAAGATACCTGAATGACACTGAGGCAGGAAGATGGTAGCAGCCCGATTCCCTGAGTTACTGTTTGGAAGAATGCACCTCCGTTAACTACATTAGTTGGTGATTCAAAAGAGAACTCAAACTTTGTTGAGATTTTGGGGGATGGGGTGTAGCACTTAGTGTTAACTTACCCCAATTAATATACTGTTGGGTGTTTAAAAACTTAAAATTATCTTTTGAATATTATATTTGTTATGATATTCTAAATACTTTATGATTTATGTAAGCTATAGGAGATATATTGTAAAGTATGCAAGCAATTTAGTAGGAGGCTCTGGCACAAAGAGATCTTCATTTGTGGTGAATAAAATTTTTTTTTCAAACCAGGATATTTTTGTAGGTTTCATGTATTTGTGGTCTTATGTAAGTTTTATGTATAGATGTAATTCTCAAGCATCAAAAGGCAGGTCCTTATCCAGGTGAAAGTTGAGATAATAGTCCTTTAGGGATAAGGGTCATCAGGAGCCAGAGTGGCAGAAAGGATAGAATCTCAGAGTATGTACACTGTTGAGGAGGTGGTTCAAATGGTCTAGGTGGGGGTGGGCATTTTACCACTGGGAGAGTAATGCTGGGCACTGGAAGGAAAGACAAAGGGTCTTTAGCACATAACTGACCACACCATCCCTCACTGTAAAATAGAAGATTCTTGTGTTCCATGGGATAGCTGCCCCGGGTCCAGATCCAAAGTATTTAACCATTTGCCTCTGAGGACCTCCTAGACCTAGGATTGGGTAGAGGTCTCTTTTTAGGCACAGGCTTAATTTTTTAATAAAAATGACAGATCTCTCAGGTCAGCACATCACTGAGGGGAACGGATACTTCACCACTTTCAGTGAATGGATCAAAAGACCCTTCTTGACTTAGAGGTTTTCCCTCTAGAAGAATTTATACTTTCATTATCTTTCAGTTCTAAGTAGTTTTTGTTTCATGAATTATTTTAAAGTTTATTGGTTAATATCCAAATACCTGGGGATTTTTCCACTTCTTTTTGTTATTGATTTCTGGCTTAATTTTACTATAATCAGTGAACCCACTCTATGTAATTTCAGTCTTTTGAGCAATTTGTTGAGACATGCTTTCTCTCTCAGCATGAAGTCAATTGTAAACATTCTATTTACTTCTGGAATGATGCATATCCTGCAGATGTTAGGTATAGTGTTCAAGAGTGTTAATAGTATTGTTTAATTAGAAAAATGTGTCAGACCAACTTTGTCCTGCTTATAATAGACACTTCTTAAATTAAGGATATGGAAAAGTTAAAAGTAAAGGATAGAAAAATTGATTTTCTCTTGTTTATTGTATTAGCTTCTGAGAGAGGTGTGTTAAAATGTCTCACTCTGATTATGGGTTACTGCTTATGATTATTTCTCCCTTTAGTTCCTTCACTTTGTGCTTTCTCTGTTTTGAGGCCATATTAGTACATGCATACAAACTACAGAATTGTTATATTAGTCTGATGACAATGGTTTGTCCCTTAAAATCTTTGATCAATATAGCCCTTCCACCTTTGTTTGGGGTAGTGTTTGCCTGCTGAATTTTTAATCCTATTACTGTCAAACACTCTCTATCTTTATGTTTAAAGTATGTCTTTTAAAAGCAACATAGTTAAATTTCATTGTGTACCTGGTTTGTTAATCTTTGTCTTTTAATGAGATGATTTAGTCTGTTTACCTTTAATGAACTCTATTTGGGTTTCAATCTACCATCTTACTCTTTGGTTTCTATTTTCCCCACATGTTCTTTTTTTGTTTTTCTCTCCTTTCTTGCCTCATTTTCAATTAAGCAGTTTTTACTTTTCCATTTTTCCCCCTCTTTTCTATTGGCTTGTTAATTATCCGTCCTTTTATGTTCTTTGGAGAGGGTACACCATTCATATTTGACTCATTAAGGCTAATACAAATTAGTACTTTTACCACTTCCTGGACAATGCAAGGACCTTTGAATGCCTTAATTCCATTTATATTCCTCCCAGACTTATGTGCTATTCGTTTCATGTATTTTGAATCACTCCAAGAGCGTAGATAGTAGTAGAATGTAATAAAAATAATGGGAAGTGATGAATCTTGAATATTTAATCTTTTTTAAAATGTTAAATATAATTTATATAATTCTAAGTTTATATAATTTATTTTTAATAATGATTATGTTTAACAACCAGCTTGTAAAATTCTTGAAAATGTAATAATTATCTCTTGTGAGCCAATATGAACTGGTTCAATTACACCACTGACTGAGGTCATTTTTTAGAATGGGAGCCAAGTTTAATAAAGATAACCCTTGGAATTACAAGCATCTCAGCATCCAAACATCAGTATTTATGACCCCTACACAATAAAACAGCACTCATGTTTTGTCAAATTCAACAAATTAGGGGCACATTTTGCTGATGACCTGGATGAAGGAATTGAAAAAGAGTTTGTAAATGTTAAACAGTGAAGTTGCCTGTATGGTGGAAGTGCAACATAACAGTGCACTACTACACATTTCTTCCAAACTGTATTCGGTGATGGTCATGTTATAGCTTAAAATTGGTCATGTTGGACTATTTACTTCATGGGGTTATTGACATTTACATTAGGGTGTGATTTATTGTTTTGTGTTCTAGACTTAAGAAAATGATGAAGAAAATTGCAGATTCAACTGTCTGTAGCATTACATCATGAACAGCATAAAAATTGTGGAAATATTCTTCTAATATTAAAAAAAAACCTACCAGACTCAGCAAAAAAAGAACTTTTACCATTGATAAACAAGTGATATCTTATCTTACCCTTAATATAAAATAAAATATCAACAAGCCTTCACATTGGAACCATACTCGTTTGTCAATTGCAACCATAGGTGTTTCTACAGACACAAGAATTTGGCAAAAGTTAATGAATGAATTGACTGTATGGAATTTATGATAAAGAACACTGGATATTTTAGTATTATTTGTAAATTGTGTATTAATATTCTATATCAGTAAAATTTATAACTAATTTATGTCTATAGGTATAGATATACATGCAGTTTTCTTCCTGGAGATCTGGTTCTAAAACCAACATAATTTGCCAGCATACCCCTGACCTCACTCCTCCAAAACTGCGGTTAGAATCATTGTTATTGAATCTACTGACCTCCTTAAGAATCCTAGGGTGAAAAGTTAACAGATGTTACTGACTTCAATACAGCAATTGCTTCTTTCTACATTTCTTTATTCTACTGGAGTTTTCCTAGAACTTGGACTAGTTGTCTTCTTATCACCTCTGTGAAAACTCCCAAGGCCTCAAGGTCTTCACAATATTTTTACAGTTTTTTTTTTTTAAAGCTTGAGTTTCTCTGCTCATGTATTTAGAATACAAAGTAGATAATTCCTTTCCTTTTACCTAAAAGATTTTTCTGCCACTGTGTCATCACCTCTTAAGCTTTTACTTCCCAGAGTTTTTCTGACAGATTTTGCATCTCACAGTCCCTACATGAGCACCTTTGCTCCTTCTGAGGGCCCTGCTTACAACTGAGAAGGAGCATGTGACAAAGCTTAGGGTCAGGTGCTACCAATGGGGTATTGATGCCCTCTTTCTTGCCCAATACCCAGAACTCAGGATATCTTAACAATACAAGATAATATTTTGAATAAATTTTTATTTTCTAGCCCTGGGGAAATCCTCTATACTATATAATAATAGTGATCATTTAATGAGTGCTCACTGTGGATCAGTTATTGCATTTTGTACTTTCTCCTTATATCACCCTCCTGATTAACCTCCTCAGGTAAGTTTCATCATTATTCTCATTTTAGAAATAAGAAAACTGAGGGGCACCTGAATGGCTCAGTCAGTGGTTAAGCATCTGCCTTTGGCTCAGGTCATGATCTCGAGGTCCTGGGATCGAGCCCTGCATGGGCTCCCTGCTTGGTGGGGAGTCTGCTTCTCCCTCTCTCTCTGTCCGTTCTCTCCTCCCCTCGCTCGTGCTCTTGCTCTCTTGGCCTCTCTCTCTCTCTCTCTCTCTCAAATAAATAACATCCTAAAAAAAAAGAAAAAAAGAAAGAAAGAAAGAAAGAAAAAGAAAGAAAGAAAGAAAGAAAAGAAAACTGAGATTTAAAAAGGACGACTTGCCCAGCATTTCAAGTGTCCAGACCAGGATTTGAACCCAAGTTCTTCTGGTGCTATAAGCTCTGTTATTCTGTGACTTGTCAACAATGTCTGTCCTGTTTCTCTTTTGTCTCTCTCAAGTAACCTCACTGGCCTCTGCATCCCATTTTCTTGTCAGAATTAGTGAGTATTCCTTGAAATTTAAATCTGAGGACAGAAACATTTTGTTATTGTGACATGAAAGTGTAAACTATTCAAAAATATTTTTTGAAAAAGGAGAAAGTTAAAACTTTGAATAGTCTCCTCCCTTTCCCTCACTCCACGTGAAGATGATCACCAAGCCCCAACTCCATGTCTTTTAAACCTGTCCCTTATTGGGCACCAGCCCTCCTTGGTACAGGCCCCCAGTCCTTCACGGCTGGGTAACTGCTGGAGCCTCTCATTGGTTCCACACCTTCGGTCCTCACCTCTCCAGCTCAGCCTCATGGCCCTACAAAGAACATTTTAAAACACAAGTATGACCATTTCAATTTCTTGCTTTAAATTCCTTTAGCGACTCCACTGCCTTTAAGACATGATTCCTTCACTTAGTGGAGTTTTCCAGGCTTCTCTATCACCTCACCTGTGTCCACTTTCCCATGAGTATATGAAATTCCCGCCACATTCAACTTCATATTCTTCAACATCAAAAGCAAACACAAGTTCCAAACTCTGGCATATTTTCTTATGTCTGCTTTTTCTTTGGGTTTCCCTGCCTAGAATGCTATTTTCCTGTCTCCATTTCTTCTATCATCTGCACTTCCACCTGCCTTTCACAACTCAGATATAAGTATGATTAGCCTAATTGGATTAGCTGCTCTTTCCCTCTGCTCCCATTGCAGCCTGCATATGCCTCCTCATACCCCTTAGCCTTCCAAATTGTGGATGGTGGGGGAACAGGTAATCTGTGAGCTCCCCTAGGGCAGGAATTGTAAACTTATCATAGAACTTGACAATTTGAAGGTACTTGATATATTTATGTTATGAATGAGAGAGGAGAGATTGGCCTGTTCAATCAACTGTCCTGCATTAAAAATTTCTCCTATAGAGGTAAACATTTCATTGTAGAAGAAAATAGGTGGTGGCTATAAATCCAGTGGGAAGGAAAAATTCAGAAGAGATTACAGATGCTGCTGTGCTAAGAAACAGTGCTAGCTAAGAACTTGGGGGAGTCATTTCACCTCTCTGGACTTTGATTTCTAGGAGAATGAAGGTTGGATGCTATGATTCCTAAGGTTCTTTAGGTTGGTGAATACCAGCCTTACAGTCACACTTAGTAGCCATTTTATTATAATTTTTTTTGGTATTTAGAACTTCCCAAAAGATCTGGAATCTGATTATTTCCTAATCATGATAGTGAGTACAAATCTCATTTTAAGCATATAGGAATATAAGACTTCTATTGAGTTCCTCTTTTAAAAGCTTACCTATTCTTCCTTCAAGTTGTTAAATAAATGACATGTTAACATAAATCAGTACAATTTTATTTTAAGATATCTTAACAGGTCAAAATATATACATCAAAATGAATGCAAAGTAATTCAATGAAGATACTTTGGGAAGCTATTCCCATAAGACTGTCTTTGCTTAAAATATTTTTGGAACTTCTTGTTCAGAATTATCCTTGAGCACTTGCACAATCTTTTTTCTAATGTCGGCAAATCTGTCTTTGTAGGACAGATTTGTGAACAAAGTAGGTGATCAAACTGTATTATTGTTTTGTTTATTTATTAGTTTACTTGCTCTGCTTAGGAGAGTAATGTATGTTCGTTTGGACAGCGTAGAGTAAAAAGAAAAATTAACAGAGTCTATATTCCACTTAAACATTAATCAGTCCTTGGGAGAAAACAGCAGAAATTATGGGGTTTAAGAGCCTGAAGGTGATTGAGGTTCAGAATTTTCATCTAACACAACAAATTTTTTCTGTCTCCCTTGTCAGTGCCCTGGGATGGAATTTGACTGCTTCTGGAATTTTGGATGCATGATTGATATAAGGAAGCAAAATCCCCCCATGCTATTTTTTCATTTATCTTGGACTTAAGACCCCCTTTTTTCCCATAGGGAAAAATGGCAAAAAAAAAAAAAAAGTAACTAGAGATCTCCCTTAATTTAACCAGAGTATTATTTTGATGCGTTTTTTTCTAATTTTAACAATATGTCTTGTGTGTTTTATTTAAGAAAAACTGAGATCCTCCTGTTCATGGCTTGTATCTTGCATCTCTTCTTGGTGTTGTATGATTGCCGTTCATTAAATTTTTAAAAACATGATTTTTAGTGGGTACATTTTATTCTATCATATATATTCATATTGTATTCTCCATTTTCCTACTGTCTTCATAACAGTAGCATATGGGTGTCTATTTGAGTGTATCCACAATTATAAAAAATATTATAAATTAGAATATGTCAGTTTGATAAATTAAACGGTTTCTTAAAAGTAGAATTTTTATTATTAATGAGGTTGAACTATTTCACATATTCTCTGTCTTGTTAAATGTTCTTTTGCCTTAAATTCTGCTCTGATATAAATATTGCCATCCAAACTTTCTTTTCATTTGTGTTCTCTAGATACACTTAGCTCTTCCTTTTATTTTAGATTTCTGGGTCATTTCGTTTTAGAATTGTCTTATAAACAGCATATAATTGGATGTTGAGCATCTTTGTTTTTGTTGGAGATGTTTAACCCATTTACATTTATTGTCATATTTGATAAGTTTGATCTTTGGTCAATTAAAAAAGGGATAAAGGGATACTCAAAAGAAAGCATGAGCAATAGAACATTATTGGAATCAGTGTTTATCCTTTCAAGTAGACTCTTCTGAGGGGCAAAAGTCATTTGATTTCAGGTGTTGATACTTTCATGTAAAAAAAAAATCATGTTTTATAGTAAGGTCAGCTTAGTGAGTGTTTCTCCACCAATTTGACCCATTGGTTACTTTAGGATTAATTTAAAATAAAGGCAAACAATTAAAAAAAAAACCTTATCCAGGTACACTTTCTCTGTTATGCACCCTGCCTTCTTTGTTACCCCTCACTATGTCTTTAACATAAGGAGTGGAGAGCAATCAGCCAGTGGCGGGTGAGGGCAACATGGTGTGGCAGAAAGAGCTCTGAATTGTTAGATCTTGGATAAGTCACTTTCCTTCTGGGCTTCAGTTTCCATATCTGGAAGTTTAAGAAGTTGGAGTACATAATCTCTGAGGTCATTACTTGTAGCTTTAATCTTAAATAATTAAACAAAACTTATTAAGCCCCTATTTGTATAGCTTCAGTACCAGGCTATATAGAATAACAAACACAAAAACAATCTATGTTTAAAAAGTAAGAAAAAGAAAAGTTACTAAGCTGATGAGATTCTGTATCTTGGTCTGTGTGCTGTTTATATTGTGTGTAGTATGTAAAAAATTCACTAGGCTATATCTTTAGGATGAGGGTACTTAAATCACTTTACTTGTGTATTTTATACCTCAATAAATTGGAAAACTAAACTGAAAAAAGAAAAAAGAAAGAAAAGAAGAGAAAAGAAAAATTGGCCAGATGTTTAAAGGTTGTACTTATGAGGCAGGATGGTGTAATGGAGAATCCACAGAAAGTAGATGTTGAGTTTAAATCCTGACGACAACAAATATTAGCCTTGGAATCTTGTGCACATTACTCAACCTTTTGAGACTCAGTTTTCTTAGTGAAAAAATTTGTGGTTTCTACTTTATGAGGCAGTCAGGGGTATTGAATGAGTGAAAAGGCACGTAAAGGACCTGGCATGTAGTAGGTGATCAATACATATTTTTTATTTTAATTAATTAATTAATTAATTAATTTACTTATATTTGACAGAGAGAGAGAGTACAAGTAGGGGGAGTGCAGGCAGAGGGAGAAGGAGAAGCAGGCTCCCTGCTCAGCAGGGAGGCTGATGTGGGGCTCGATCCCAGGACCCCGGGATCATGACCTGAGCCGAAGGCAGATGGTTAACTGTCTGAGCCACCCAGGTGCCTCAATACATATTTTTATTTATTTTTTATTTTTTATTGTTTTAAAGATTTTGTTTATTTGAGAGAGAGAATGAGATAGAGAGAGAGCATGAGAGGGGAGAGGGTCAGAGGGAGAAGCAGACTCCCCGCTGAGCAGGGAGCCCGATGCGGGACTCGATCCCAGGACTCCAGGATCATGACCTGAGCTGAAGGCAGTCGCTTAACCAACTGAGCCACCCAGGCGCCCCTCAATACATATTTTTTAAAAAGAGGCAGTAAGAGTATAAACAAATGTTTATGACAGATTCAAAGAACTAAAATATTTTACATCATTCTTTTTAAATCACCCCAAAACTAATAAACCCCAGAAAGCCCAGTTTTAAAGAGACTACGAAGAATACAAGCTAGGCTTGTATTTTTCTGGTGTTATGCAAATTGGAAATACCTCTTTTGGAGAGCCACCTGGCAATTTATAATAAAAATCACCCGGTTTATAATTATGATCTTTAAACTGTTAATCCCACTTTTTGGATATAGTCTGAGGAAATAACTCCAAAAGGAAAAACAAAATTTATTTATTTAAAAATGCTTGACTGGGTTACAATAATGTGTGGAAGCAACTAGCTGGAAGATAGTTAATTAAACCCTTTTAGCGATGCAGTGGAATATTGTTCCATTTAAAATGACAGATACATGGACTAAGTAGATATATGGAGAATTCAAGCAAAAAATTAGAAAATAGAGTGCACTCAGTGACTACAACCACATAAAACCTATCTGTGCAATGATAAAGGTTAGAAGTGAATTTTGTAAATTTCTGGTTCTATGTGGAAAAGGGTTGATCTATATTTTAATTTTTGGTTTATTATAGTATAATGATTACTAAGTGAGTCTATAAAAATAAAGTAAAAACATTGTATGTTCTGAGATAGAACAGGGTATATATGAACATAGTGTATAAAATACAGAATAAAAATGTACTGTTGATATATAGGTAGAGTTATAGAAAAATAGGCATTGTATTCCTCATAATATTGAAAAGCTTGCCTCACCAATGCATTGTGAAAGGAGTTATCACTCTCAAGAAGTGCTTTTCCTAGAAATAATTTCCAAGTCAGCTAAAATGCCAAAATATGGAGATGAAAATTCATGAGAGAAGTTGTTCTTAAAGATATCAAGTTCCCTATCGGCTGCATTTTTTTTTTCCAGCTGCTTTTTTTTCTTTCTTTTGTGATAAAGGAGGTTTTAAAGATGCTGAAATGGTTTACAATTGCCTTATTTAGTTGGTCTTATTTTTTTATGTCTCCCCAAAGGGTCACAAAATCCATCATTTAAAAAGAGAAAATGATGTGTTTTTAGTGCAAGGAGAGAAGAGCCACTTTAGAGAACCAATAGGAATGGAAATAAATGGAATCGGGCACCTATAGCCATAACATACTAAGTACTTTGAATCATCTCAGATGTCAGAAGCTTCACAGGGCAAATGGAATGAGGTGCTGGGTAGTGGGGTACTTCCTTTTCATCACTGGAAGGCCTAAATCAACTTGGTAGTGGTTTTGAAGTGAAAGACTGTTGGAGTGCACAGGACAACATGGCAGGCCCGGGTTGAGGGACGCTCCTCTTTCCCCTGGGAATAGAACATTTTTGGGAAATAATGAAGGAATTTGCTAGGTGTGGGAGGAGTCTGGGTGTTTTAGGAGATGGAGGAAACTTTGTATCTGAAATGTGTTTGGTGGCATGGAAAATTTTTGACCCAAGTTACAAAATGCAAGGAATATTCCCCAAAAGAGGACTGGCAAGAATCATGGAGCTGGAAGGAGTTTTAGAAATTGATTAGTCCAAACTCTTAATTTTGCCAAGGAGGAAACAGACCCAAGGGGGAGAAACGGCTTGCCCAAGGTTACAGTCAGCAGTGAGGACATGGCCAAAACCAAGTCTCTTGATTTCTGCCCATTACTTTTCCTGCTCTACCTTACTGAATTGCCCTTACTTTCCACCATCGCTTCATTACTGACCTTTTCTGCATCTGTCATGCAAAAGATTAGCCTTCAGTCTTAGAAATGTAGCCCTTTAATTCACAAAGAGTTCCTTTAAGCCATCAGAGGTGTGAGTCAGCAAATCATGATCTATAGCATTGTTCCAGTATTCTGTTTGTCTAGCAGAAGGAGAGAAGTTTAATTTCAAGAGCTTGATTCTGGAATCAGAGTTCATATCCCATGGTTCATATCGCAGTTCCACCACTGGGGTGGTGACTGACATGAAGCAAATTATTTAACCTCTCTGAATTTTGGTATCATCTGTAAAATGGAGGATCATAATAGAACCTATCTTTTAGGGCCCTTAGGTGAGGATTAAATGGGATACCCCATTAGATGGGGGCCTGGGTTATAGTAAGTGCTCAATAAATGCTAGCTATCGTTATTGTTGTTCTGGGGATAGTTAGAACTACTTCTGTCAAAAGTCTTAAGGAAAGAATTTTTTTTTTTTTGAGGGAGGAATGGTATTATCTAGGCATGGTCCTTAGGTGCTCAGAAAGACTTTTCTGGGATTATAAAACTTCCTAAACTTTCAACAACGAGAAATCTTTCTCTGGTAGTCTTTTATGGATCTAGTGTAGCTTATTTTTTCTATAGCTTTTCATCCAACAGCTATCTTAATTACCCCAAATTTAGCTACTCCTTATCTTTAAATTTTTTCCCTATTTTTGTCTCTCAATAATTTTTATAGCTTTATTGATATGTAATAAACCCACATATTTAAAGTATGCAATTTGATTAGTTTTGATATACACATGAAACCATTACCAAAATCAAGACAATGAACATATTTATTACCAGCAGAATTTCTGTGTGCCCCTAGGTAATCCCACCCTCCTTGTCCCTTCTGGTCCCTCCCAACCCCCAACCCCATCCTCAGCCAAACACTGATCTGCTAGAATTTTATGTAAATGGAATCATATAGTATGTTTACTATTTGTCTGGTTTCTTTCAACTCAGCATAATTATCATCCATGTTGATACATGTATCAATTGCTCATTTGTTTTTAGTGCTGAGTACTCAATAATTTTTCCTTTGTTCACTCTTTACCCCTGTCTTGCTTAACTGGCCATGATATGGGACGACAACACATTTTGATGACTTAAAAATATTTATTGATTAAATATCTGTGTTTCCTGTTCTTATTTTCTATTTCATTGCTGTCCAGTATACATAGTAAATAGTACACAGCAATTTAGTCTCCCTGAGAAGTAACACCCATTTGCATTCTGTATGCATGTTTTAAAAAAAATGGTGCCCATAAGCAGTATTATTATTTATTTACTCGAAGGTTGAGACTAAAATTTTCTCCTGTCTCTTTGGCTCTCAGTATTAATACTTCCATTGGCCTAACCCAATGAATTGATTGAATAAATTCAATTATATAAATATTTACACAGTTTTTATTTTTGTAGTGAAATATTTACTCTATTAATGTTACAGTCCTGTTTTTGAAAATGTGGACAGCATGTTCTCAATTCCCTTGCAACTGGAGCAAAACATGAAATAAACTAAAAAATTGATACAGCAAAAGTATTATATGTGCAAAATAATGACAGATCATTTAGGACGCAAGTCCATTTTTATAATGACTTTTTACCAACACCATAGTATCTCTCAACTATTGACATTCCTGCATCTGGGAAGGAAGAAGATAAAAATTACCATTTAAAACACCCATTCAGGTTTGGTGAAAGATTTAATTTCTTCATCTATCACAGTGTCACGAGCCCTGTGAATACTATAGATCAAGCCTCAGTGCCTGAAGTTTGGAGACTTGGCAGCATGGGGGGGAGCGTTTAGCCAGAGGGAATCATAATGCCAGAGAAAACAAACTTTACCCATTCTGCATCTTAAACTTGTGTTCTGAGCGGTTGTCCTGAGTGCTCTTTTTGCCTGAGAAGCCTGGGAATGCAGTAATTTAAAAACTGAGCCCGCAGTGGAGATGTATATACTGACCTTAAAGGAGCTACAGACATTCTAGTGAAAGACAGAGGTTTATATGGAACAACGAAAAGAAGGTGTGGTTTCTGTACTTGAAGTTAACCTGGAGATTATCTGGTCCCAACTTTCATTTTGCAGGTGACTAGCCCAAGGTTATAATAACTTAATAGCAGAACTGGGACCAGAGCTGTGCTTTCCGAACCACAAACTCACGCCCTCTCTGTGTTGCTGTTGTCCTGGGACTGGTGTGCTGGGGTGAGAGGTGTTGGACTCTATGATTTGTTCTCTCTGAGCTGCCCTGCCTAGGGGTCCGTTGTCTGGGACATTGCACCTTGATGAGCTATACTTCTTGAGCATTTTGTCTTCTGTGAGCTTGTCCGTTTTAAAGCTGTCTTCCCTACTCTTAGCATCTAAGCCTAAATGCTGTCCTGCATCTTCATCATTTGTGCAGCTTGTGTCCAGCTGTAACATATCTTCTTGTCCACAGAGATTCTTAGGGTGTGTGGCAAGCAACAGATCAAGATCAGCCTCCTTCGGTGCTAATCACTGACTTAGGCCAAACCCTTTATTTTACAGACCCGGAAACACAGGTGAAGAAGTTATGGATTTAAGTCTCCCAGTAATGCATTTAAGATGATGTCATAGCTTGGGCTGCTGTATCAAAATACCGTTAACTGGGTGGCTTATCAACAACAGGCATTTATTTCTCACAGCACTGGAAGCTGGGAGTCCAAGGTCCTGGTGTCAGCATGGTCAGGTTCTGGTGAGAAACCTCTTCTGGGTTGCAGACAGCTGACTTCTCATTGTGTCCTCGTGTGGAGAGAGAAGAGCCAGCTAGTTCTCCGGCCTGTTCTTCTTAGGGCGCTAGTCCCACTCAGGATGGCTGGCTCCACCCTCATGACCTAATTACCTCCAAACGGCCTACCTCCAATTACCGTCACACTGGGATTAGAATTTCAACAGATGAATTTTGGGAGGGACACCAGCATTCAGTCCCTAGCTGCAAATCTGTTGTTCTGCATGGGAAGAAGTACAACAGATCTCCCTGAAACACTGTTCATGCCTCATTAGCATCTGCGATAGTACTTAGCACATGCCAAGCAGCTGCAGGATGTAGCAGGGCAGAAGAATGCATTCAGAGAGGGGTGCCTGCGTGGCTCAGTTGTTAGGCATCTGCTTTCGGCTCAGGTTATGATCCCAGGGTCCTGGGATCGAGCCCTGCGTTGGGCTCCCTGCTCCTTGGGAAGCCTGCCTCTCCCTCTGCCTCTCCCCCTGCTTGTGTTCCTGCTCTCGCTGTGTCTCTGTCAAATGAATAAATAAAATCTTTTTTTTTTTTTTTTAAAGAATGTATTCGGAGAGAATGTCTAATGAACAGTCGCACGTGAGGCTGACTGTGGCACTGCAGGCCCTGTGCTGGGAAGGAGCTCTCTTTATGGAGGCACCTCAGTTGTCTGCGTCTGAGCGGATTTAGGAGAGAGATAATGTTAGTGGTCTCACAACTAATGGCCAACAGAGCAATGCAGTTTCTTTCCAAGAGACTACATATAACTCTGTCCTCTCCAGTTCAAATTAGTTTGTTTTCCTTTCTGCTCTAACAGAACATTATTTGGATTTCTGCATAGGATGTGAGTCATTTCATTCTTGAACATGCTAGTGATTCACAGTGAGGATGGCTCAAACAGGGAGCCCACAGAAACCCCACTGCCTAGTTTGGGAGGCGCTGGGTAAATCTTTATAAAGAAAATATGATTTGATACCCTTTAAAGTGCTAATAGACCCACACTTTTTTTTATTTAAATTCAATTAGCCAACATATAAGTACGTAAGTTTCAGATGTAGTGGTCAATAATTCATCAGTTGCATATAACACCCAGTGCTCATACCATCACGTGCCCTCCTTAATGCCCATCACCCAGTTACCCCATCGTCCCACCCACCTCCCTTCCAGAAACCCTCAGTTTGTTTCCTGTAGGTAAGAGTCTCTCATGGTCTGTCTCCCTCTCTGATTTCTTCCCATTCAGTTTTCCCTCCCTTCCCCTGTGGTCCTCTGTGCTGTTCCTTATATTCCACATATGAGTGAAACCATATGATAATTGTCTTTCTCTGCTTGACTTATTTCACTCAGCATAATACCTTCCAGTTCCATCCACATCGATGTAAATGGTAAGATTTCATCCTTTCTGATGGCTGCATAATATTCCATTGTATATATGAACCACATCTTCTTTATCCATTCCTCTGTCGATGGACATCTTGGCTCTTTCCACAGTTTGGCTATTGTGGACGTTGCTGCTATAAACATCGGGGTGCACGTACCCCTTTGGATCCCTACATTTGTATCTTTGGGGTAAATACCCAGTAGCGCAATGTAGACCCATACATTTTAAAAGAGACTTCAAATAATTTAGCAATATAATTTGTCGATAGCCTTGATAGTTCTGCTAATAGTATCTGAGATTATCCCCATTTATCAGAATGAAATTTGAAGAAAATAAGAGTGACCTACTTCACTGGAAGGATTAGGAATAAGAAAGAGATGAAGAGATATCTTCTTATTTAGTCTGCTTCTGTGTATGCTAGACCAGGACACAGTGATCCTGTTTTTCATTCCACAGGATAACAGAAGAGCAACATTTTTGGGGAAATTCGTGACTTTTAAAGTCAGTTGTGCTCTAAAAAATACTGTTTTCAGCATAATTATTTAATGTGGAAGGAATGTGGCTACATGTGATTTATAATGTGTAGCATGCAAGGGCACTTTCTTTTCTAAAACATTTTCTTTTTTTTAAGATTTTATATATTTTTTTGAGAGAGAGGGCATGGGAGTGAGGGGGACAGAGGGAGAGGCAGAGGGGGAGTGAGAGAGGAAGAGGGAGAAGCAGACTGCGCTGAGCCCAAGACAGGGCTCGATCCCACGACCCTGGGGTCATGACCTGAGCTGTAACCAAGAGTCGGAAGCTCAACCGACTGAGCCACCCAGGGGCCCCTCTGAAACAAATTCTTGAGAAAGATAATTTTAGAAGTTGTCTGCACAGTTCCTGACTCTATCCCTGCTCTGTCTTCTAGTACTGTAACATAGAAGACGCCGCTGATTTATACAAATAAGAGACGTTACCATCAAGATTTAAAAACATATATTATTATCCACATATGCACAAAGAAAAATCTCACCGGTAACTTGAGTTGGCAGACACATATCTAGTCTCTGCCTGTCTTGGTGCCTTTCTTTTGTTGTTTTAGGCACATTGATGATGAAAGGGCTTGTTAGTCTTCCTTTCTTATTTCTCACATTTCAGGAATCAACGTGTCTGATACATACATGGTTTAGATGGACTAAAGATTTAAAGATTGAAATTTATGAAGGGGAGGAAGGCTTGGAGCTTAAAGCACATGGATGGGTACTATTGCACCATTGGATCAGTTTGTTTTTGAAGCTCTTTAGAAATTAAATTGCTGGGAAATTTCACTTAGGAATTGTACATTTTATAGAATGGGTTGCTAGATTGTTAAAATGTTACTGATCTCAGTGTACTCATTTTCAACATTTTTGATTGCTGTTTTCAGTAGTTGATTTTTGGTAGTCTCCTTTTAATATGATTAAAAGCTGACTTATTTATGGAGTCCTGTTAATTAATGTATGTCAAACTCTCTTACTGTGGGGCTGTGGTGGGGCAGACTTCCTAACCTTTAGAATCCTGCTGGGAAACTTCCAAATCCAAGTATGCGATTGTTCCACGGACATTCTCCCAGCCACTGTCTGCACATCTGCCTTCTCTTGCTACTTTTTACCATACCTAAAACTTGTGAAATGACATAATTGTCTCCATCATCCTCACTCTTTATGCCAAATGACCGAGAACACACTTGGCATCAGGTGATAAGAGAGGGGACCTCAGATCTGGCTACAGATATTTAGACTGAGGGATGTTGTCGAGAACTATTTTCTGAATGGAACAAAGCTAGGCACTATATCTGTCCACGTGCAGTTCCTTTCCTGGATTTAGCTTTTATTTTGAGCACAGTCTTATTGTCTGTTTCTTTGATACTCAGGAAGACTCGTCCAAGAGTGTGTTTTTGTCATTGTGATTTCTTATAAAGGATGAGGGATTCAGATCAGGGAGGGGCTGTGTTCTCAAGGCCTCCATGGCAACCTTTGGCATATCTGCCAGGCCCCCACTTAATGCAGTAGAAGCCCCTGTAAGTCCCGTACTGTCTTAGAGGACCACACGTGAGGACCAGTACTTGCAGCTAAGGCAATGTTGCATAATAGAAAAAGTAAAGGCTTGCTTTTCCTTTTTCTCTCTAGAGCTTTGGTTTTAAAGTCAGGAAAATCCTGGCTTTAGCATGTACTAGTAGGGTGCACTAGTAGGGAGGTTTCTTAACCCCTTAGAGCCTCACTTTCCCCATTTGTAGAATGGGAATATTAACACATATGCACAGCGTTGTTGCGGGGACTGAATGAGTTTGTATGTAACGGAGCTAGACAGTGTTGGCACAGTGTAGTTGTGCAGTTGGTGTCCCTTGTCTGTCTTCTAATAGAGGCTGTGTCCAGTTGAACACATCCACTTCTCCCTAATGGACCTTCCGTTTACCTTCACTAATTTTCCATGATGCTAATTCGCCTTCCACCCCCATCTCTAAGGGAGTCTTGTCAGTGGCTCTGCCTTCCTGTCTCTTTCCTTTTCCGTCACTAGCTTGAGATGACTGCTTTCTGGGGGAACATGATGTTTGGAACTGCTAAAGAGACAACGTACTTCCTAGAGCCAGGGATTGGAGTTTTAATGAGTTCTTTCACTAGGAAAAGAGGGAGGCGCTGGGCCATCCCGTGGCTCTTACCCTGCAGTTTGGCATTGCTAGGGCCAGGCACTTAGAAGCTGGATGAATGTGGACTACTGTGTGTGGATGAAAAAACCGTGAATGTTTCTCTTCAAGTTGCTGGAGAGAGAAGTACAAATTAGATTATTAATGATCATATGGAGGTATGAGCTGACAGTCTATTTAGTTTCATTATTAAAACAAGTGTGGTTTTGGACGATGCGGATGTTTCCCCTTTTTATTTAGATGGCAAAGAATATTCATTAAGGGTATCAATAAAGACCCTGTCAATGATTTAGCCTCCAAAGCTGCCCCCTGCATGCTAAAAGACAGAAAAGAAAATTTAAGTGGTTGAGAATGAGAATGTGAGATTGGAAGCCAAATTATAAACTCATTTCAACTCCTGGCCTGCAGGCGCTGGAATAACATTATTTGTTGTCAAGGATGGAAAACAACTCCGATCCAGGTCCAAGTGATTATTCCACTTTGGCATTGCTGCCTTTCTGCCAACAGCAATTCCATTTGGACATAGATTAATTAGCCAGGCAGGGACGGAAGTGTGGCTGGTGAGAGCAAAGCCCGAAGAGGCAGAGCTGCAGCCCCGAGTTGCAGTGGAGGGCACCACTCTGGGCCCCGAGAGGATGAGAGGACGGCCGCAGGCTGGCCCAACCCACTTGAACCTTACACCCACAGTAAACTGGGAAGAGGGTGCCGATCCAAATGGACTCGGAGTTGTACGGACTGTTAATGGCGATGCCTCAGAGAAAACCTTCAAACTTAGGTGCGGGAAGAAGCAAAAATGTGACAGATCCGCTGTCCCCATGGAGAAAGGACAAGCGGTGGCAGGCCCGAGGGGCTTCGCAGTCTTGTCTCTGGTATTCTGGACCTTTTTTATTCCTGCATGTGAAATGGGAACAATAGTGTTTACTTTTTGCTGTTACTTGAATTATAAAGACACATGAGACAAGATCATGAACACTCTTGGGAAAAATGACTCTGTTAATTAATCGAAGCTAGCATTGATGTAGTTATTAACACTTCTTTAGCAGGAGGGCGTAGTCCCTTTCCAGAATATTTTCCCTGCCTTTGCTTCCAAAGTGTTTTGCTTGTACCTCTTTTCCATCTGCTTTTATCTTCGTTGACACATCTGTGGCCTCCAGTGGAATTCCTTTTAAAGGCAGGGATGGCGTGGGGCGGTCGCCGTTCCCGCCGTGCCGCACTCGCCCTGCGCAGCCGGGAGCGCGAAGGCGGCTGGCGGCGCAGGCGGGCGGGGACCCGGGACCCGCGGGGCCGTGCGCGCGCCCCCCTCCCCGCCGCGCTCGCGGGACAGCGCTATAGCCGCGCGCGGGCCCCGGGGGGGTCAGACTGGGGACGCGCGCCCCGGGAGCGGGGCTTTCCCGGCGGCCCGGGACCCTTTGGAAGCGTGTGCACCCTTTCCGTCCCTCGGGCAAAACTTCCCGGAGGATTTGCTCTTTTCTAACATTTCAT
Source organism: Eumetopias jubatus (assembly GCF_037043125.1). NCBI lineage: Eukaryota > Metazoa > Chordata > Mammalia > Carnivora > Otariidae > Eumetopias > Eumetopias jubatus. The sequence goes on from NW_028274808.1 coordinate 40,111,181, forward strand.
TCCATGAAAATTAAAAAAAAAAAAAAAGTGGCGCTGCATGCGGTCCTTGCAGAGGGGGGCAGCACTTTCACTCCTGACCCCAACCTGGAAGCCCGAGTGACTTCAGAGCTGATAGAGCATGAAAGCCTGCAAGCCTGCAAGCCGAGCCGCGAGTTCAGAAGCAGCGCGTGGGCCCCGGGCACGTTTCTTTCTGGCGAGGTTTGTTTTTTGGGGGGAGGTTCCTTCTCAAGTCAGTGTGCTTGCTTTCATGCACACTTCTATAGGGCTTTCGCCATTTATTTTAAACCTTGGTGTGTGTGTGTGTGTGTGTGTAAATAAACATTTTGTATTTTACCATTAAAATAGGGAGCGGAGAAATACCATCCTGCAATTTGGGGATGAATTGTATTTTATATCCTAAGTGATTTAGATTTCTACCATTTTGTAATATCACCTAGAGCGGAGACATGGAAATTCACAGGGGCTCCTACTTCTTACTTTCTTTTATTTTTTTATGTTTTAGATTCCTTTCCGTTTCGAGGAAAGAAACCGGGGTATTTTTACCCAGAGGAGGAATGATGTAGTTCCAACCTAACCTCCTTTTCTTACTTACAGGTAAGTGAGTCTCTTCATCATAGATTACTCAAGAAATGAACTTTGGTATGGTCTGAGTTGTATTCAGTATTCTGGCTATCTTTGAAATGTGTTAAATTTCATTTTACTTTCAACAGTGTGATTAACAACAAATTATTATTTTAAGATATGAATACTTTTTCAAAGTAATTCAGTTATTTGGCTGCCTTGAATCTTTTTTATTCACTTTGTAAAGCCTATAATCTACATTTAATGTTACCAACTTCTTTAGAATTTATCTCTTCTCACCGTGGCAAATGACTTAAGCCAATAATGAAGTTAGAAGAATTACATAATTCTTCTTAAAAAAAAATATTCACTTGAATAGGAACATTTGTTCTCCTCTTGGAAGTTGTGACAGACTATTAAGCTTTCTCAAATATTTAGCCCATAATCAAATGGGCACCATAATTTTGACCATGCTACAAAATATTTCTTTAAGTAAAATGGTTTAGGAAATTGAATAATGATCTTCCTTTCTAACTTGTATCTTAGGGGTATACTTTCTAGAATCTTGAAGAATAGTACCCCAGTGGATTATATAGTTGGTTTTCATCTGGGGACAAACATGAAACTCTGGAACGTTGTTTTAGTTCTGCTCTTATAACCAGTAATTTTGAGTTTCTCTGCGATAAGATATTTTATTACATTTGGCAAGACTAAACTTTAAAAAAAAAGCAAGAACCTTAGGGACATCATTAATATTGAAGGGCAACAGTATGAAATCTGAAGTTGTATACATGGTTTCTGTCTTCAGCAGAGCAAACCTTTTCTAATTTTCTTTAGAAATGGCTCAACAGACGTAAAAGTAAAACTAGGTAAGCTGTACTCAGCATATGCATATCTTCAAGAAGCTCCTCTCACCTTTTTCCTCTTCATTTAACAGATTTCTGTAGAGGTTTTGTTCAGGATTTTTGTTTTGTTTTGTTTTTACTTCTGTCACACCGATTAAAATGAAAGAATGGAAGTCAAAGCATCTGATTTGATTTTACATTAATGAACTGCTTTACATTAAAACAATAGAGTGTGCAGAGTGTAAAAGGGATTGTAACTGAGTTACTATAAATAGAAAAATAAAAATGACCTTGGCCAAAAGTTAATAATACAAACAAAAATAAAAGAATAATTCTTCACAAATTCTTTTCTGAGTAGAAAGTCAAGTGCCTATCAGGCCTAAGTTCAGGGCCTCAAGTTCAGGGCCAACTTGAGGGATATACAAAATTACTCTGATCTTTGGTCTTGGGATGTTTCATGTTTTTGAGGATGACTTGGACGATGTAGAAGAGAACAATGTCAGTAGAACACCATGTAGACCCTAATTATTAAAACCTTGAGATAATAGTAGAAAAGAGCCAAGTCAACTTTACAAAATAGAGAAGCAGTAAAAAGCTGAGTAAGGTCTGCTTGGACAAATGCAAAGTTATAGGATGTTTGTGCTCTAGTCCAAGGCTATTAGAGTAGCAAGATGGGGAATGCTTGGGTGGCCAAAGGGCAGAGCAGTAGCCTGAGCTGGGTTTTAATGGTGGTCACAGTGCTGTGGATCCCTGGGCAGAGACATGGGAAGTTGCTGAGGAGCCGAGCCTGCACCTGGGCAGTACCAACTTGGGAAAGCCAGCCTTCCAGGAACTTCCCTTTACAGACTGAGGCTGTTATAGACTCAGGGACTTGAATATCCTTCAGCAGTAGACCTTCCCCAGACTTGCAAAAAACAAACGTGTGATTTGGGAAAAGAGTGACTGGGTTGTGTTCTCCCTCTGGTCGACAGACACGCCACACCAACGTCCGGTGACCATGGAGTCCAGGCGAGGACAGTTCACTATTTGATTCAAATATTTAATAGCATCAGGCCATAAAAGGTTTGCAATAAGGATGTCCTGGCGTCACAGACACATCCTTCGCAGAGCCCGTGGCCTTACCACCACTCCTTTCCTGTCCGTTGCTGCCCACCATGTTTTCAGCCCTACTCTGTGCCCTGTTGATGGTTCCTGTCTCTCCCTACCCAGAAGTGTGTCCGCATTGCCACACATACTAATTCCTCTCCTCCCGACGAGGGAAAGGTATGCTCTGGGCTGCACCCTCTCATCTCCACCTTCTGCCCCTCCCCCACTCCCTGGGGGTGGAAGTGCTGGAAGCTGTGCTGGTCTTCACGCTCCTCTTTCTACCCACCATACTTCTTCCTGGCCACTCTCGTGGGGAACTTCTCTCACCCTTCAGCACCAATGCCTCCGATGAGCATTGCCAGCACTCAGAAACAGCTCCTAGGAGGCCCTGACGACAGGAGTGAAAGGGCCAGTCAGTATGTGGAAAAGTGAAGACCTGCAGATGCCTCCTCGGTCCCCAGCCCCTGGCTGATGCTCCTGCATGGTCAACACTGTGTGTCCCAGGGTCTCTCACACCCTCCTCCGAGCAGGGCACAGGACTTTCTGCTCTCATTTGGTGGTCTAGTCTATTCCTTGGGGAGTGTCTGCGGAGTGGAAACTCTCTTTGTAGACAGATAACCTTGTAGGTCCTTTACAGTTCCGGGAGCTCTTGAAATGTGATGGCCAGATAACATAAAATGGTAGCTGATTCAGTCTTTTTTGGGATGAAGTGGGCATGATAAGTAAATACTAATATGAAGCTGTGATATAGGAACTTGGCATGTTGCTCATATTTGAAAAACAAGAGGATTAAGTAGAGCAGTTTGTGTTTTATGAATTTTTGGATATGTTTTCAGCTTTTAAAATATTTCCATTTAATGGCATGAAGTGTGACACAAAGTCCGTAAGCTTTTAATGAGTGTCAGCTTTTGCCGCTACAATTTTAATTTATACTCCTGAGCCACAATTTGTTTTCAGCAGATGAAGCTACTCCAGGCAAGCCGGGGCCGGGAGACTCACACTGGCACCAGAATGGGTACCCAGCGATGCATGCCTTCTAGTGGGTTTTCATTTCTTTCTGTTGATTGACACTTAATTAGGCCTTGTGTTTTGTCTTTTCTGTTCTCTTTTGGGGCTCTGCTTATTGAGATCCCCTTTCCATCGAGTTAGTTTCTCTGTCCCAAGCCTGTACTCCAGCCTCTCACATCCGTGTCTGGTTCTGCTGTCCCAGACTCCCTTCCTTTCTGGGCCTTGGCTCTGGAAAGCCCGTCCTGAGCCCCAGCGACCGAGGGGCTGGGCCGTTGTGCCTCTATCACCTTATTTCCCCCACTGTTTACAGCCGTTTACCAGTGGGACAACTGTCCTGGGGCCCAGCATTGTCCTCACAGGAGGCACCGTCTGCATTTTTAGCACCTAGCCTATATTTGTCCTTACTCATAGTGACAAGCAATGTTTGGTTGACTCTCTGGTATCGAAAACCCTCATCAGAACCTAGTAATGTCAGTATTTTAATTTGCTGAGTGCTACGTCATATACCTACCTTTCCTTTGCCTTCTTCATTTATTTTAACGTGTATATTTTTGGAGCTACCACGGAGGTGGCGGGGGGAGGGATTTGAACCCAGGTGTTCGGACTCCAGCACCAGTGCTTGCTTAGTTTCATCTGTTTGAAACTTAAGTCAAAGAAGGTTGGCCACAACCCACGTGTCCAACCACAGATGAGCAGATGAACAAAATGTGGAATATACATATCGAGGAATAGCATTCTACCTCAGAAAGGAGGGAGGTTGTGCCACATGCTGCAACATGGATGAACTGTGAGGACGGGATGTGGAGGGAAATAAGCCAGCTACAAAAAAAGACAAACTATTGTATGCCTTAGCTGGCATGAGGTATCTGGAGTCTTCGCATTCATAAGGACAGGAAGTGGAATGGTGGTGGCAAGGGGCGGGGCGTGGGGAGAATGCAGCGTGTAATTGGTAGAGTTTTCATTTTGTGAGATGGAAACTTCTAGGGACTGTTGAACAACACTGTGAATGTATTGAATACTACCGAACCATATACTTAAAAACCACTGAGACGGCAGGGGCCCTGGGTGGCTCCGCTGGTTAAGTGTCAGACTCTTGCTTTCAGCTCAGGTCGTGGTGTCAGGGCCCTGGGATCGGGGCCCCTGCGGCAGGAGCTGTGCTCAGCGCGGAGCCTGCTTGCCCCTCTCCCTTTGTTCCTCCTCATGCTCTCTCTCTCTCTCTCTCTCTCTTTCTCTTGAATAGATAAATAAAAAAAAAATCTTAAAAAAATCATTGAGATGGTGAATTTTATGTCATATGTATCTTACCAAATTGAAAATAAAAAGAAGTAAGTCAAAGACCTTGCTTTTAAAAAAGATGATCCTTTGAAAGTACAAAAAATTTGAATTTCTTTGATTTGGGGACTTTTCCTTCCTTATGCTTTATTTTTCATTTGCTCAGATCTTTAAATCACTTTTTATTTAAACATGTATTATGTAGTAAAAACAACTGGATTCACAATGATAGGGTCTTTGGGATTTACTTCCAGACCTTGTTATTCCCTTTCTTATCTTTGCCTACATTTGCAGTGAAAATCTGATTCAAAATTACCCACTTTCTCACCTGTTTTTCTTCAGTAAAGATAATAGGATCTTCCTGCTCATCTGGAAATACTCGTATGACACTTAAAAAATTACTTGTATGATTAAGGACAGAAATGTTCGTTCTGTCACAAGCAGAGGGCATGACAGACTCCAGGCTTTCATTTGATTGCTCATGAGGAGCCAGCTACTTCAGTCTTTTTTTTCCATCACACTAATGGACCTTTTATGTGGAAAATCATGACTCTAAAACTGTAAATAACACTCTGGTGCTTGAAAGAGCACAATTTCAAGATGTTCAGCTGACACCTAGGAAGCAGCTCTCTTTTTTACTCAAAGGTTCTGACCCAGTGTGTAATATCTTTCCTGAAGAATTTAAAAAGAAACTCGAATCCTGTCAGCCTAGGGACATGTTTGTGGAGAAGGGAAGGCAAGAATCTGATTGAGGAGCTATGTGTAAAGGTTTGAGGGGAAAGTGGGGATGAAAATTAGAGGTGGAGGTGGGCCCAGGAATGAATTGTAACCTTGTGGAAACTTCTAGCTCAATTGTTACTTAGATTTTTCTTTTCTTTTTTTCTTTCTTTCTCTTTCTTTCTTTCTTTCTTTCTTTCTTTCTTTCTTTCTTTCTTTCTTTCTTTCTTTTTCTTTCTTTCTTCCTTCCTTCCTTCCTTCCTTCCTTCCTTCTTTCCTTCTTTCTTCTCTTCTCTTCTCTTCTCTTCTCTTTTCTCTTTTCTTTTCTTTTTTTTTGAGAGAGAGCCCACACGAACAGGGGTTTGGGGAGGTGGGAGGTGGAGGAGGAGAGGAGGGTCAGAGGGAGAGAGAGAGAATCTTAAGCTGGCTCCATGCCCAGCATGGAGCCCTATGTGGGGCTTGATCTCACGACTCTGAGATCATGACCTGAGCCGAAATCAAGAGTCGGATGCTTAATCGAATGAGCCACCCAGACGCCCCATTACTTAGATTTTTTTTAACATTACAGACAGGATTCTATGGTCCGGGCCACCAGAAAACACTAAATTCATCTCTACTATTAGGAAACCATCTAATCCAAGTTGGTACTTTAAAATTTTTTTCTAAAGCTCTTTAAAAATATGTGGTAATTAGAAATATTAATATTTACCCTTAAATCTTTTAATAAGTGGTTGCATATTTTCAACTCAACAAACAAATGAGACTTACTACAAGTTAGACTTTAAATACACTTTGTGGTTACAAAGTGTCAATTCTTGGATTGGAATCCAGTCTCTGGTGAAGGTGTCAGTCATCTGCAGAAAAATGAGAACAGTAAGGTGATGTCTTTCAAAGAGCTAATACTCCCTCTGAAGGAATAATCTTTACTCTGAGGCTCTGGTCTTTTTCTTATGTATTAATATTTAAAATATCTAATCTTTTAGAATATAATGATATATTTCTTGACAAATTAAAATGTTGGATATTATTTAGGATTTAGGATTCCTACAGGAATGGTATATATTGGAAGAATGTCCCAGAATTGATAGAAGAACCAAAATCTCATATATAATAAAGACTTGCAGCCAGGGCTAATTGTATGATTACATGTGTTTTTTTAAATTTATAAAACATGTGACTAACCAACTTAGTCCCAACCATGTGGGATCCATGCCAAGGAATAGAGGTCTTGATAGAGGGGGAGAAAAGGATTAAATTAATAATATTTGACTTTTATGATAATTTTTTGCAGCCAAGTGAAATAAAGCACTTACCTGTAGCCTTGGACCATTGTCCTAATTGGAGTCCTGACCTAAAGTTGCAATGAGCGCTGTACCTGGGTGTGGTTTAGCTGACTGCATGAGGGTCGGTTGTGTTGTTCTCATCACCGAACTGTTCTTGCCCTGAAGTCGTTGTTGTGGGTTTCAGGCTTAGTGTTATTGCTCATCTCACTGCAGTTTGATTCATGGCATCTTAATTATTATTTTTAGTACTTGAAAAGCCAGATTATTGATATCACTGTGGCCTGCCTTCTCTCCATTGTTTGATGCTTTGACTGCTATCCTTTAAACTCTAACTTCCCTTGGCTTATACAATGTGACGATAAGCTCTTATAGTTTTTCCCTACTTCTCTGGCTGATCCTGCACAGTCCCTTTCCCATCACTTATATATTGATGTTCCCTAGCATTTTGTACTCTGTCTTTTCAGTCTATACCTCTCTGTCGTTTCTTCTGGTCTAAATGGTGAACTTTCATCCATTTCCTGCTTCTTTCCAACTTTCCTCCCCCAGCTCACATGACCCTTCAGTGCCGCAGACTCCTGGCCGTGTCTACGGCATACCCCACCAGTGCTCTCCACTCGTCCTCTGCTGAGCTGATTAGGTTAGAACCAGGTGATGAGGATCCAGTTTCCTTCTTCTCCCCAACTAGCATGCTACTCTAAACAACTCAACACTTGTCTAACTTGGACCCAGTATAAACGAACATAAGTGATAAGTAACTACCAAGTTGTGGATGAAAATGAGTGCACACATTACTGAATTTCTTAGAATAAAGTTGCCAAGTGGAGTCACATTCTCAGCAATACTGCAAACTGCTCCAAAAAGATGATACTGTAGAAGCCCCGTATGCTGATGTTCTAGGAACCAGTGGCAAGGGCATTAATACCCCTGCATTGAGGGAGAGATCCTTAGAAGGGAGATACTGTCCAACCTCGGGTCACATAATGCCACAGTTATCCAGGGGCATGGCTTTCTTCTCTGCGTCTCCCTTCTTGAGAGTCCAAATTTTAAACCCTCAACACAAGCAGTAGACTTCCAGCTCTGATTTGTTTCATACTTGTACTCCCTATGAGACTAGCATTTCAGCAACAAAAAGCCATAGGTGGGATAACTCCGTTGGTGATAACAAGAATGTTAATATCATACTACTGCTCTCAGTATATCCTAGCCGGTGAGAACTTACCACAGACATTACTATTACTTCTATAGATTATTATTTGATTCTGAGTAACATGGAATAAAGTTCATCTAAGCAGACTTTAAAAAATCCAGTAACTCGGGGCGCCTGGGTGGCTCAGTCATTAAGCGTCTGCCTTCGGCTCAGGTCATGGTCCCAGGGTCCTGGGATCAAGCCCCACATTGGGCTCCCTGCTTGGTGGGAAGCCTGCATCTCCCTCTCCCTCTACTGTTCCCTCTGCTTGTGCTCTCTCATTCTCTCTGTCAAATAAATAAATAAAATCTTTAAAAAAAATCCAGTAACTCATTTCCTTCCAGAATGTTGATTAAGTATAAACACTGCCCACAAACATTACCTTTCCTTAACAGTATGCCAGTGCACTCAGTCAGCAAATTTGCTGAGTGTCTCCTATGCACTAGGCAGTATTCTAGGAGTTGGAAGTACAGAAGCGAACAAGAGATGAAAATCCCTGCCCTCACAAAGTTTTTATTCTGGAGCTAGGAGTCCAGATATCTAGCAAAATAACTGGATTTTAGACATTTCCATTTTCTTCCAAGGTTTATTCACAATTATAAATCTTATCTCTCTCTGATCACAAAAATCATGGCTTGGTAGAGCTCAAAGAAATGGCTTCAGCCACTCTGTGTGTGGCGTGAACTCTGGGCAGGTGGGCAGGGACCCTTGATCCTAGCTGCACTTGTTCGGATGAACTGTGACGACCCCCTCACGTCCCTGAGCCTTAGTTTTCTCACCTGTTAAATAAGGACTGGATTCGAATCTGACTCAAGCATGGCAGCTGAGGGGTGTTTGGAGATTTTGGTTGACACCATGACTGAGTGGGCCCAGGAATGCTGAGTAACTTGCATGTCCTGGGACAAGCCCAACCCAGGCCCACAGAGCTTATGAGAGCTGAGTGGGGAACAGGACCAGAGATCTGCTATATTCAGTTTGGGGCTTTTTGGGGACCCCCATGCCATTCCATCCTTTTCAGGATTGTCTAGGGTGACATGTTCTCTGATTTCCGTTCATTTGGAATAGGCTGGGTAAGGCAGTGGGTAAGTGTGTTTGATGGGAAAGATGTCCCCCAAGGTCCTCTACTCTGAAGTCCTCAGACTGGGCAGAGCAGGGAGCTTCTAGTTATCATTCTAAAGCAACCTCGATTTTCAAAATATCCCCTGATTTTTATCAGGATAGCTGAAGCTCAAATACATAAAATTATTATGTCAACTAGATCTCATTTCTACTAGGATCTAGTTAATTTGCATATAGCTATTGTACCTTATTATGCAAAGATAGAGACCTTATTACAACATCGGTTTTGAGGAGATTTATAGCATCCAAAGCCCAAAGTGAATAATGCCAAAATATTTTACGAGCAAATCATTAATCCATGGAAAATAAGCAGCTTATGGGGAGAATAATATGCGAACCAAACCAAAAAGATTACGTAAGGAAATCTTGTCAAATAAATGGTGTATTAAGTATTTCTTCTTTTATTTATTGGTAAGCAGGGTATCATGTAATACTGTCCAAGAGATAAAAATCAGGCCTCTCAACCTGAGAGGTATCATAAATGAAAGAAGCAATGTTCATCTTTTGCCAATTAGGTTGAAATGTCATCTCTGCCTCCAGTCTGTATGGTGAAATTATAATCTTTCTCCTTATGTCATTTAATCCCTAATGTGCCCTCATGGCACATATTTGGGTGACTGGAAGGCTAGAGAAGGATTACAAAACATCCCAGAAAGAGTCTTTTACCTAAATCAGTGGTTCCCAAACTGGGAACCAAGGTATCCCAGGGAACCAAAGGAAATCCACAGTTGTGCTTTAGAATATTTTAAATTTTCAAGTAAAGTTGGCCATCATGCAAACTGCTAGCTCAAGGTAGTTCATACTTTCAACACTAGATTGAGCTACACTCCTTTTGATGATGTCACATCTTTGGGAAACCACATTTTTAGCAGTTACTGTGTTAAAAAGCAACTGCTACACAAAATGAGATGGTGGTGTCTAATCTGATTCCAAGGTTTGAGAAGCGCTGCAGTGCCCAAGAGATGCACACATCCCATTAGTAGGTAATGGTGGTTAAGAATGAGATAAAACTATTATGTTTATTTCAGTTTATTGTATTCCTTTCTCAAACAACTACTAAGTTGTTAGGACATAAATACTCATAAGCTAGTGGACCTAACTGCTTAATGAAAAAAACTGTTAGCCATTTCTTTTAGTCAAGGACTGTTAGAAAAATTAATGAGACACGAATGGCGCCCTGAACTGAGAAAGTGAAACCTTGGGCCTAAACATCTTGGTCGGTCTCCAAATTGGGCAGCGAAGAGCAAAGTTTCATCTTCGAAGAGCAGGTATTTGGAAAAGGGTTCGTTTCCTGGGCCATCTCCTTGAATAGAACAGCTGCAGGGGCCTCTGGAGAAGGGTCAGGACTGCTAGAGGGCCCGTGCCCCACCTGGTGTGTCCACTGCCACTTCTGTTTCTGGGGGGTCCGAATACGGAGGGAAGAATGACTGGATATGTATAATGAACATGGCCTGAGCTAAAGATACACTTTCATATTGTCTGTGTTTTTTTATTAGAAACTTGGGAGTGTAGGCTCTTTGGAATAATTCGCTGTGCTATAGAATATAAGCATTCTGTAAAAAATCAGTGACAGTTACTACAGTTCCCTTTCAGGCCTTAAATCTGTCAATCTTCATCCAACTGAGGCTCGCCATAAAATAAAGATCAGATGGGAGCCTCAGCATGAGCCAACATCTTGATTATAAAAAGCCCAGGAATGTTACTTTTATTATGGGCAAATAATTGGCCGATAGGTATCAAAACACAAAGGATGCAAGTTAGAACCAAGCGTTGAGTTGTTTAGAGTAGCATCCTAGGTGGGGAAAAGCGGGGAAATAGGACCTTCATCACCTGGTTCTAAAGTAATCCCTGGTGGACTCAGTTTTCAGTGGTTGCTCCTCCTCGTACTCCAGCCCTGGGGCAGGAGGGCAGGAACGCAAGCTTTTGAAAGGAATATTTTTGTCGGGCTGTCCTTTAGGAAACCTCTACAAATGGTTAATGGAGGACAATTACATTAGACAAGCACTAACCAAAGTGTTTCCCAGATTACTAATGCTACGGGATGCTTTTCAAAAGGAGATTTTTTTTTTTTTTTTTTTTTTTGTGATCAGATAAACTTAAAAAATGTACTCCTTTCTTGTAGGGTACAATGTACCTTGGCCTATTAAAGATTCTGTCCTATTAAAGACAAATGTTTATTTTATTTTTTTTAAAGATTTTATTTATTTGACATAGAGACAGCGAGAGAGGGAACACAAGCAGGGGGAGTGGGAGAGGGAGAAGCAGGCTCCCCGCCGAGCGGGGAGCCCGATGCGGGGCTCAGTGCGGGGCTCGATCCCAGGACCCTGAGATCATGACCTGAGCCAAAGGCAGTTGCTTAACCAACTGAGCCACCCAGGCCCCCCAAAGACAAATGTTTAACTTCCTGGTTCCTAGCTTTCTTCTCCACAGAACCCTTTTCCAGGCTTTTTCCTTTCCAGAACCCTCCACGCTCGCCTTTTTAAGAATGATGTCCCACCAACCAGCCTTTGAGAGGCGCTGCCCGCTGCCTGTGATGGAAAGAAATCTGATTCCATTAAATTTGCATCTCACTAGCTGTCATACACTAAGCCAGCATTTCTCAACATTTGAAAACTTGGAGTTTACAGAAACGTACAGATGCCCCAGCCCATCCCCAGAGTTTCTGTATACCAGGGGTGGTGCCAGTTACCTACATTTTTGAGAAGCTCTTGCAGGTGGTCTTAGAAGTTCCGAGGTTGAGAGTCGCTTTGCTTGGAAGAACTTTCTAGGTTCCATTTCTTTTCTCTAAGGCTGCATCGGTGTTTCCACAAGTCTTTTTGATGTTGGGCATGTTTCCTGAAGGGAACTGATCTCATGTTGAAAGAAGACTGCTGTGACGCTGTGGCTCGGAGTGTCCCAACCTGTGGGCCTCCCCCTGCTGTTGCATGCCCGGGCCCTGGGGCTGCTCCAGCGCAGGTGTGCTCCTGAGGTCTTGGGAAGGCTGCAGGGGAGTGGTAAAGAGGATGAGCCCTGTCTAGGGGGCCTGTTCCTGAGCTCCTCAAGCGGGGTGCCACTCACACCTTGAGCTCTGCTTTTTCCATAAGCCGATAATTGGGTCGTGGGGAACTTGACCTCATGTTCTCCCGGAGAAGTGTTCTCTGTTATGGATCTTCTCATATTATATCTCATGGCCTAACATTCTCTAGAATCTCTGTTCCTCCCCATGATACCACGGGAAGCAAGGCAGGAAAGAACTCAGTAAGGTGAGTGGGTTTTGTGGTAATCAGTCAGGGAATTAGTACAGGGATAGTGAAGTGATATGGTGCAGCCACAGGCTGTGGATTTTTCCACTAAAAAAAACCCAAAAGGCCCAGGTGAGAACAGAGGACACTGAAACCAAGGCAGGGTCTACTGGATCTCCCCACACTGTGTAGGTGGTGTGGGAAAAGCCCCATAACCGAATGTTGAATCAGAAGCAAGAGAATCAGGCATTTTTGAGTGGTGGATGAGATGCATTGCTGAGGTCTGTTTGTGTTTTACCTTCTTCAGTCGCATGTGGTCCCTAGCCTGGCCACAGACATTATGCCAGTAGTTACTAGAGAGTGTCAACTCAAATGGGAAGGAGCCTCCTGTTCATCGATGGCTGGGGAGAGCGCTCTTACGGTCTGCCTTTTCTCTTATAGTGGTCTGAGATGCCTCGCCTACGGATAGGCCAGAAGAAAAGGGAACCAGTGTCTGCATTGTGTTCTAAGCATAATGTGGTCAATTTTACATACATAGTTCCCTCTGTTATTCCCTACAACAGCCCTTGGGAGTACTTCTTAGTTCTTTAAATAAAGATGAGACACAGAGGTTCAGAGAGATGAAATAAGTGAAATAAGTTGTCCAAGTGTTCACAGCTCGGAAATGAGGGGGATAGAACCCAGATTCCAAAGTCCACTTTGATGCCTCCCCGCCCCCCGCCCCCTGCAGCCCTTCCTGTTGTCTGTTGCCGGGACCCATGGCCGTGGTGCCTTCACACTTGCTCCTGGATATCTTCTGTGCAATGAGCTCGATAACAAGCTCTTGAAAAAGAAAATGAAGAGATGCCTTCGAACACTTTCTTGCTTATCTGTATTGCTGCAGCCATGGAACTGAGCATGCTTCCTATCACCAGTCCTTCTGGGACAGACTGTGTGATAGGAAAGAATATGGTGGCAGAAGATGATCATTCGTTTTTCTCAGAGTATATTTAGATTATACTTCTTTTGATTTTATAAATAGTTGGTTTTCAAATAAGCAGTTAATAGTGTTTACTAGCAGTGTGTTTTAGGTCTAAAATTTAGTGGCATTAACTAGAACTTTATCATGGCATAAAAATTTCCTGGAGGAAGTAGAATATCAACCGTGGGATATATAGCTAACATTAGTAAAATAAATATTAATCCAAGGTTAACTGTTAGTCTAAACTTTTTCTTAATTCAAAATCCAAGCAAAGCCTTACTTTGTCAAAAAAATATTTCAGCTCAGTTTGAAATTCTAATAAGAAAATCACCACAGACTTGCAAAATCTCAGCATGAATAATATTAACTGTCTCTGTAACTTAATTACAGAATACCAAATACCATTGCCTGGGAGGCACATGACCATAGCTTCCAGGTTTAAAGATCACACATTTCTCAAATGTTAGCTCTGGATGGTGATCATTTAATTTGACCCTTACATTCTGGGGATGAAGAAAATACATAGGTGAGTGATCTTTTCAAAAGTCATAAAGATGATGGGTGGCAGACAGGGCTTCTTATTTTGTTACCATAGATAGTGGTGCCTTTAACTGAAATATTTTTAAGAAACACTTTAGCCAAGCCTATTAATGTAGCAGACCATTAGGCTTGGCTCAGTTTGTGCTTCTTATGCATCCTTTAATCATAACTAAGCAACATAAACATACCCCAAAAGCTGTGGGCTGAGGCAGTGACAGTTGTCAGTGTTCAGCCTCATTGGTTTGAGCTTTCTCAAATCCAGAGGAGGGGCAGGTGGCCAACAGAATTTGGAAGCCTTTGAAATTGTATTCCAGTTGCTCAGGTACTGCGGAGCAATCATTGGTTCTTTGTTGGCATTTTCAAACCGAATGTGAAGGCTGTGTGGTTTGGGACAAGGTAGCAGGAAGGTGACTGGAGAGTTTAAGTAAGCTGAAATGGAACGCCTGCAACTGAGCGTAATCCCAAGCAAGGCCTCTAATCAAAGTAATTGGATTTATAGTGATTGGTAATTTCAGTGAAAGTTGAATGCAGGTCTCTGCTATTACGTTGTTCTGAATTACACTTGCTTATTATTATCAGAAAGCACTGAGACATTTGGTAGCCTGATTAGCTTTGGGAAAAGGTCACTTAGAATGGAATCAAATCATCTTACTTTTATTTTAAAGCCAGAGGCTGGTCTGATATTATATATACTCTATGGTTTTACATTGGATTCAGTGCAGTTCAGAATTTTTGTCTCCGAAGTATATGTGTTTTTATCTGTGTCTGCCAGCCATGGTCTAATCTGGCTGTTGGTCCACCCTGGTCACCAGGATTTCCGGCTGAGAAATCTTTTGAGGCATCTCACAACATCTCACAACTCCCTGTTAGAATGGCTGCCTTTCTCCAGAGTGAACTTACTAGTTTAGACTCTTCCTACTACAAAAGATAGAATACTGTGCTCATACTGGCTCAAGCAAGAAAGGGTACACCTGTACACCAGAAGCAGCTGGCTCCTGGGATTCTTTGATTCAGGAACTTAGATCTCTTGGCTCTGCTCTGTGTGTTGGCTTCATTTTTAGGTAGGGAAGAAAGTCTAGCTGAAGAGTGAGCATGCTTCTCAATCTCCTTTTTCTTTCTCATTGTATCTCGTGTTTTGTCAGATATATGTATATCTCATCATCATAATAATATATATGTAATTTTTAATTGAAATACAGTTAACATAAGTTTCAGGTGTACAGTGTAGTGACTTCACAGTTATATACATAATGAAATGCTCACCATGATGAGTGTAGTCACCATACAAAGTTATTGCAATATTACTGACTATATTCCCCGTGCTGTACTCAGCATCTCTGTGACTTACTTACTTTATAACTGGAAATTTGGGCCTCTTAATCCCTTCACCTATTTTACCTGTCCCTTCACTCCTCTTTGTAAATCACCAGTTTGTTCTCTGTATTTATGAGTCTGTTTCTGTTTTGTTGTTGTTGTTGTTAATTTTTTTGTTCATTTGTTTTTTAGATTCTACATGTAAGTGAAATCATATGGTATTTGTTTTTCTCTGTCTGGCTTACTTCACTTAGCATAATACCCTCTAGATCCATCAATGTGGTTGTAAATGGCAAGATCTCATTCTTTTTTTATGGCTGAGTAATATTCCACTGTGTGTGTGTGTGTGTGTGTGTGTGTGTGTGTGTGTGTGTGTGTGTAAGAGTGTGTATGTATCACATCTTCTTTATGCATTCATCTGTTGATGGATAGCTTGCTTCTGTATCTTGGTTATTATAAATAATGCTGCTATAAACATAGGGGTACATATATCTTTTTGGAATTAGTGTTTTTATTTTCTTTGGATAAATACCCAGAAGTGGAATTACCCATGCAAGTGGATTGTATGGCATTTCTATTTTTAATTTCTTGAGGAACCTCCATCCTGTTTTCCAGAGTGCTGCCCCAGTTTATAATCCCACCAACAGTTCAGAAGCTTCCTTTTCCTTCTCTCTTAATCTTTCCAGCATACCCCGGCTGACTTTCATTAGCTTTGATTGGGTCATGTGTCCATCTCTGAACCAGTCACTGTGGCTGGGGGATTGAGTTACTCAGCTGGCCAGGTCTTGGTCATGGGTATCACTCCCAAGGATGGATGGTTTCTTTCACACATGAGCTAGAGAAGACATTGTTTTTAGTAGATATTCTCAGGCTTTTTAAATGAAAATGTCAGGACTCTGAGGGAAATGAACAACAGGGAGGGGCTCCTTTCCTCAACTTGCATACTCTAGTGTTGCTGATGTTCATTACAGGTTTTGAAAGGTCTAAGGGTTAGTCTTTCAATAGAAGTATAGATTTCCCCCCCCCAACCTTTCTTCTTTTGGTTTCTTTAAACCATCTGTGAAAACTTTAATCATGATCTTCTATTATGCTATCATTCACCAAGAGGGTATCTAAAACCCTGATAAATGGTGGATGTACAGTCAGCTGTGATCCCTAGTCATAGCCATGGCCTTCTTGAGGAAGGGCTAGGTGACTGGGCACTTCTGTTTTTGAGCCTCTTTTTCTGTTCCAGCATTTTCAGGACTTGTTTGGACTCATTTGGGTAAGACAAATAACTCATACAGAGCCTGGGCTGGTAGATTATTATCACATTATTTTGAAACTTTTGCATATGATTTCTTTTCCTGTTAATAACTAAGACAAATAATTTTCTTAGTTGTTGGAAAAATCAGAATGAATTTCTGAATCTTTTGAAATGATGATGAGCTCACCATTCTTAAGTATGTACCATAACAGCATTCTGTCTGTTAAGAGATCAGTCTCATCACGTCACGACAATAACTCATTTTTATTGTCTACTTTATGGGCCTTGGGTTCTTGGAAAGTGAAATTATGAGTATATATTAGCATACTGTTGATACTCAGTAGCTGGTGTATTTATTTTATCAGTTAGAGAAGCATCAGACTTCAATAAAAAGCTTTTCTCTTTATATACTGACAAGTTTTTAAAACTGAAAACAAAAGAAGATATAAAAGAATTTGTATGCCACGATTGGTAACTTGCAGAATTCTGCCCCAAGTTAATAGAAAGGAATTTAACTTTGGGACTTCAACAAGGCATTATCTGAACTTTTGTCCTCAGTTTCACCTGATAGCAAAGTGGGTAAGAGAGGCTATCACACTTCCATATAATAATAAGCTCTGAGTCAGGCCTATGCATACTACTATTATACATACTGTTACATCTGCCATTAGCCCCCCCCCCCCGACCCCTCTGCCCCAATCCTGGATGCTTCTTTTTTCTTTTTTTAATAAAGATTTTTTTTTTAATTTATTCATTTGACAGAGATACAGAGAGAGAGAGAGCATGAGCTGGGGAGAGGGGGAGAGGGAGAAGCATGCTCCCCACTGAGCCAGGACCCCGATATGGGGCTCGATCCCAGGACCCCAGGATCATGACCTAAGCTGAAGGCAGATGCTTAGCCATCTGAGCCACACAGGTGCCCCAATCCTGGATGCTTCTAAGACTTTCTCTTTATATTTCGATCTCAGCAGGTTTACTGGGATGGGCTTTGGCATGTTTGCTTTATTATTTCCCTTAACTGTGGTTCATGCAGCTTCTTGGATCTGTAGCTCGATATCTTGAATCTGTTTTGGCCTCCTGGTGACTGTCTTTCTCCGCTTTGCTCCTTTTGGGATTCCAGTCGCACTTGTATTAGTGCTCTCATCTGTGTTTCATGTGCCACTTCAGCTCTGTTCTGTGTTTTCAGTTCTTTTTTCCCCTCTCGGCTTCTGTTTGGATCTATCCTACTGACATCACTTTCACGTTGGAAAACCCCTCTTGTGCTGTGTCTCACCTGCTGTTAAACTCATGTATTGAATTATTAATTTCAATTATTTCATTATAAAGATTATATATAGATTCCAAGTTTCTGTTAAAATTCTCTAATCTGTTTTCTGGAACATAGTAATTATAATTCTATTGAAATTCCTTTTTGAAAATTACAATATCTAGATCAGCTGTGGGTCAGTATATTATCCATTTTTTTCTCGTCTATTCTTGTTTCCTGTCATGCTCTGTAATTGTTTATTAAGTACCTGACATCATATGTGAAAAATTGGTGGTGTCTCTGGAGACTGTTGTCTTCCTCCAGAGAAGATTGAATTATTTTCTGGTGGACAGTAGAATAAAACTGTTCCTCTTGATACAGTCAACAGTAATGATGACTGGGGTGGGGTTTCAGGCTGTTCTGTTTCTGTGTACCTGACTCCTAAGGCATAGCCCATCCAGGTTCTTAACTGAAAGCCAGGGCTCCGGGTCCATGTCAGACCCTAAACTTCAAGTCCCAAGCAGAATGGGACTGACAAAAACTTCTTAGCTTTTTAGCCTCTTGGCAGCAGCTTTCTGCTGTTCTCTCCTCCTTTTACAACTCATATATTTACAACTCATATATTCAGCAAGTGCCTTGAGTGCCAAGTCTGAGCAGCATATTTGGTTTCTGTTCCTGAGGTTCCCTTTTCCCTGGGATATTGTCTGCTCAGGCCCTGGCTGCCGCGGTGGTCTGAACTCCATGCTGTGTCTCTTCGGCCTCGGCAGACTGCTCCAGGCTGTGGGCGGCATCGGTCCGCTTGCCTCTTCTTCCCCTCCCCCTCCCTCTGCCTCCTTCTTTTCCTTCTTCTTCTCTCCCTCCCCGACTTCTTCATTTTTAGTCTAGCTTTTGTAGCTGCTTTCAGTGGGAGACTTAGTGTGATATTGCCCTTATTGGGCAATATTGGAAGTATTTTATAATCTAAGTATTCTCATGAATGCAATATATATGAAAGTGTTGTTTATTCAGAACAAGGTTTTACTTCAAGAGAAGAGAGTATTCAAATATTATAACTGTTTTGAGGTAAAAAAAATTTCTGGTGGTTGCCAGAGGTGGGGGTTAGGGGGAGAATGAAATGGGTGAAGGGAGTCAAAAGGTGCAAATTTTCAGTTATAAAACAAGTCATGGGGATATAATGTACAAAACGGTGACCATGAATAATAATACCGTATTGAATATATGAAAGCCACTAAGAGAGTAGACATTAAAAGTTCTCATCACAAGGAAAAAATTTGTAACTATGTATGGTGGCAGATGTTAACTGGACCTATTGTGGTGATCATTTCATAATAGGTATAAATATTGAATCATTTTATTGTACACCTGAAACTAATATAGTACTATGTCAGTTATATCTCAATAAAAATGTGGGAAGGAAAATAGCTTTAAGATTTAATAAAAAGAGGAAAATCTATATAGGATCTTGGTGAATATCTTTAAAAATGTGTTCTCAAAGTTCAGAGACCAAGTTTCTTACCATCTTTTTCTTTAAGAATGATTCAGAAAGTAATCTACTGAAGAACATATTATTTATTGGATTAAAGCCATTGAGATCAGATTGCTAGCGAATAGATACAATTGACCCTTGAGCAACATGGGTTTGAACTGTGCAGGTCCACTTATATGTAGATTTTTGTCAATAAATGTATTAGAAATTTTTTGATAGATTTGTAATAATTTGAAAAAACTTTCAGACAAACTGTGTAGCCTAGAAGTACAAAAAAATTAAGAAAAAGTTAGGTATTATTGAAAGAATATAGTATATAATACCCATAAAATGCAAAATATGTGTTAACATTTATTGGTAAGGCTTCTGATCAACTATAGGGTATTAGTAATTAGATACAGAGTGGAAGAAATCACTTATGAACATAGATACAAAAATCCTAAACAAAATATTAGCAAACTGAATCCTTGAAAGGTTTAAAAAAATCACAACTTAGCTGGAATTCCTTATTCCAGGAATTTAAGGATGGTTTAGCATAAGAAAATCTTTTTTGTAATTTACTCATATTCGCAATTTAAATCTGAAAACCACATGTTTATCTCAACTGATACAGTAAAGTATATAATAAAATCAATTTTCATTC
The DNA here is from genome assembly GCF_037043125.1 of Eumetopias jubatus. NCBI lineage: Eukaryota > Metazoa > Chordata > Mammalia > Carnivora > Otariidae > Eumetopias > Eumetopias jubatus. The sequence continues at coordinate 40,130,915 of NW_028274808.1, forward strand.
ATGAAAAGCTTCTTAACAATAATAGAGCATTTTTAATCTGATAAGGTATAGCTAACAAAAATTTTCAGCAAATATCATATTTAACTGTGAAACTTAAGCAAAATTTCCATTAAATTCAAAATTACCTGAAAATAAGAAATGAAACAATCCCACTTACAATAGCATCAAAACAGTAAAATACTTAGGAATAAATTTAACTAAGGAGGTGAAAGATCTATACTCCAAAAACTATAAGACTTTGATGAGAGAAATTGAAGAATACACAAACAAATGGAAAGATACTTCATGCTCATTGATGGAAGAATTAATATTGTTAAAATGTCCATATCACCCCAAACTATTCATAGATTCACTGTAATCCCTATCAAGATTCCAATGGCAGTTTTTACAGAAATAGAAACAATCCTAAAATTTGTATGGAACCACAAAATATCTCAAATAAACAAAGCAATCTTGAGAAGGAAGAACAAAGCTGGAGGCATCACACTGCCTGATTTCAAACTATATTACAAAGTAAACAAAACAATATGGCATTGGTGTAAAACACACATACCAATGGAACAGAATTGAGAACCCAGAAATAAACTTTCAGGTATACAGGCAACTAATATTTCTCAAGGGAGTCGAGAACATTCAGTGGAGAAAAGATGGTCTCTTCAATAAATTGTGCTAGGAAAGTTGGATATTAACGTGCAAAAGAAGGAAACTAGACCCCTATATTACACCACTCACAAAAATTAACTCAAAATGGATTAAAGACTTAAATATAAGACCTGAAACCATAAAGCTCCTAGAAGAAAATATAGGGGAAAAATGTCCTTGATATTAGTCTTGGCAGTGATTTTTTTAAGATGTGACACCTAAAGAACAAATAACAAAAGTAAAAATAAGCAAATAAGCAACATCAAACTAAAAAACTTTGCATAGCAAAGTAAATGATCAACAAAATGAAAAGGCAACCGATGGAATGGGAGAAAATATTGCAAACCAAATTTCTGATAAGAGGTTAATATCCAAAATATATGAGGAACTCATACAACTCAATAGCAGAAAACCCCAAATAATCCAAGTTAAAAATGGGCAAAGTACTTGAATAGGTATTTTTCTGAAGAAGATATTCAGATGGGCAACAGGTATGTAAAAAGATGCTCAACATCACCAGCCATCAAGGAAATGCAGACCCAAACCACAAATAGATATATGTCACTTCACACTTATTAGAATGACTGTCTTCCAAAGGACAGTGGTGCTGGTGAAGATGTGGAGAAAACAAAGCCCTAGTAGACTGTTGGTGGGAATGTAAATCAGTATGGCCACTATGCAAAATACTATAGAGCTTCCTTGAAAAATTAAAATAGAACTACCATTTCATCCAGCAATTCCACTTCTGAATATATATCAAAAGGAAATGAAGTCACTATCTTGAAGTGATATCTGCACCCCCCCGTATTTACTGCAGCATTATTTACAATGGCAAAGACATAGAAACAACCTAAGTGTCTATCCATGAATGAGTGGATAAAGAAGATGTGTGTGTGTGTGTGTGTGTGTGTGTGTGTGATGGAATATTATTCAACCATAAAAAAAGAAGGAATTGGGGATACTTGGGTGGCTCAGTTGATTAAGTGTTTGTCTTCGGCTCGGGTCATGATCCCAGGGTCCTGGGTTCAAGCTCTGCAAGGAGCCCGCTTCTCCCTCTGCCCCTCTCCCTGCTTGTGCTCTCTCTCTGTATCTCTTTCTCTGACAAATAAATAAAAAATCTTAAAAAAAAAAAAGGGAATGTTACCATTTGCAACAACTTGGGTAACCTTGAGGGCATTATGTTAAATGAAATAAGTCACACAGAGAAAGACAAAGTGTATGGCCTCACTTAGATGTGGATATAAAAGAACAAAACTCACGGAAACAGAGAACATGCTGGTGGTTGCTGGAGGTGGGGGTTGGGTGAAATGGGTGAAGGTGGTCAAAGGGTACCGACGTCCAGTTACAAGATGAATAAGTTCTGGGGATGTGATATACAGCATGGTGACAGCACTGTATCATGTATTTGAAAGTTACCGAGAGTAGATCTAAAAATTCTCATCACAAACAAAAAATTGCAGCTATGAGAGGTGATGAGTATTTTGACTAAACTTAATGTGCTAATCATTTCATAATATATACATTTATCAAATAATTATGTTGTACACCTTAAACTTACACAATGTTATAACCAATTATGTCTCAGTAAAGCTGGAAAAATATAACTATTTTTAGGTTAAAGTTAGGATATACACTATTTATGTTCACTCATTAGCTTTTTCTTTATTCATTATTAAATATGCTAGAAACTGAGTATATTGCTATGAACTAATTAATGGTAATTCCTGTTCTTGGAGAGCTTATAGTCCTCATGGCAGAGCTGGGTATTTATGGGTCTCTTCACCTCCATCTGGAGCTATACATAATTACAAACTGTAAGTCTTACAGAGGAAAAGTAAACATAATTATTAAAAAGAATAGAAGAGTAACTTAATTTAGACTAGTGGAAAGGTTTTAGAGAATGTCCCCTTTTGGAACTGTTGACGGGAACCTGCATACTCAAAAGGAATTAACCAAAGAGAAGGGGAAGAGCTTTCAAGAGGAAACAGCGTGAGAACCAAGAATATGGTTCATTGGAAAAACCGAGAAATTGCTGAACTGAAAAACTGAGAAAGTGTGGCTTTTAGGAGTGTAGAGGGTATGTGGGGAGTCGGGGCCAAGGACAGTGACATGAGATGAACTTGGAGCTGAGCCTTTTAGGCCATGCAAAGGAATTTGGAATTTTTCTTGAATGCATTTGGAAGCCACTCCAGAGTTTTGAGGAGGCAGGGTTTCATGGTTTAAAATGCTTGCTCTGGCTGCTGCATGGATAGTGGATTAGAAGCAGTGAGGGTGAAAGCAGGGGCACGGGTCAGGAAGATGTTGCAGGGGTCCAGGTAAGGACATAGTGGGTTGGGCTACAATTAGGACAGAGGTAGAGCAAGTGGACAGATGTAAGATATATTTTGGAATTAGCATGAACACAAGAGAGGCTCCTGGATGGCTTAGTCAGTTAAGTGTCTGACTCTCAGATCATGATCTCAGGGTTGTAAGACTGAGCCCAGTGTCAGGCTGAATGCTGGGCTTGGAGCCTGCTCAGATTTTCTCTCTCTCTCCCACTGCCTCCCCTTGGCTCATGTGCACGTGCTCTCTCTCTCAAAAAAAAAAAATGAACAGAAGGGAGTGAGCAAGAATTGACATCAATGCTAATACCCTGTTTTCTGGCATGAACATCTGAGTGGTTGTAGGCACCATTTACTGAAATGGAGGACATAGCGGGAGGAGGGATTTGGCAGGGCCATCAGGAAGTCAGCTTTGGCTGTGTTAAACCAGTGACACATCTGAGTGCAGAGGTGAAATAGGAAGTTGGATAAATGTGCCTGAAACCCAGAGAGTTTTACGTAGGTTTAGGCTTAGGCAGAAGATAAGAACAACCATGAGAGTAGACAAGGCTTAGGACAAGAAAAACAGGAGTCTTTGGGAACTTCCTCATGGAACCATAGGGTAGAATCGTTGGTGCTGGCAGAGAGGAAAAGAGCAGCCAAGAGTGGGGGTTTCCAGGAGAGGCTGGGGGTAGAAGCCAAGAGGAAGTATGTGCAAGGAAGGAGGGCATGATTGGCAGGCTAGACAGTATCACAAGTCAAGTGAGATGAGGACTCAAAACTGTCCTTGGGATTTGGCAGTCAGGGCTTTGGAAAGGAAATCAGAGGTGACCTCAGGAGGAGAGCTTTATTTTATTATTTTTTTATTGAGCTGTAATTGGCATAAACATTCTCTTAGTTTCAGGTGTACATCATGATTTGGTATTTGTATGTATTGTGAACTGATCACCACAATAAATCTAGTTAACATCTGTCACCACCCATAGTTACAAATTGTTTTTCTTGTGATGAGAACTTGTAAGGTTTACTCTCAGCAGCTTTCTGTATGAAGTACAGATTTGTTAACTGTAGTCCACATGCTGTCCATGCCGTCCATGACATCTCCATGACTTAAGTTATTTTATAACTGGAAGTTTGTACCTTCTGAGCCCCTTCACTTGTTTCCACTGATGGGTGGATGGATAAAGAAAATATGAAACACACTCTTTTTCTTTCTCTCTCTCACTCTTTCTCAGTGGAATATTATTCAGCCATAAAAAAGAAGGAGACCTTGCCATTTGCAACATAGATAGACCTTGAGGATGTTAGGCTGAGTGAAATAGGTCAGACAGAGAAACACAAATACTGTATGATATCTCTTATGCGTGAAATCTAAGAAAAACCCAAACAAGTGGAAAATTGAATTCATAGATGCAGAAAACAGGTATAGATTGGTGGTTGCCAGAAGTGAGAGGTGGAGGGTGAGCGACATGAAAGAATAGTCTGAGTGGAAAGGTGGAGGTGGGAGTCGGACGGAGGGGCCCAGAGATGAGAAAATGGAGACAGTCAGGGCTGAAGCTGTTTGGGAAACACGGCTGGCAGGGCGAGAGGGAGATGTCTGTCAGTTTTGAGTCAGCATCACACACACACACTCACACACACACTGAGCATCACACACACACACACACACACTGAGCATCACTCACACATACACACACTCACACACACACACACTGAGCATCACACACACACACACTGAGCATCACTCACACATACACACACTCACACACACACACACTGAGCATCACACACACACACTGAGCAACACTCACACACACTCACACACACACACTGAGCATCACTCACACACTCACACACTGAGCATCACACACACACACTCACACACACACACTGAGCATCACACACACACTGAGCATCACTCACTCACACACACACACACACAGTATCACACACACACACACTGAGCATCACTCACACACACACACACACACTGAGCATCACACACACACTGAGCATCACTCACTCACACACACACACACACACTGAGCATCACACACACACTGAGCACTCACACACACACACACTGAGCATCACTCACACACACACTCACACACACACACACTGAGCATCACACACACACACTGAGCATCACTCACTCACACACACACACACACACTGAGCATAACTCACACACACACACACACTGAGCATCACTCACACACACACACACACACTGAGCATCACACACACACACACACACACACTGAGCATCACTCACACACACACACACACACACACACACACAGACAACAAATGTGAATCCATACATAATACAGAGATGGTAGGGTCTGCTTCCTGGAGAATGGAATCTCTTAATTTTGCTTGTGTCTTAGAGTGCAGGCAAAGCTACCCCCAAATACAGTGACCTAAATAAAAGTTATATTTTTCACTTACAATGCAGCTGTTGATGGTTCACCCTGAATGCAAGAGAGGCTAAGAAAATCCATGTCTCCTGACTGGGGCAGCAGGGTCATAGGAGAGGTGGATTCCCAAGCATAGGGAGGGTGTACATAAAGTCCCAAAGCATGACAAATGTCCAGTGTGATGGGTTATTCTAATGTCCTCTCAGCTGGCAGCATGTTCAGCTGGCTCACAAAGTAGGACGGGGCTTTTGAGAGACTTAACTTTAGAAATGATGATTAAGTTCTTATTCTGAATGTCAGGGGCAGAGTGGCGAGCTAGGGGACTAGAATCTTAGGGCGGCACCTGCAGCCTGCATGTGCCTTCTGCCGCAGGGGCGGCCCATGCCCCACACCCACACCTGACACGGATAGGCTGTGGCTGATCTGGAACCTGCTCCGGCCTGAGGCTGACTGAAAGCGGAGGAGGGCTGTGGTGTAATTTTTTCCACCGCTCCATTCAGTGCAACTGCACCTACAGATCTACTTATGGTGCATGCCAGCTAGCTCTTTATTTTACTTTGGAGTTAGCTGTGGCAGAGGCTGGGCTCCTAGGATGCCAGTAGTTTTGTTCAGTCGTTGGCTGAGAATGCTTTAGAATTTGGGTGTCATCTTGAGACATCTCTCTCACTTTCTAGTTACAGACTCCAAGTGTTCGAATCAGCATCGGCTTCATTTTCTTGCTCAAATCAGACAGCTGGGAAGTGGCAGAGCCTGTACCCAGCTTCATTCCTTGTGAATGCAAAGCCAGTGCCAGTATGTCTCACTTGCCTTGCATTTTCATTGCCTGGCATGGTGACCTGATACCTAGCAGATGCAGCAGGGTGGTGGGAGGTGCTCATTGAGATCTTTTTGTGCTACTCACCCCAGCCCCCGCAGTAGAGCCAGTATCCTATAGAGAACAGAAGTCTAAGTTCTCCAGTACCACACACAGTCTCTATTCTATTTCCTGGTGTGAGAAGGGGCCTTAGTTTGGCCAACTTTTACCTGTGGCCACTAAGAGGAGAGCCAGGATCAAGAAGGAGGTGGGCTTCTGCATACAGTCCTTATGAATAAAAGATGCTCCTTCTCTCTTTCCCAAAGGAGATCAGAGAGGCCAATGGGTTTGAAGGTTGCCATGCTTCTGAGCCGAGGTGAAGGACGGGGGGCAGGAGGATTGCTTATATAATTCTTGAGGTCCACAAGAAGCAAAGACTGTTTGCGTGTTCCTTATTGGATGCCTGCTGGACCTGCCCAGGGCTGACAGCACAGAGAAGAGCATTGGTGAGAGAGGGTATGGTGGTATAACCAGTTGCAGAGGAAACAAGACCATTTCCTCACATTCATGGTTTCTGAGAAATATGCAAACAGGATCTCACTCCTGAGCAGGCCGATATTGGCCCTGGCTCACACAGGGAAGACTGGCTTGGGTCACCAGGTGGGGTGAAAAGGCTCTCCTGTCAATACAAGGTGGCATGATGCTGCCAGCTGGGGGTCAGCTGGCAGATGTGATTAGGTCTAACAACAGACCACCAACCCCCAGAGTTCCTGCTCAGGACGGAGATGCCTGCCAGCAAGGCTTGTTTGGGTCTCTGCCTGTCCATCTGTATCAGCTGCGACTGGGGTCAGTCATTCAAGGAGTAGGCTACCAGCAGAGAGAACAACAACGAACGAACGACAGAGAAGAAGCCTCCCCCAAGCTTTTATCTGCTCTGTCCTTAGGGCAGTGAGGGCAGGCTAGAGGGAGGGGTATGGGGAGCAGACAGCACCCCCTTCCTTTCTCTGCCTATCCAGCTTTTTCTTTCAGAGCCGTTGGAACCAGCAGCTTGGCGGGCTCTGCAGGGAGGAGGGGGTCCCAGAATGGATGAGATTGAAATGTTGCATGGACTTAAATATTTTTATTATGAAAAATCTTCAAATATATGCAAAAGTAGAATGTAATGAACTCTCACAAGTTCACCAAACCTCAACGGAGTATCAACATTTTGCTAGTCTTATTTCACTCATCCTTCCCTTTTATTTTATTAAAAACATTTTTTTGTCAGACTGTTTTAAAGCAAATCCTAGCCATTGTGTCGTTTTACGTGCAAATACTTTTGGGTGTATGGCTAACAGATAAAGACGTTTTTCCCCTCTGCAAAACTGTTATGCCAGTATTGGTTTCTAACAGAATTAATATTAATTCCTTACTATCATACAGCATCCAGTCCACATTCAAATTTCCCCAGTTGTTTCAGAGTTGTTTTTCAAATTTGTGTATAAACAAGGCCTGTATTTTGCATTTGGGCATTTGGTGTTTCGTGAGTCTCTTTTATTATGTTCCCCTATCTCACTTCCCCTCCCCACGACATTAATTTGTTGGAGAAGCAGGTTCATTTGTCCCATAGGAAGTTTCACCCTCCTGACTTACTCCTTCCTAGTGGTGACAAGTAACTTGTTTCTCTATCCCTGGTGTTATCTATAAGCCAGTTGGTAGATTCAGAAACTTGATTAGATTCAGATGAATGATTTTTTAGACAAGAATACTTCATAGGTGGTGCTGTATATGCTGCACTAATTTAACATCCCTAAGTGATCAAATGTTTTGGGATGGACTGAGAATAAAAGTCACCCACTTCCCAGGGGGAGAAAGGGTACACAGTGCACAGCTGGTGGTGGCAGTTGCTGGAAAAAATAAAACCACTGTGTTTATTTCTCAATCAGTTGAGCGTCTTTGGCCACTCCAGTTATAGAGGCGAGTTGTGATGGAACTTTAAAATTGCCTTTTCCACTAGGGATCCAAATTCAAGAGACATACGAGTTGACAGAGAAGGCAGTTTTTGAAAAGCAGCCCCACAACTCCAAACGGGTCAAACTAAGGAGAGGAGAGAGGATTTTGGACATAGCTGGCTGTCTTACCCGCCCTGGGCTGGGCAGCTGGAGGGCACCACGGTGGGGCCCTGAACCTCAGGTGGCCTGAGGAGGGCTGGCTGGCAGCTTTGGGCTTTGCCCTGCACTCTGCCTTCATTTGTTGAGCAAGAGGGTTTAAATGATTATTATTTGTGCACCAGAGGTAAGCCACACATGAGAGAACAGCGTGTCTTCTTGGATTCTGTCGGGTAAATTGGGCCGTGCAGAGGGCCTCTGGGAGCAAGGGGCTGGAAGGAGATGCCAGATCCTATGGGGTTTCGGAGATTGATGGCACTGAGACAGGTTTGCCCAGGTCAAGGGAGAGAGGTTTCCGGCAATGAGAATCTCCCGAGGACCCAATAAGCAGCCCATACAGGAAGAATGAGCTTTAGATATCTGCCAGGCTCAGGAATGGATGCCAACTTCTACTGGAACCATTTAGTACTAACTTTCTTACTCCTTTTTGTTCTTCCTTCCTGGTATCCGAGCACCTGAGGGGATCAGCAGCTGTAAAGAGGAAAGCCTGATCCACCCCCCTCCCCAGGACTACAGGTCTGAAACCAGCCTAACCCTGGAAATGGGGATAGAATCTAAATCAGATTTGGAGCATTATTACTATTATTTTTTAAAAGATTTTATTTATTTTGACAGAGAGAGAGCATAAGCACGGGGAGCGGGCCGGCAGATCCCAGAGGGACCTGGGATCATGACCTGAGCCGAGGGCAGGCATTCAACCGTGGAGTATTGATTATTAAAAGGGATTGGGTACGGGGCACCTGGATGGCTCAGTTGGTTGAGCACCTGACTCTTGATTTCAGCTCAGGTCATGACCTCAGGGCTGTGAGATCGAGCCCCGCCTCAGGCTGCACGCTGGCCTTGGGGCCTCCTTAAGATTCTCTCTCTTCCTTGCCCTTTGCTCCTCCCCACTTCTTAAAAAAAAGAGAGAGAGAGATTGGGAAGTCTCATCTCTGAATTAAGATTGTTTTATGACTTGAAGTGACTCTCAGTGACCTAACAGTGAACAGAGAGGATCTGGTACTTGCCCAGATTTTCATCTGGAGCAAGGGAAGGCCACCTCCCACTGATGGATTTTTAAAGGGGCAGAGGGAGTTTTGTTGTGATCCCATTCTATAGTTGTACTTGTTCAATGTACTAGTTGCTCAGGCAGTCAATGTTTGAATGAAGGAGTGGGTAAGGGCTAATTTACTGGGTCCGCCTAGGTGAAAAGAGGATGGGCTAAGCTGACTTCATCTTTTTCATGTCTTGAAATCAAGGTAAAACCTCAGAACACTGCCACCATAAGAGTGCATCCTGTTCAATGATCTGCTGGTGGGAGGTGCAAACCTGCTTTTTGTTCATTTCATCCTCTGTCCTCTATGTATTTCTCATTTAGTATCATTTCCACAAGCTGTAACACATACAATTTTGACTTTAAATCCCTTGAATTGTCTTCTTGCTTTCTAAATATGATTTTTAGGACCATGGCAGTTTTCTAGAGAAAGTACTCAACTTTATCTCATTTCAAGTTGCTTATCTTAACCTGGATAGAATGAAACATAGTGTCATTTGTCATTTATGCATGTCCATGAAAAGCTCTAGTGTGGAATTGTCATAAGTGACCTCAAATAATAAAACATTAGGTTGTGTAAACATTTAAGAGTCCTTGTGAAATGTCGTTTTTAGCATTTGCTACCCAGTTTCCTTCCTTTGCTTAGGAAATACGCCTTGCAACTTTGGCAACTTGAGATTATCCGCCCAAAGGGTAAAATTATTTATTTGTAGTTGGATAAATACAATTAATATGACCTGTTAAGATAATTTATTGTATTTGCTGAATTAAAACTTGTTCTTTGTGAGTAATATGTACACATAAGTGATTGTTTTCCTGGCCAAAGAAGCCTTTGTCCTTTTGATGTTTGGGCCTTAATCATCAGTAAGGCTATCTCCCAGAAGGGACTTTTGAATCTTTTTGCCTTTTTTTTTTCTTTTTCTTTCTTGACTTCCTGTGTTAACTTGTTCTGAAAATTACTGTGATTTTTCTCTTAGAATCAGTGGTAAGCCTAAAATGCTGTTCTTCTTTTACTGCATCATATCTATGAAGAATGACAAGAAAGGAGAAAAGTGATGGCATGAATTTTAAAGTTTTTATCTCTTTCATCACGGAAGATAAAATTTTATAGATAGGTAAACATTTAGGTCTTCTGGGAAGCAGCTCTACAATTCAATGACGGTGGGGAGATGGAGCTCTAAAATTAAAAAAGCATGTGAAAATATGATTATTTTAAAGGGAAGTATTTATATTTTTGTTGCTGCTGTTTTTCCAGTTGACAGGCAGATTTTACTGTTTCAGTTTGAAGAAAACACTTGATGGTAGATGATTTTAACTAGCCGTTTAAAATACGAAATTACAGTGTGACATATGATAACTGTGTTCCCATTCATGAGGGAAGTCGACTAAAGGGAAAAAATAATGTAATGACTTGTTTGTTGGTGAAAATGAGGCAGGCAGTTTTAATCTAAATATTTTGAAATGAATCCAATTTATCCAGGTCCCACAGAAAACTTACAATATTTTCATCCAAGATATTCAGGTATCTCGTAAATTAGCTTTTCAGACCTCCATTGTCTGGTAACAAAAAGAGCAAAGGTTTCTATTCCTATTTTGCTGATGAACTGTAGGTTTGCTTTAAAGCTCTCTAAAAAGTCAGTCGCTAAAATAGTTGAAGCCATTTTCCATGGGCTTTGGCTGTGAAAGCTGAAGGTAATGCCTTTCTCTGTGGCTTTTCAATAGGATTTTTTCAAATAGTGGTAATTTTCATCTGGAGGTACTTAAAAAAAAACCATCTTCTGTTTTAATCATTAACTTAAAATATGTTTATTATTATTTTTTGCATATATATTGAATTTTACTCACAGGGTCAGTATTAAAATTTACTGGAACATTAGAAATATTTTCTATCTGGGAAAGAGAGGGGTTAATCAACAGTCAGAAGCACAGTTTGGTGAGAAACCCAACTACTTCTACAAAATGAGAACATGCCTAAGTGTTCAGTCCTTGTAGTAGTGCAAATGTCATATTAGCCACAGGAGTCTGTGAAGAGAGATGGCAGCTGACAGTGACTTCCCCTGGTTATGATTTCTGACTGCTCTCAGTAGCCTTTTGTACTTGTGCCATGTAGACAGACACTAGACTTACGTCTCAAGTGCTTCTCACGCTAGACTTCCATGACTCCCCGAATAACAGATCTTTCACTAGGGCCTGGCTCATATAAGACAGAGGGTTTAGCAGATGAGGGTCTTATGCATATCAAATGTAGAGCGTCATGATTCAGAGACATCTCAGTACAGGTCTTACTAAATTATTGGAACCCCCACAGATAGTATGAGCTACTGCCTTAAACCCTGCCATGAAGTTGGAAGTACTACTTATTTCTCTGCCTGTCCTCATTACCTCCTGCTCTCTGTTTACGTCTGGATTTTGATTAGGGCTCCTTTTAGATGTTAATGAGGAACAGACTGTTGAGACAGTTAGAACAGCTTATTTATCTGTGTAGGGGAGATAAGTGCTAGTCCTTATTTGATTGGCCGGTATCTTTTCAAGTGTTCAAACATTCAAATTATAGCCAACAGCAATGATACGCTTAGAGAAAATTGGCTTCCCTTAATTAAAATGATTAAAACAAATATTCAACATTGGAAAAGAGCCAACTTTTTTTTGTTTACCTTTTTAATAAGGTATAATTTATATTAACGCATTATACAAAGTACACAAATCTTACGTGTAGAGCTCAGTGAAGTCTTACATATGAATATATCCATGTAATCACTACCCAGATCAAGATTTAGACACATCTAGCCCCCCAAAAGTCTCCCTATCTACCCCTCTTTCACAGTCAATACTCTCTCCCCCCAAAATAACCACTAGTCTGACCTCTAATCTAATCCAACATCTTGGATTAGTTTTGCCTGGTTTTGAACTTCACATAAATGGCATTATAAGATGTTGTGTCTGGGAGATTGATTATATGTTGCTGCGTATAAGCAGTGGTTTGTTCTTTGTTGTTGTATAATATTCTATTGTATACCACAATTTATCGATTCTGCTGTTGATGGACAATTTGTGTTTTCTAATTTTTGGCTATTATGAACAAATCTTCTCTATGAATAAATATCCTTGTATGTGTTTTCTGGTGGATATCTGTTCTTGAATTATTGGGCTGTAGAGTAGGCCTATGTTTATCTTTAGAATACGCTAATCAACAGTTTTCCAAGTTGGTTGTGTCAATTTAGACTCCCACCAGCAATGTATGCCAGTTCCAGTTGCATCACATCTTTGCCAACACCTGGTATTGTCAGCAAGCCACTTAAAATAAAAAAAACAAATGCTAGCTCTACTTTAAAAATGATTATATCCCCCAGAACACAGTTACTTGTCTTTAAATGAATTTTTAATTCACCAAGTGATATTACTGAGTGCCTACTGGGTTCATAGTGCTTTATTGTGCTCTGGGGTCTGTAAGAGAATTAAACATAACCCCCACTTTTATGGGTTTACCATATCCCACTAGGGTGCTATGGAGAACAGGCCATCAACAGTGCAAGTCAGGGTATGATAAAGTGCCACCATCAATAGTTTCTTCAATAAGTCTTGATAGCAGAACTGTGTCCTCAGCTAAATTTTCAGATGAATTTGCTTTTTCTAGTGTCTTCTCACTTTCCCTGTAGCACTACAATGTCATTAGCTTTGTACTTTCCAGGATACCTCACTGTGCCACCCCATCTGGCTAATGGTAGCACTATGTACTCTGTATCTGTCTCCCTCAAAGTACTGTGCCTTCCTTCTCTATGTTGTCAGAACTGATTCCCCCAAATCTTGCTAGTGAGTCAGGTAAGTTAAGTTTGGTGTTAAAATTGGATAGTGGCTTCTTTATGTTACCTCCTCTCAGAAGTGTTTTCCTTTTGAAAATGGATTCCAGGTGACATAGTGTCTTAGCTCAAAGGAATTAACCATTGATGCTTGGACTTTTGATGTTTTCAGGCTAATGGAAAATTTTGCGACGTGTACTTTAGAAATTTCACATTAAGGGAAGCTGTCCATTCCATCTGTATTTAAAGAGCTCCAACAGGGGAATGACTAAAAAAGAAGGCAGAAATTCTAAATAATTCCCATGCAAGGATGAATTGACCCTGGTATATATCCATTGGTTTGGACAATTTATTCTAAATGGATTGGCTGAGTAAAATCTCAGATGTGTTGAAGTTTTATAAATATCCATAAAATGCCACTTTAGATTTTATATTCTAACAACTTTTCTATACACTCATTAGAACATTAAAGGACTTAATGTCTTTGTTTTTCACAGTTATTATAGTACTTAGTATGGAAATTCAAATGTCTCATCAGTGTTTGGTTAAGACATGGGATAATGACAAGAATTCCAGTCTACCACCAGAACCTACATTGCACCTCTCTGTTCAGAATTCTTATATGACATATCAAGATAGCACTAGATTTCAAAAAGCATTTTTTGTGGGTGCCTGGGTGGCTCAGTCAGTTAAGCGTCATACTCTTGATTTTGGCTCAGGTCATGATCTCAGAGTCGTGAGGTCGAGCCCCACAGAGCCTGCTTAAGATTCTCTCTCTCCCTCTGTCCTCCCTGCCCCCAATCCTGCTCACATGCATGTTCTCCTCTCTCAAAAAAAACCAAAAAAACAACCCCCCCCCCCCAAAAAAAACCGAAAAGCACTGTTTGGATGAGAAGATAAGGTGATAATTATATTCAGTTTATTTTTCTTTCATTTGTTGAGACTAAAACCTATCTATATACCTGAGTTATTTTAGAAAACTCAGTCTTATTGTGTAATTTTCCTTGTTACTGGTTTTGCACATCTTTTGTTAAATCCATTTCTAGATACTTTTGTATTTTAGATAATATAGTCAATGGTATCTTTTTTAATATTTCACTTTCTAACTATTTGTGTTGGTATATTGAAATACAGTTGATTTTTCCATATTGAATTTTGTATCTAGCAACCTTGTTAAACTTTCCTATTTATTTTAATATTTTATCTGTGTTTTCTTCAGGCCTTTTTACAGATATAATCACATATCAGTAAATAATGACCATTTTATTTCTTCTTTGCCATCCTTATAATTCTTTTTTTTTTTTTTTTTGTCCTACTGTATAGGCTTGGATCTTGAGTACAGTGTTGAAGGGAGTGGTCATGGGCATCCTTATCTTATTCCTGATTCCAAAGGGAAAAGTTCTAACATTTCACTAGAAAGTATGATGCCTGGGGTAGGGATTTTATAAATACCAAGATTAAGGAAGTTGCCTCCTATTCCGGTTGTTAAAAGTTTTTACCCTGATTGATGATGAATTTTATCACCCACTTTCTCTGTCACACTGTCTTTTTAATGGGAAGATGGCAGTACTGACCCATGCTCATTAAGGCATGGTCTTTTAGATTGTTTGATATTGCCTGGGATGGATTACAGGCAGATCCTTTCACTCCTTGTCTTGGCTTATTGATGCTGGAAGAATTGATGTTTATTTACAGTTCCCTAAGGCTTCCCTTTTGTGCTGGTGGAAGAAACCTGGTTCTGAGCAAGGAAGGACTGGCTCCTTATCATCACAGTATACTTTGGGTTTTTGTTTGTAATTTTTTTCCTACATCATGCTGAGGCTAGAGACTTTTCAGTTGCAACAATCTGTAGTCTAACCCCATATTTCACATTAACCTTAAAGGGGACCAAATGTTTGCATGTCATCAGAGAGGACTCACCCCTGTTCTTCGAAGGAGAACAGAGTATGGGTGAATTGAAAATATCATTCTCGCCCTTCTCTGGGCAGCGCATTGCCATGCAAGGGACTCTGAGCGAGAATGGAGATGTCTGAGGTCTGACTGGCTCTCATGCCAAGGGCCTCACCCTTGCCAGCCTTCCCTTTCTTAGAAGGAGGGTTGCCTTCAAAGGGCTATTTTGGCTCTAAGACTATAGATCTTTGGATGGTGGTCCATTAGCATCCTTTTCTGTGCATTATCCCTACAAGAATCCCTGTAAGAGTTTTCATCTTCCCTTTTCAGATGGGAAACTGCCTCACAGAAACATCGGGTTGAGTAGCTTTAAATCCTGATGAGAATGGAGAACTGTGGTGTAGATCTGTCTTGCAAAAGGGAAATTGAGTATATTTCAATTATATTTATTTAAAATGTGAATGTTAAAGAAATGTATTTACCTTGAAACAAAAACTTGTTTTTGATAAAGGTCAAATTTCTCGTGCCATGCTCTCATGATGTCTAGCACATATTATCAGTAAAGCATATATTAGTTTCCTGTGGCTGTTGTAACAAATGACCACAGACCAGAAGACTTAAAAAACTGTAGAAATTTATTCTCTCACGGTTCTGGAGGCCAGAAGTCTAAAATCAAGGTGTCAGCAGGGCTGTGCTCCCTCTGAAGGAGAATCCTAGAGAAGGCTCCAGGCAGAATCCATTTCTTGTCTCTTGTAGCTTGTAGTTCCAGGCATTCATTGGCTTTTGCCCACATCACTCCAGTCTCTGCCTCCTTGATCACATTGCCTTCTCCTTTTCTGTGTCAGCATTTACTCTGCCTCTCTCTTGAAGGACACATGGGATTGCATTTAGGGCCCACCCAGAAAATCCAGGATGAGCTCTTCCTTGGGAGATCATTAACTTCACATCTTTTGCCACAGAAGGTAGTATTCACTCTTTGGGCATATAAAGCAGTGTTCGCAGGTCCAAGGGATTAGGATGTGGATGCATCTTTTTGGAGACCATCATTCAGCTCATTCAAAAGCAGAATGATTATTTTTTTGATAATGATTATTTTCTCCCTATAACTAGAAATGGGCACTTAAAGAAAGACTAGATCAGCCTTGTATTTCTTTAATGTATGAATAGAGGTGCCTCTGCTTTTAGTATCCAAAAAGTGGAGCTAGAGCTAGAGAAAATATTTGAGTATCTTTTGGACTTCCTGTTTATTTTCACTGAAACTGATTATTAGAGAACCTTGAGTTTAAAAGATATCTCTAACAACCAGTCTATATGAATGAATGTCATAAACAGAGGTTAAAAGATTGAATTTAAAAATTTGACATGATGTCAAAGAACGTAGTAGTCATAGTCTGGCAAGTAAGCCATCGTGCTACATTACCTAGACAGGTGACAGTTTACGTCAGAGGAGGGTGAAAGGATGCTTTATTTTAAATTTAGTCATTCTGAGAGTCAGATAGACTGGTCATCTTGTTGTATGATGTTTATGAATTTTAGAACTGTTCTGAAAATTGGATTTTAGTCTTTAGAGCAACTTTAATTTTATCCTCTATGTATAGGATAGGGAGAGGATATTTATAGTAAGGATGACCATAACCTTTCAAGTTGAGCCAAATTTGTAATGTAATGGTTATTTTTAGTTCCTGAAATGGAATGGATTCACTGGGGTCCTTCTGTGTGCAAAGCACAGCTCAGCATGATGGATGGAGGTGACCTGGATATGTTCCCTTGCTTATCACTCATTTATTCCACACATATTTACTGAATGTCTGCTGTGTGCCAGGCACTGTTCTAGGAGCTTGGGAATCTGTGATGAACAACACAGGTAAGGATTTTACTTCCATGGAGTTTATGTTCTAGTGGGGAGAACAGACAATAAACAAGAGAGGTGTTGGAGAATATGAGTGCCAAGCAGAGAATTAAAATAAGATATGCTACGTAAAGACCAGTGGTTTCTTTTGATTGGGTGATCCGAGAAGGCTTCTTTAAGAAATTGATATTTAAGATGAATTCAAATAGGTGATGAAGGAGTGAGATATACCGGGTGGGCTAGATAGGGTGCAGAAACACAAAGGGCAGTGGAAACACCTCTTGCAAAGGCCCCCAGGAAAGAATGGGTTCAATATCTTTGAGGAACAAAAAAACAAAGCACAGTGGGTAAGGGGTCTGTGGGAGGGAGATGAGATTGGAAGGAGTTAGGGTCAGTCACCTCGTTATGTGGTTCTTAGCCCCAGGGTTCATGTTCGAAATGTCTGCAGGAACTTAAAAACTTACCTGGATCTCACTCCAGCCAAATCAAATTGGCGTCTCTTTTGTTGCTGTTGTTTTGTCTTATTTTGTTCCCAAGGGAATTGTAATCTTATTATGCAGCCAACACGGTACTTCAGGCTTTTGAAAAGGTAAGGAATTTTATCTTAAAATCAATGGAGTATCAGTGGAGTCCTTTAACAAAGGGAATGATGTGCTTGGCTTCTTTTGTGGCAAAGGGATTAGAAGAGCAGGGCACAAAAGAAAGGCGGTCCTCAGGAGGCTGTGCCTGACCCCGGGGCTCAGCTGGGCCACATTCTGGAGATGGTGCTGGACAGGGCTGTGGAGGGATTGCGTAAGGCCAGGAGGGAAAGCAAGCATCACACAGGATTCCTAGCGTTTTGGTCTGAGCAACCAGGTGGATGGTAGCTCCATATACTGCGATGGGGAAGCTCAAGCTTGGGGAGGAAAATTAAGAGTTTGGCAGTAGAAGTGCTAAGTGAAATAAATGCTTCAGGTGAAGTTTCAGTGTAGGCTTGTCGATGTGCCGAACACAGAAGGGTCACATCAGGACGGGAAGTTGTCAGCAGAAGCAGAATCATTGGAAGGAGCAGGTATAGGGTGAGTAGAGCTGCGGAGACACACCTCCAGGCTTCAGAAGTGGCTGTGGTGTGCAGCCCGGGTGGGAGGGTGGGGAGGACAGTGTGGTAGGAGTCCTGGGTGTGGGGAGCAGTGTGGCCGGGGACAAGGCTGGGAAGGTAGGTTGGAGACCTTTGAGTGTTGGGCAGGATGGCTCAAGTCTCTAGGAGCCACTGGGAGTCAGTGAATATGTGTGAGGTATAGAGGGGTCTGGACCGACTTGTGTGGTTAGGAGGTTCGGTCCAGGGACCCTGAAGCTTGGATTAAAGGAACGAGTGGAAGGGTAGGGAGGGCACAGGAGGCTGCCAGGCTGGGTCACAGTAGAGGCCACAGATGAGGGTCTGAAGTAGGGCAGTGGCTGTGGGAATGGCAGAGAGCAGGTAGATTTAAGGGAGAGCCTGGTGATGACTGGTCTGGACACCTGGGATGGCGCATGGTGAGGCTGGGCTTTCGGAGAGCCAGAGCAGAGATGACTCCAGGCCTTCTATGACTTGCCAGTTGCCTCCATATGCTGCAAATGATTTTGTTTCTTGTGCTTCTTGGTCATTACTATTCTGTGGAAAAGGGCAATTCAAAATAGTGTGTGTGTGTGTGTGTGTGTGTGTGTGTGTGTGCGAGCCTAAATAATTTGTATGAAATGAGCAAGGCAGCCTAATTAGAGAACATACTTCAGATGACCATGAATGGCCTTTTCAAAGTTGCAGATTGAGTAAACCATGTTAGAGGCCGAGCTCCACCGGGGTCCCAGCTTCGGATTGGGTTGTGGGAGGACCGCAGTGCTCAGGGAGTGGTCACAGCCACCTCCTCCCTGACAGCTCTGGTTTCTCCTGCGAGACCTCAGCACAGGCCTGCGGCGAGCTCCAGCAAGAGGGGCAAGAGGGGCTCCGGGGGGCAGAGGCCTTGGAGGGGGATGAAGGGAGGGTGAAGATACTCTATAGGGAGCAGGAGCGAGAAGTGTGGAGGTTAGGGGGCCTCGTGCTGGAGCAGCAGCCCCTCCCCACCCCACTGGGCTCAGGCCCTCCTTCACTTGCCTGCCCCCTTGGCCCCTGCTGGTTTCTCTTCTCCCTGCAGTCGTCTGGTGCCTGCATGGGCCTTCCTCACCCCATTGGCTCACTGAAGGCAGAAGTAGCTCCACAGTGTGCCCTTTTTGCTCATGACCTTGTGATAGTTTCTACTAACAACGCAAATGGGGTTGAGTCCTCTTTTGTGCTCCCTGCCCCCTCCCCGACTCTTCTGTTTGCCGTTGTAGAGGAAGAGGAGGCTTGCACATGTATCCTGACCGTTGGACCCCGGCACAGTGGGGTGGTGTGAACTTCAGCAGCACTTGGCCCGGATTCCCTCATGGGCTCTGTGATATAGTGGGGGGAGCCCAGTGGGGCTAAGAAGAGAGACTAATAGAGTATCCTCTTCCACTCTTATCTTCCGTCTGATTCTTCTCATTCTCCAATCTTACTGTGCTTGTTTATGATAATGAAACATTTATCCACTATATCCCCAAACCAGGCTCTGAAATTTATATATTTATTTTCAGTCATTTTTATTATACAATACAACAGATGTGCAAAAAAAGTCCATAGGCCCCAACTGTATAGGGTTAATGAATCATTAGAAAAGTGACACCTGTGGATTGCCAGCCTACTTGAAGCCTCCGTGGTCGCTTCCGGATCACATCTCTTCCTGTTCCCACAGGTAACCACTCCTCTCGTTCTTATACTTTTCTTGCTTTAAAAAACAATCTTTCCTCTCTACATATTATCATTTGGTTTTGCTTGGTTTCGAATCCTATGTAAATGGAGTCAGACTGTACATCTTCTTTTGTGTCTTGCTTCTTTGTTCCACTTTAGGTTTCTAACGTGTATTTATTTTGTTGTGTCTCACTATGGTTTGTTAAATTCTGCTGCCATATAGTATTACATCGAATGGTGATAGGATGTCGTGTTTATCCACTTAAGGTTGTTAACAGTTTGGGGGCTACGAAGACGCAGGTGTGAACATTCTTATGCCTGCATCCCAGCGCGTGCTAGCCTGACTTTCTCCTTCAGCCTACGTAGGGGACGTGCTGGCTCATGGGGTATGCTTCTCTTTACCGCCACTGCGTTCCAGAATTTTCATATGTCCTTGTCAACCTTTAATATTGTCATACCTTTTTTTTTTCTCTAAACAAGTGTGTGTATTCTTATCTCTTTGTGGTTTTACTTGGCTTTTCTCTGTTTACTATTAGGTTGGTCACTTTTTCATATATTTATGGCCATATGGATTTCCTCTTTTATGAAGTGGACCATTTTTGTGTTGTGTTGTCTACCACCTTGAATTGTTTGCTGAGTTTCTTATACATTCTGGATCTAGTCTTCTGTACTTATACATATAGCTAATGTCTTCTCTCACTTTGTGGCTTGTCTAACTCTCCCGTGGTGTTTCTTGATAAATAGAAAATTAAAATTTTAGGATAGTCAAATTTATGAATCATTTCCTTTATGGCTTGTGCTTTTTGTACCTTGTTTAAGGTCCCCTTCCCTATCCCAAGGTCATGAAGATATTTTCTTTCTTTTTCCTTTTTGCCTTTCGACACCTTTCATCCATTACTCTCCCTCCCTCCCCCCTACCTCTGGCAGCTACCAATCTGTTCTCAGTCACTGTGAGCTTGGTTTTTGTTTTTTTTGTTTTATGTTTATATATCAGAATGTCTTCATCCATTCACCTGTTGATGAATACTTAGGTTGTTTCCATATCTTGGCTATTACGAACATTGCTATAGTGAACACGGGGGTCCATATACCTTTTTGAGTTAGTAGGTTTTTTTTTTTTTTTTTTTTCGGATAAATAGCCACAAATAGAATTGCTGGATCATGTGGTAGTTCTATTTTTAATACTTTGAGGAATCTCTGTACTGTTTTCCATATTGGCTGCCCCAATTTACATTCCCACCAACAGTACACAAGGGTTCCCTTTTCTCTACATACTCACTAACACTTTTTCTTTCTTTCGTTCTTTCTTTTTTTAGCCATTCTGACAGGTGTAAGGTGATATCTCATTGTGGTTTTGATTTGCACTTTGCACTTCCCTGATGGTTAATGATGCTGAGCATTTTTTCATGTGCTTGTTAACTCTCTGTGTCTTCTTTTTGGAAAATGTCTATTTAGGTCTTTTGACCTTTGTAAAATTGGATTGTTTGGGTGTTTTATTTTTTTATTTTTTGCTATTGAGTTGTAAGATCCTCTCTATAATTTGGATATTAGCTCCATATCAGGTATATGATTTGCAAGTATTTTCTCCCATTCAGTAGGCTGTCTTTTCATTTTGTTTATGGTTTTCTTTGCTATGCTTTGTAGTATGATATAGTCCCACTTAATTTATTTTTGCTTTTATTGTTTTTGCTTTTAGTGTCAGATTTAAAAAATCATTTCCAAGAACTGTGTCTGGGAGCTTACCACCTATGTTTTCTTCTAGGGGTTCTATGATTTTAGGTCTTACATTCAAGTTTTTAATCCATTTTGAGTTAATGTTTATGTGTGATGTAAAGTAGGGATCCAGTTTCATTCTTTCACATATGGCTGTCCAGTTTCCCCAACACCATTTGTTGAAGAGGCTGTCCTTTCCCCACTGTGTGTTCTTGGCTTTTTATTTTTCATAAATTAATTGACCATATGTGTGTGGGTTTATTTCTGAGCTCTCTATTCTGTTCCATTGATCTCTGTGTCTGTTTGTTATGCCAATACCATACTGTTCTGATTACTGTAGCTTTGTAATGTAGTTTGAAATCAAGGAATGAGGATATTTTCTATATTGAATTCTATAATGTATTTTCTGTATTAAATTTAATAAATCAGTTTAATATATTTTCTATATTAAGTCATTTTCTGTATTAAACTTATTAGCCTTTCATAGTTGAGTCTGAAATTCACCTGAAATTACTTTATGTGTGTGGTGTGAGAGAAAGATCAAAATTAATTTCTTCTGTATGGATATACAGTCATCCCAGCTTCATTTATTGAAAAGACTATTATTTCTACCTCTATGAGGTGTCACACATCCTTCTGAGTGTGAAATTGGATTGAGTCAGTTTCTGAGCACTCTAGTATGTTCTGTTGGTCTATTCTGTGCCTATGTCCCACTGGTTTAATTTTTTTAAAATGTTCTGATATCTGACAGAGCATTCTTATTTTCCGAGAGAGTCTTGACTTGTCTGAGCCCTTTACGTTTCCATGTAAAGTTTTAGAAATGAGTTAGTCAAGTTTCACAGCCCCCAAATAAAGTTTTGGGATTTCATTTGAGATTGCATTGAATCTATGAGTTAATTTGGAGACAACAGATATCTTTACACTACTGAGTCTTTCTCTAAGTCTATTTAAATGTCTTAATAAAGTCTTAATAATTTTTTCCTCAGATCCTTAGAAGTCTTACATGTTTTTTGTTAGATTTATTGCTAGGCACCTCATATTTTTTATACTCTTGCAAATATTACCTTTTTGAGCTGTTATATAGAAATGTACTTGGTTTTTTCTACATAACTAATTGATTTTCTGCATCAGAGAACCCTCCTATTCTAACAGCTTGTCTGTAAATACCTTTGGATAGTCTACAAACACTGCTGGATAGTCTACAGACATAATCATACCATTTGTGAATAATGACATCTTTGTTTCTTCCTTTCCAATCCTTATTCCATTTATTTATTTATGCCTGCCATGCTGGCTAGGTCTCCAGTTTTCTGTTGAATAGAAGTGCTGAAGGTGAGCATCCTTGTCTTCTAATTTCAAAGGGAAATTCTCTGCATTTAGTATGATGTTTCCCATAGCATTTTTTTTGGTGGGAGTAGTAGATAATCTAGTAAAGGGAAAAAAGTCCCTTTCTCTTCCTCCTTTTCTCAGGGTTTGAAATTATGAATATTGAATATTATTAAATATATGTTCTGCATTTATTGAGATGATTATATGATTTTTCTGTTTAGACTGTTAAAGTGAGAAATTAAGTTCCCGATTTCAGCATGTTAAACCAACTTAGCACCTGGGATAAAACTTGATATTTTATATATTGCTGGATCCAGTTTGCTAAAATTCTGAGTGGGGGTTTTTGTATCTGTGCTCATGAAGGAGGTTAGTTTGTGATTTTCCTTTTTCCTACTATCTTTATTGTTAAAAAACAGGATTGAAATATTTAATTTCATTCTGAAGTTCCTTGAGGAATAAAAATTAAGTTTTTTTGATGTGGAAGGCACAGTTGCATTGAAACAGAGCTATTTACCCACGCATATAGTTCAAGGAATATCAAATATCTGGAAATTGATTTCTTCTGGAAAATTTCAAATCATGTACAGAATGTTCCAGTTTGGTGACTAGTGAGAAAATTCCTTTATGTAAATTGTTTCATGGAAAAAAGTTCTTTTCAAAATATCTTGACAAGAATGTTGATGACATGTATGTAATGTCCTCATCCTTTGATGAAACAATTTTTAGATAATTAGATTTAAAATTTGTTCATTATTCCATTTCAATCTCTAAATGAAATGTTAGTATGGAAAGAATTTTTCTTGTCTTGGATAACCGTGACACTGATAATTTGAGAATTGAATCGATAACTAAGTAGTGAATTTGCTAAGAATAGTTTTCATTTTTGGAAGCTAAAGGCAAGTGTTGCACGTTAAATAAAATCTATGTAAAAGCCTCATGATGTAAAATATATAATTTTGATTGATGTTAATTAACTTTCTAAATCGTATGTATTCCTTTTTCTGCATTAACATTTCTTTTTTTCAAGAGTGTTCAGAAACCACCTGGAAATCCTGATGGTGTAACTTGCTTAGCTACAGGGACGTTGGATCCCTAATTAAAAAACAAATTTCTGGGGTGCCTGGGTGGCTCAGTTGGTTAAGCGTCTGTCTTTAGCTCAGGTCATGGTCCCCGGGTCCTGGGATTGAGCCCTGCATTGGGGTTCCTTGCTCAGCGGGAAGCCTGCTTCTCCCTCTCCCTCTGCCCCTCCCCCAGCTCATGCTTGTTCACTCTCAAATAAATAAACAAAATCTTTAAAAACAAAAAACAACGCCCCCCCCAAATTTCTGAGAGAGTGGTGGAAAGGGAAAAGAGCCAAGTAGGCAGCCTGAGAACAGGGTTCCTACCTCATAGGAGTGGGCTGTATAGTT